>NC_079137.1:23344191-23699662 GCF_945859705.1 Episyrphus balteatus
ATTGGAGTCTTTTGGGACTGCATGCAGTCTTTGCATTCTTTTTGCAATCTTTCCATTCCTTGGTAGTCTTTTGCATTCATTTCCATTCCTTGGCATTTTACCAAAACAAATCTGTTGTTTTTTGTCATTAAAAGTAAAAAAATAATATTAATAGGTTATTAAATAAATAAAAAATTAAATGGTAAGGAATGTTAGTATTAAGCAGAGTTGTAAAAGATTGCAATCTTTTTTGAATTTTCAAATTTTGCAATCAGCAATCATTTACCATGAAATGATTGCAATATTTTTGGGATTGCATGCAGGCTTTGCATTCTTTTTGCAATCTTTCCATTCCTTGGTAGTCTTTAGCATTTATTTGACTTAAACTTGAGACTTAGACTTCAAATTTTGCAATCACCAATCATTTTCCATGAAATGATTGCAATTTTATTTTTACCCAATCAATTATTGACTACATTCAAATGATTGGAGTCTTTTGGGACTGCATGCAGTCTTTGCATTCTTTTTGCAATCTTTCCATTCCTTGGTAGTCTTTTGCATTCATTTCCATTCCTTGGCAGTCTTTTGCATTCATTTGCATTCCTTGGCAGTCTTTTGCATTCCTTGGCCGTCTTTTGCATTCATTTGCATTCTTTTTCATTCTTTTGAATTCTTTTGACTTCTTTTGACTTCTTTTGAATTCTTTTGAATTCTTTTGAATTATTTTGAATTCTTTTGAATTCTTTTGAATGCAAAACAATGCAAAACAATGCAAAAGAATGCAAAAGAATGCAAAAAAATGCAAAAGAATGCAAAAGACTGCCAAGGAATGCAAAATTTTAAATTCATAAGAGAACATACAAGTAGAAAAAATAAATCAGAGCATACTCACATTGATCTTTTTATTTATGTCCAGACAACCAAATAATTATTAATTTAGGCAAGCATTCCATGGCAGTCTTTTGCATTCATTTGCATTCTTTTGAATTCTTTTGCATTCTTTTGCATTCTTTTGCATTCTTTTGCATTCTTTTGCATTCTTTTGCATTCTTTTGCATTCTTTTGCATTCTTTTGCATTCTTTTGCATTCTTTTGCATTCTTTTGCATTCTTTTGCACTCTTTTGAAGGTTTTTTAGCTGTTATTTTAAGTAAAAAAATATATACATTTTTTTTGGGTTAAATAATAATAAAATGCACATACAATGATACTAATTTTTAAAACAACTATCAAATTCATTATTGAAATAAAAAAAATGTTAAACATTTTGTGAAATCCATACGTTTGTTATGGGTGTGACAAAAGAATGCAAAAGAAGGAAAAAGAAGGCAAATGAATCCAAAAGAATGCAAATGAATGCAAAAGACTGCCAAGGAATGCAAAAGACTGCCAAGGAATGGAAATGAATGCCAAGGAATGGAAAAGACTGCCAAGGTATGGAAAGATTGCAATAAGAATGTAAAGACTGCATGCGGTCCCAAAAGACCAATCATTTACCATGAAATGATTGCAATCTTTTTGGGACTGCATGCAGGCTTTGCATTCTTTTTCCAATATTTCCATTCCTTGGCAGTCTTTTGCATTCCTTGGCAGTCTTTTGAATTCCTTGGCAGTCTTTTGCATTCCTTGGCAGTCTTTTGCATTCCTTGGCAGTCTTTTGCATTCTTTTGATTTATTTTGCATTCTTTTAGATTCTTTTGCATTCTTTTAAATTCTTTTGCATTCTTTTGAATTCTTTTGAAGGTTTTTTAGCTGAAATGACAAAAAATCATTAGCTATAGTAGTTTTTTGGATAATAGAAATTGCATTTTACCAAAACAAATCTGTTGTTTTTTCTCATTAAAAGTAAATAAAATAATATTAATAGTTTATTAAATTAATGGTAAGGAATGTTAGTATTAGTCAGAATTGTAAAAGATTGCAATCTTTTTTGAATGCAATATTTAATGACTTCAATCAAAAGATTGCATTCATTGACTTACACTTGAGACTTAGACTTCAAATTTTGCAATCACCAATCATTTACCATGAAATGATTGCAATATTTTTGGGACTGCGTGCAGGCTTTGCCTTCTTTTTGCAATCTTTCCATTCCTTGGCAGTCTTTTGAATTCTTTGAATTCTTTTGCATTTTTTGCATTTTTCTCATTCTTTTGCATTCTTTTGCATTCTTTTGCATTCTTTTGCATTCTTTTGAAGGCTGTGGTTTTTGAGTAAAAAAATATATTAAGTTTTTTTTGGGTTAAATAATAAATAAAATGCACATACAATGATACTAATTTTTTCAATCATTTGATGGAAAATGATTGGTGATTGCAAAATTTGGAGTTTAAGTCAAATGAATGCAAAAGACTGCCAAGGAATGGAAATATTGCAAAAAGAATGCAAAGACTGCATGCTGTCCCAAAAGACTCCAATCATTTGAATGCAGTCAATTGATTGTGTAAAAAAATCATTTCATGGAAAATGATTAGTGATTGCAAAATTTGAAGTCTAAGTCTCAAATTTAAGTCAATGATTGCAATCTTTTGTTGGAATTGTGTAACTGAATGTTAAAGACTGCATTCACAAAAGATTGCATTCTTTTACAAGCCTGGTATTAGGCGCTTATATTTAATTGTATATGTGGTGCTTTGAGCAGATTCATTGCTTCTTAATCCATTTATTTTCTTTTTACAACATTTTGAATGTAAACTTAATGCAGATATGATAGGATCTGATGATAACAAAAAAATAATTGAAGCGTTTGGATGAAGAAGGGGGTAAGTGACATTTGCAACATTTCGAGATATAAGGACTTAAAGTTTTTTGTTCAGAACTTTTTTCGTATTCCAATCTTAATAAATTTGAATAAACTAATAAAACTAGAAAAATAATAGCTTTTTAACAATGTTACTTTTATTTCAAAACAGTAGCTCGGAATATTTAAAAAACAACATTTTTCAGAAAAAGAGCACAAAAAGCTTATAAGTATTTTGAATTTTTAAGAATACAAGTTAAGTAACAAAATTCATTTTTTTTTTCTTTTTATTTTGAATAGTTGTTTTCTGTTCGCATGGTTCCGATAAAGCTTTTTCATAAAACCAGTGGTGTTCCCTTGGTATAAACAACATTTGTTCCTTTAAATTTTGTATCTTTATCTTTTTTTCTCAGACGAAAAAGTCTTGTTTTTTTTATTACACCCAACAAGGAGTTAAGTGCTGTTACCCCATTCTTCCACTCATATTATGCGGTTTTTTTCTCGGACGAAAAAGTCTTGGTTTTTGTATTTCACCCAAAAACGAGTAAAGTGCTGTTAACCCATTCTTCCACCCATATTATACTATTTTTAGTCGTTAGTAACCCTTTTATACCAAAAATTAAAGCGCTAAATAAGAAAATACTAATCGTAGCCTGACGTAGAAAATCGAAAAAATGTCACTTACCCCCCTTCTTCATCCAAACGCTTCAATTAAAAAGATCAATGTGAGTATGCTCTGCTTACTCTTTTTTTCTTCTTTGTTCTTTTAAAATCTTTATTTTCGTTCTGTGCTTCCTCTCCTAACTGTCCAATAGGCAAAGTTGCTTGCTTAATGACTTCGGTCCATGAATAAGCATTTGTGGACACTTGTTGGCATATTATACATGGATACACGTACTGTTTTGCAGTTTTCAGGTAATACTCAATAAAATTAGTAGCATCTATTTCGTTATCCAGATGAAATGGATTTATAGAAGCGATATATCCATAGCTAGGTTTGGGCTGGTCAACCTATATATGATGCCCACTGCTTGCCTAAATTAATAATATTTTGATGGTGTAGACCCCGAGAAGTGGCATTTTGGGCACAGAATATACTAAATCAATTTAAGATTACTTCCAACAATAATTTGGTGGTCTAGTCCCTGGAAAGGGGTAATCCTGAATTTGTAAAACTTTCACAAAATGACAAAAAATCATTAGCTATAGTAGATTTTTGGATAATAGAAATTGCATTTTACCAAAACAAATCTGTTGTTTTTTCTCATTAAAAGTAAAAAAAATAATATTAATAGGTTATTAAATAAATAAAAAATTAAATGGTAATGTTAGTATTAAGCAGAGTTGTAAAAGATTGCAATCTTTTTTGAATTTTCAAATTTTGCAATCAGCAATCATTTACCATGAAATGATTGCAATGGGAGACGGACAGAATCCCGAAATCCAAAATCCAGAAAGACCAAAATCCAGAAAACCTCAAATCCCGAAAACCCCAAATCCCGAAAACCCAAAATCCCGAAAACCTAAAATCCCGAAAACCCAAAATCCCGAAAACCCAGAATCCCGAAAACCCAAAATCCCGAAAACCCAGAATCCTGAAAAACCAAAATCCCGAAAACCCAAAATCCAGAAAACCCAGAATCCCGAAAACCCAAAATCCCGAAAACCCAAAATCCCGAAAACCCAGAATCCCGAAAACCCAGAATCCCGAAAACCCAAATCCCGAATGGGATCCCGAAAAATTATATAAAATGAAAAATTTGCGCAAATTTTTCATTTTATATAATTTTTCGGGATCCCATTCGGGATTTTGGGTTTTCGGGATTCTGGGTTTTCGGGATTCTGGGTTTTCGGGATTTTGGGTTTTCGGGATTTTGGGTTTTCGGGATTCTGGGTTTTCGGGATTTTGGGTTTTCGGGATTTTGGGTTTTCGGGATTTTGGCCTTTCTGGATTTTGGGTTTTCGGGATTTTGGTTTTTCAGGATTCTGGGTTTTCGGGATTTTGGGTTTTCGGGATTCTGGGTTTTCGGGATTTTGGGTTTTCGGGATTTTAGGTTTTCGGGATTTTGGGTTTTCGGGATTTGGGGTTTTCGGGATTTGAGTTTTTCTGGATTTTGGTCTTTCTGGATTTTGGATTTCGGGATTCTGTCCGTCTCCCATTGCAATCATTTCATGGTAAATGATTGCTGATTGCAAAATTTGAAAATTCAAAAAAGATTGCAATCTTTTACAACTCTGCTTAATACTAACATTACCATTTAATTTTTTATTTATTTAATAACCTATTAATATTATTTTTTTTACTTTTAATGAGAAAAAACAACAGATTTGTTTTGGTAAAATGCAATTTCTATTATCCAAAAATCTACTATAGCTAATGATTTTTTGTCATTTTGTGAAAGTTTTACAAATTCAGGATTACCCCTTTCCAGGGACTAGACCACCAAATTATTGTTGGAAGTAATCTTAAATTGATTTAGTATATTCTGTGCCCAAAATGCCACTTCTCGGGGTCTACACCATCAAAATATTATTAATTTAGGCAAGCAGTGGGCATCATATATAGTTGACCAGCCCAAACCTAGCTATGGATATATCGCTTCTATAAATCCATTTCATCTGGATACGAAATAGATGCTACTAATTTTATTGAGTATTACCTGAAAACTGCAAAACAGTACGTGTATCCATGTATAATATGCCAACAAGTGTCCACAAATGCTTATTCATGGACCGAAGTCATTAAGCAAGCAACTTTGCCTATTGGACAGTTAGGAGAGGAAGCACAGAACGAAAATAAAGATTTTAAAAGAACAAAGAAGAAAAAAAGAGTAAGCAGAGCATACTCACATTGATCTTTTTAATTGAAGCGTTTGGATGAAGAAGGGGGTAAGTGACATTTTTTCGATTTTCTACGTCAGGCTACGATTAGTATTTTCTTATTTAGCGCTTTAATTTTTGGTATAAAAGGGTTACTAACGACTAAAAATAGTATAATATGGGTGGAAGAATGGGTTAACAGCACTTTACTCGTTTTTGGGTGAAATACAAAAACCAAGACTTTTTCGTCCGAGAAAAAAACCGCATAATATGAGTGGAAGAATGGGGTAACAGCACTTAACTCCTTGTTGGGTGTAATAAAAAAAACAAGACTTTTTCGTCTGAGAAAAAAAGATAAAGATACAAAATTTAAAGGAACAAATGTTGTTTATACCAAGGGAACACCACTGGTTTTATGAAAAAGCTTTATCGGAACCATGCGAACAGAAAACAACTATTCAAAATAAAAAGAAAAAAAAAAATGAATTTTGTTACTTAACTTGTATTCTTAAAAATTCAAAATACTTATAAGCTTTTTGTGCTCTTTTTCTGAAAAATGTTGTTTTTTAAATATTCCGAGCTACTGTTTTGAAATAAAAGTAACATTGTTAAAAAGCTATTATTTTTCTAGTTTTATTAGTTTATTCAATTTTATTAAGATTGGAATACGAAAAAAGTTCTGAACAAAAAACTTTAAGTCCTTATATCTCGAAATGTTGCAAATGTCACTTACCCCCTTCTTCATCCAAACGCTTCAATTATTTTTTGTTATCATCAGATCCTATCATATCTGCATTAAGTTTACATGCAAAATGTTGTAAAAAGAAAATAAATGGATTAAGAAGCAATGAATCTGCTCAAAGCACCACATATACAATTAAATATAAGCGCCTAATACCAGGCTTGTAAAAGAATGCAATCTTTTGTGAATGCAGTCTTTAACATTCAGTTACACAATTCCAACAAAAGATTGCAATCATTGACTTAAATTTGAGACTTAGACTTCAAATTTTGCAATCACTAATCATTTTCCATGAAATGATTTTTTTACACAATCAATTGACTGCATTCAAATGATTGGAGTCTTTTGGGACAGCATGCAGTCTTTGCATTCTTTTTGCAATATTTCCATTCCTTGGCAGTCTTTTGCATTCATTTGACTTAAACTTGAGACTTAGACTCCAAATTTTGCAATCACCAATCATTTTCCATCAAATGATTGAAAAAATTAGTATCATTGTATGTGCATTTTATTTATTATTTAACCCAAAAAAACTTAATATATTTTTTTACTCAAAAACCACAGCCTTCAAAAGAATGCAAAAGAATGCAAAAGAATTCAAAAGAATGCAAAAGAATGAGAAAAATGCAAAAAATGCAAAAGAATTCAAAAGAATTCAAAAGACTGCCAAGGAATGGAAAGATTGCAAAAAGAAGGCAAAGCCTGCACGCAGTCCCAAAAATATTGCAATCATTTCATGGTAAATGATTGGTGATTGCAAAATTTGAAGTCTAAGTCTCAAGTGTAAGTCAATGAATGCAATCTTTTGATTGAAGTCATTAAATATTGCATTCAAAAAAGATTGCAATCTTTTACAATTCTGACTAATACTAACATTCCTTACCATTAATTTAATAAACTATTAATATTATTTTATTTACTTTTAATGAGAAAAAACAACAGATTTGTTTTGGTAAAATGCAATTTCTATTATCCAAAAAACTACTATAGCTAATGATTTTTTGTCATTTCAGCTAAAAAACCTTCAAAAGAATTCAAAAGAATGCAAAAGAATTTAAAAGAATGCAAAAGAATCTAAAAGAATGCAAAATAAATCAAAAGAATGCAAAAGACTGCCAAGGAATGCAAAAGACTGCCAAGGAATGCAAAAGACTGCCAAGGAATTCAAAAGACTGCCAAGGAATGCAAAAGACTGCCAAGGAATGGAAATATTGGAAAAAGAATGCAAAGCCTGCATGCAGTCCCAAAAAGATTGCAATCATTTCATGGTAAATGATTGGTCTTTTGGGACCGCATGCAGTCTTTACATTCTTATTGCAATCTTTCCATACCTTGGCAGTCTTTTCCATTCCTTGGCATTCATTTCCATTCCTTGGCAGTCTTTTGCATTCCTTGGCAGTCTTTTGCATTCATTTGCATTCTTTTGGATTCATTTGCCTTCTTTTTCCTTCTTTTGCATTCTTTTGTCACACCCATAACAAACGTATGGATTTCACAAAATGTTTAACATTTTTTTTATTTCAATAATGAATTTGATAGTTGTTTTAAAAATTAGTATCATTGTATGTGCATTTTATTTATTATTTAACCCAAAAAAAATGTATATATTTTTTTACTCAAAATAACAGCTAAAAAACCTTCAAAAGAGTGCAAAAGAATGCAAAAGAATGCAAAAGAATGCAAAAGAATGCAAAAGAATGCAAAAGAATGCAAAAGAATGCAAAAGAATGCAAAAGAATGCAAAAGAATGCAAAAGAATGCAAAAGAATGCAAAAGAATGCAAAAGAATTCAAAAGAATGCAAATGAATGCAAAAGACTGCCATGGAATGCTTGCCTAAATTAATAATTATTTGGTTGTCTGGACATAAATAAAAAGATCAATGTGAGTATGCTCTGATTTATTTTTTCTACTTGTATGTTCTCTTATGAATTTAAAATTTTGCATTCCTTGGCAGTCTTTTGCATTCTTTTGCATTTTTTTGCATTCTTTTGCATTCTTTTGCATTGTTTTGCATTGTTTTGCATTCAAAAGAATTCAAAAGAATTCAAAATAATTCAAAAGAATTTAAAAGAATTCAAAAGAAGTCAAAAGAAGTCAAAAGAATTCAAAAGAATGAAAAAGAATGCAAATGAATGCAAAAGACGGCCAAGGAATGCAAAAGACTGCCAAGGAATGCAAATGAATGCAAAAGACTGCCAAGGAATGGAAATGAATGCAAAAGACTACCAAGGAATGGAAAGATTGCAAAAAGAATGCAAAGACTGCATGCAGTCCCAAAAGACTCCAATCATTTGAATGTAGTCAATAATTGATTGGGTAAAAATAAAATTGCAATCATTTCATGGAAAATGATTGGTGATTGCAAAATTTGAAGTCTAAGTCTCAAGTTTAAGTCAAATAAATGCTAAAGACTACCAAGGAATGGAAAGATTGCAAAAAGAATGCAAAGCCTGCATGCAATCCCAAAAATATTGCAATCATTTCATGGTAAATGATTGCTGATTGCAAAATTTGAAAATTCAAAAAAGATTGCAATCTTTTACAACTCTGCTTAATACTAACATTCCTTACCATTTAATTTTTTATTTATTTAATAACCTATTAATATTATTTTTTTACTTTTAATGACAAAAAACAACAGATTTGTTTTGGTAAAATGCCAAGGAATGGAAATGAATGCAAAAGACTACCAAGGAATGGAAAGATTGCAAAAAGAATGCAAAGACTGCATGCAGTCCCAAAAGACTCCAATCATTTGAATGTAGTCAATAATTGATTGGGTAAAAAAATAAAATAAAATTAATAATTATTTGGTTGTCTGGACATAAATAAAAAGATCAATGTGAGTATGCTCTGATTTATTTTTTCTACTTGTATGTTCTCTTATGAATTTAAAATTTTGCATTCCTTGGCAGTCCCTTGCAAAGACTGCATGCAGTCCCAAAAGACTCCAATCATTTGAATGTAGTCAATAATTGATTGGGTAAAAAAAAAAATTGCAATCATTTCATGGAAAATGATTGGTGATTGCAAAATTTGAAGTCTGAGTCTGAAGTTTAAGTCAAATAAATGCTAAAGACTGCCAAGGAATGGAAATGAATGCAAAAGACTGCCAAGGAATGGAAAGATTGCAAAAAGAATGCAAAGCCTGCATGCAATCCCAAAAATAAGAACTTGAAATCATGTAAAAAAGAGATATTAACGGAATCATAAACTTATATTGTTTTTTACAGGAATAGGAATATGATAACAATAGGTGTGGATCAGAAAAATGGGAAGCATAGATATAAAATCAATCAATTTGATTTGAGGTGTTGTTTTTTCCTATTTGTTTTGGATTGGGGACAAAATCCCAAAAACCGAAATCCCGAAAACCCAAAATCCCGAAAACCCCAAATCCCGAAAACCCAAAATCCCGAAAACCCAAAATCCCGAAAACCCAGAATCCCGAAAACCCAAAATCCCGAAAACCCAAAATCCCGAAAACCCAGAATCCCGAAAACCCAGAATCCCGAAAACCCAAAATCCCGAATGGGATCCCGAAATCCCGAAAAATTATATAAAATGAAAAATTTGCGCAAATTTTTCATTTTATATAATTTTTCGGGATTTCGGTTTCGAAAACAATCCTAAGTGTGAAATTAAGGTGTTATTACGTAAAAAACAATATAAGTTTATGATTCCGTTAATATCTCTTTTTTACATGATTTCAAGTTCTTATTGTGATTTCAGCAATGCTTTGTAATGATTGAGTTAAGTTGGAAAATCGTTGAACTAAAATCAAAAGAATTATTAGTTTTAATATTTAACTTATAATAATTGTATGTTTAAATTGTTTGGTTTTAATTTTATGTTTCAGTTAAAATTTCAGTAAAACACAGTTTTGAAGAGTTTTTATTTTTTCTGTTTTTTTTTCGGGATTTTGGCCTTTCTGGATTTTGGGTTTTCGGGATTTTGGTTTTTCAGGATTCTGGGTTTTCGGGATTTTGGGGTTTTCGGGATTCTGGTTTTCGGGATTTTGGGTTTTTCGGGATTTTAGGTTTTCGGGATTTTGGGTTTTCGGGATTTGGGGTTTTCGGGATTTGAGGTTTTCTGGATTTTGGTCTTTCTGGATTTTGGATTTCGGGATTCTGTCCGTCTCCCATTGCAATCATTTCATGGTAAATGATTGCTGATTGCAAAATTTGAAAATTCAAAAAAGATTGCAATCTTTTACAACTCTGCTTAATACTAACATTACCATTTAATTTTTTATTTATTTAATAACCTATTAATATTATTTTTTTTACTTTTAATGAGAAAAAACAACAGATTTGTTTTGGTAAAATGCAATTTCTATTATCCAAAAATCTACTATAGCTAATGATTTTTTGTCATTTTGTCGAAAGTTTTACAAATTCAGGATTACCCCTTTCCAGGGACTAGACCACCAAATTATTGTTGGAAGTAATCTTAAATTGATTTAGTATATTCTGTGCCCAAAATGCCACTTCTCGGGGTCTACACCATCAAAATATTATTAATTTAGGCAAGCAGTGGGCATCATATATAGTTGACCAGCCCAAACCTAGCTATGGATATATCGCTTCTATAAATCCATTTCATCTGGATACGAAATAGATGCTACTAATTTTATTGAGTATTACCTGAAAACTGCAAAACAGTACGTGTATCCATGTATAATATGCCAACAAGTGTCCACAAATGCTTATTCATGGACCGAAGTCATTAAGCAAGCAACTTTGCCTATTGGACAGTTAGGAGAGGAAGCACAGAACGAAAATAAAGATTTTAAAAGAACAAAGAAGAAAAAAAGAGTAAGCAGAGCATACTCACATTGATCTTTTTAATTGAAGCGTTTGGATGAAGAAGGGGGTAAGTGACATTTTTTCGATTTTCTACGTCAGGCTACGATTAGTATTTTCTTATTTAGCGCTTTAATTTTTGGTATAAAAGGGTTACTAACGACTAAAAATAGTATAATATGGGTGGAAGAATGGGTTAACAGCACTTTACTCGTTTTTGGGTGAAATACAAAAACCAAGACTTTTTCGTCCGAGAAAAAAACCGCATAATATGAGTGGAAGAATGGGGTAACAGCACTTAACTCCTTGTTGGGTGTAATAAAAAAAACAAGACTTTTTCGTCTGAGAAAAAAAGATAAAGATACAAAATTTAAAGGAACAAATGTTGTTTATACCAAGGGAACACCACTGGTTTTATGAAAAAGCTTTATCGGAACCATGCGAACAGAAAACAACTATTCAAAATAAAAAGAAAAAAAAAAATGAATTTTGTTACTTAACTTGTATTCTTAAAAATTCAAAATACTTATAAGCTTTTTGTGCTCTTTTTCTGAAAAATGTTGTTTTTTTAAATATTCCGAGCTACTGTTTTGAAATAAAAGTAACATTGTTAAAAAGCTATTATTTTTCTAGTTTTATTAGTTTATTCAATTTTATTAAGATTGGAATACGAAAAAAGTTCTGAACAAAAAACTTTAAGTCCTTATATCTCGAAATGTTGCAAATGTCACTTACCCCCTTCTTCATCCAAACGCTTCAATTATTTTTGTTATCATCAGATCCTATCATATCTGCATTAAGTTTACATGCAAAATGTTGTAAAAAGAAAATAAATGGATTAAGAAGCAATGAATCTGCTCAAAGCACCACATATACAATTAAATATAAGCGCCTAATACCAGGCTTGTAAAAGAATGCAATCTTTTGTGAATGCAGTCTTTAACATTCAGTTACACAATTCCAACAAAAGATTGCAATCATTGACTTAAATTTGAGACTTAGACTTCAAATTTTGCAATCACTAATCATTTTCCATGAAATGATTTTTTTACACAATCAATTGACTGCATTCAAATGATTGGAGTCTTTTGGGACAGCATGCAGTCTTTGCATTCTTTTTGCAATATTTCCATTCCTTGGCAGTCTTTTGCATTCATTTGACTTAAACTTGAGACTTAGACTCCAAATTTTGCAATCACCAATCATTTTCCATCAAATGATTGAAAAAATTAGTATCATTGTATGTGCATTTTATTTATTATTTAACCCAAAAAAACTTAATATATTTTTTTACTCAAAAACCACAGCCTTCAAAAGAATGCAAAAGAATGCAAAAGAATTCAAAAGAATGCAAAAGAATGCGAAAAATGCAAAAAATGCAAAAGAATTCAAAAGAATTCAAAAGAATGCAAAAGACTGCCAAGGAATGGAAAGATTGCAAAAAGAAGGCAAAGCCTGCATGCAGTCCCAAAAATATTGCAATCATTTCATGGTAAATGATTGGTGATTGCAAAATTTGAAGTCTAAGTCTCAAGTGTAAGTCAATGAATGCAATCTTTTGATTGAAGTCATTAAATATTGCATTCAAAAAAGATTGCAATCTTTTACAATTCTGACTAATACTAACATTCCTTACCATTAATTTAATAAACTATTAATATTATTTTATTTACTTTTAATGAGAAAAAACAACAGATTTGTTTTGGTAAAATGCAATTTCTATTATCCAAAAAACTACTATAGCTAATGATTTTTTGTCATTTCAGCTAAAAAACCTTCAAAAGAATTCAAAAGAATGCAAAAGAATTTAAAAGAATGCAAAAGAATCTAAAAGAATGCAAAATAAATCAAAAGAATGCAAAAGACTGCCAAGGAATGCAAAAGACTGCCAAGGAATTCAAAAGACTGCCAAGGAATGCAAAAGACTGCCAAGGAATGGAAATATTGGAAAAAGAATGCAAAGCCTGCATGCAGTCCCAAAAAGATTGCAATCATTTCATGGTAAATGATTGGTCTTTTGGGACCGCATGCAGTCTTTACATTCTTATTGCAATCTTTCCATTCCTTGGCAGTCTTTTCCATTCCTTGGCATTCATTTCCATTCCTTGGCAGTCTTTTGCATTCCTTGGCAGTCTTTTGCATTCATTTGCATTCATTTGCATTCTTTTGGATTCTTTTGCCTTCTTTTGCCTTCTTTTGCATTCTTTTGTCACACCCATAACAAACGTATGGATTTCACAAAATGTTTAACATTTTTTTTATTTCAATAATGAATTTGATAGTTGTTTTAAAAATTAGTATCATTGTATGTGCATTTTATTTATTATTTAACCCAAAAAAAATGTATATATTTTTTTACTCAAAATAACAGCTAAAAAACCTTCAAAAGAGTGCAAAAGAATGCAAAAGAATGCAAAAGAATGCAAAAGAATGCAAAAGAATGCAAAAGAATGCAAAAGAATGCAAAAGAATGCAAAAGAATGCAAAAGAATGCAAAAGAATGCAAAAGAATTCAAAAGAATGCAAATGAATGCAAAAGACTGCCAAGGAATGCTTGCCTAAATTTATAATTATTTGGTTGTCTGGACATAAATAAAAAGATCAATGTGAGTATGCTCTAATTTATTTTTTCTACTTGTATGTTCTCTTATGAATTTAAAATTTTGCATTCCTTGGCAGTCTTTTGCATTCATTTGAATTCTTTTGCATTCTTTTGCATTCTTTTGCATTCTTTTGCATTGTTTTGCATTCAAAAGAATTCAAAAGAATTCAAAAGAATTCAAAAGAAGTCAAAAGAATTCAAAAGAATGAAAAAGAATGCAAATGAATGCAAAAGACGGCCAAGGAATGCAAAAGACTGCCAAGGAATGCAAATGAATGCAAAAGACTGCCAAGGAATGGAAATGAATGCAAAAGACTACCAAGGAATGGAAAGATTGCAAAAAGAATGCAAAGACTGCATGCAGTCCCAAAAGACTCCAATCATTTGAATGTAGTCAATAATTGATTGGGTAAAAAAAAAATTGCAATCATTTCATGGAAAATGATTGGTGATTGCAAAATTTGAAGTCTGAGTCTGAAGTTTAAGTCAAATAAATGCTAAAGACTGCCAAGGAATGGAAATGAATGCAAAAGACTGCCAAGGAATGGAAAGATTGCAAAAAGAATGCAAAGCCTGCATGCAATCCCAAAAATAAGAACTTGAAATCATGTAAAAAAGAGATATTAACGGAATCATAAACTTATATTGTTTTTTACGTAATAACGGATTGGGGACAAAATCCCGAAAACCGAAATCCCGAAAACCCAAAATCCCGAAAACCCCAAATCCCGAAAACCCAAAATCCCGAAAACCCAAAATCCCGAAAACCCAGAATCCCGAAAACCCAAAATCCCGAAAACCCAAAATCCCGAAAACCCAGAATCCCGAAAACCCAGAATCCCGAAAACCCAAAATCCCGAATGGGATCCCGAAATCCCGAAAAATTATATAAAATGAAAAATTTGCGCAAATTTTTCATTTTATATAATTTTTCGGGATTTCGGTTTCGAAAACAATCCTAAGTGTGAAATTAAGGTGTTATTACGTAAAAAACAATATAAGTTTATGATTCCGTTAATATCTCTTTTTTACATGATTTCAAGTTCTTATTGTGATTTCAGCAATGCTTTGTAATGATTGAGTTAAGTTGGAAAATCGTTGAACTAAAATCAAAAGAATTATTAGTTTTAATATTTAACTTATAATAATTGTATGTTTAAATTGTTTGGTTTTAATTTTATGTTTCAGTTAAAATTTCAGTAAAACACAGTTTTGAAGAGTTTTTTATTTTTTCTGTTTTTTTTTCGGGATTTTGGCCTTTCTGGATTTTGGGTTTTCGGGATTTTGGTTTTTCAGGATTCTGGGTTTTCGGGATTTTGGGTTTTCGGGATTCTGGGTTTTCGGGATTTTGGGTTTTCGGGATTTTAGGTTTTCGGGATTTTGGGTTTTCGGGATTTGGGGTTTTCGGGATTTGAGGTTTTCTGGATTTTGGTCTTTCTGGATTTTGGATTTCGGGATTCTGTCCGTCTCCCATTGCAATCATTTCATGGTAAATGATTGCTGATTGCAAAATTTGAAAATTCAAAAAAGATTGCAATCTTTTACAACTCTGCTTAATACTAACATTACCATTTAATTTTTTATTTATTTAATAACCTATTAATATTATTTTTATTACTTTTAATGAGAAAAAACAACAGATTTGTTTTGGTAAAATGCAATTTCTATTATCCAAAAATCTACTATAGCTAATGATTTTTTGTCATTTTGTGAAAGTTTTACAAATTCAGGATTACCCCTTTCCAGGGACTAGACCACCAAATTATTGTTGGAAGTAATCTTAAATTGATTTAGTATATTCTGTGCCCAAAATGCCACTTCTCGGGGTCTACACCATCAAAATATTATTAATTTAGGCAAGCAGTGGGCATCATATATAGTTGACCAGCCCAAACCTAGCTATGGATATATCGCTTCTATAAATCCATTTCATCTGGATACGAAATAGATGCTACTAATTTTATTGAGTATTACCTGAAAACTGCAAAACAGTACGTGTATCCATGTATAATATGCCAACAAGTGTCCACAAATGCTTATTCATGGACCGAAGTCATTAAGCAAGCAACTTTGCCTATTGGACAGTTAGGAGAGGAAGCACAGAACGAAAATAAAGATTTTAAAAGAACAAAGAAGAAAAAAAGAGTAAGCAGAGCATACTCACATTGATCTTTTTAATTGAAGCGTTTGGATGAAGAAGGGGGTAAGTGACATTTTTTCGATTTTCTACGTCAGGCTACGATTAGTATTTTCTTATTTAGCGCTTTAATTTTTGGTATAAAAGGGTTACTAACGACTAAAAATAGTATAATATGGGTGGAAGAATGGGTTAACAGCACTTTACTCGTTTTTGGGTGAAATACAAAAACCAAGACTTTTTCGTCCGAGAAAAAAACCGCATAATATGAGTGGAAGAATGGGGTAACAGCACTTAACTCCTTGTTGGGTGTAATAAAAAAAACAAGACTTTTTCGTCTGAGAAAAAAAGATAAAGATACAAAATTTAAAGGAACAAATGTTGTTTATACCAAGGGAACACCACTGGTTTTATGAAAAAGCTTTATCGGAACCATGCGAACAGAAAACAACTATTCAAAATAAAAAGAAAAAAAAAATGAATTTTGTTACTTAACTTGTATTCTTAAAAATTCAAAATACTTATAAGCTTTTTGTGCTCTTTTTCTGAAAAATGTTGTTTTTTTAAATATTCCGAGCTACTGTTTTGAAATAAAAGTAACATTGTTAAAAAGCTATTATTTTTCTAGTTTTATTAGTTTATTCAATTTTATTAAGATTGGAATACGAAAAAAGTTCTGAACAAAAAACTTTAAGTCCTTATATCTCGAAATGTTGCAAATGTCACTTACCCCCTTCTTCATCCAAACGCTTCAATTATTTTTTGTTATCATCAGATCCTATCATATCTGCATTAAGTTTACATGCAAAATGTTGTAAAAAGAAAATAAATGGATTAAGAAGCAATGAATCTGCTCAAAGCACCACATATACAATTAAATATAAGCGCCTAATACCAGGCTTGTAAAAGAATGCAATCTTTTGTGAATGCAGTCTTTAACATTCAGTTACACAATTCCAACAAAAGATTGCAATCATTGACTTAAATTTGAGACTTAGACTTCAAATTTTGCAATCACTAATCATTTTCCATGAAATGATTTTTTTACACAATCAATTGACTGCATTCAAATGATTGGAGTCTTTTGGGACAGCATGCAGTCTTTGCATTCTTTTTGCAATATTTCCATTCCTTGGCAGTCTTTTGCATTCATTTGACTTAAACTTGAGACTTAGACTCCAAATTTTGCAATCACCAATCATTTTCCATCAAATGATTGAAAAAATTAGTATCATTGTATGTGCATTTTATTTATTATTTAACCCAAAAAAACTTAATATATTTTTTTACTCAAAAACCACAGCCTTCAAAAGAATGCAAAAGAATGCAAAAAAATTCAAAAGAATGCAAAAGAATGCGAAAAATGCAAAAAATGCAAAAGAATTCAAAAGAATTCAAAAGAATGCAAAAGACTGCCAAGGAATGGAAAGATTGCAAAAAGAAGGCAAAGCCTGCATGCAGTCCCAAAAATATTGCAATCATTTCATGGTAAATGATTGGTGATTGCAAGATTTGAAGTCTAAGTCTCAAGTGTAAGTCAATGAATGCAATCTTTTGATTGAAGTCATTAAATATTGCATTCAAAAAAGATTGCAATCTTTTACAATTCTGACTAATACTAACATTCCTTACCATTAATTTAATAAACTATTAATATTATTTTATTTACTTTTAATGAGAAAAAACAACAGATTTGTTTTGGTAAAATGCAATTTCTATTATCCAAAAAACTACTATAGCTAATGATTTTTTGTCATTTCAGCTAAAAAACCTTCAAAAGAATTCAAAAGAATGCAAAAGAATTTAAAAGAATGCAAAAGAATCTAAAAGAATGCAAAATAAATCAAAAGAATGCAAAAGACTGCCAAGGAATGCAAAAGACTGCCAAGGAATTCAAAAGACTGCCAAGGAATGCAAAAGACTGCCAAGGAATGGAAATATTGGAAAAAGAATGCAAAGCCTGCATGCAGTCCCAAAAAGATTGCAATCATTTCATGGTAAATGATTGGTCTTTTGGGACCGCATGCAGTCTTTACATTCTTATTGCAATCTTTCCATTCCTTGGCAGTCTTTTCCATTCCTTGGCATTCATTTCCATTCCTTGGCAGTCTTTTGCATTCCTTGGCAGTCTTTTGCATTCATTTGCATTCATTTGCATTCTTTTGGATTCTTTTGCCTTCTTTTGCCTTCTTTTGCATTCTTTTGTCACACCCATAACAAACGTATGGATTTCACAAAATGTTTAACATTTTTTTTATTTCAATAATGAATTTGATAGTTGTTTTAAAAATTAGTATCATTGTATGTGCATTTTATTTATTATTTAACCCAAAAAAAATGTATATATTTTTTTACACAAAATAACAGCTAAAAAACCTTCAAAAGAGTGCAAAAGAATGCAAAAGAATGCAAAAGAATGCAAAAGAATGCAAAAGAATGCAAAAGAATGCAAAAGAATGCAAAAGAATGCAAAAGAATGCAAAAGAATTCAAAAGAATGCAAATGAATGCAAAAGACTGCCAAGGAATGCTTGCCTAAATTTATAATTATTTGGTTGTCTGGACATAAATAAAAAGATCAATGTGAGTATGCTCTAATTTATTTTTTCTACTTGTATGTTCTCTTATGAATTTAAAATTTTGCATTCCTTGGCAGTCTTTTGCATTCATTTGAATTCTTTTGCATTCTTTTGCATTCTTTTGCATTCTTTTGCATTTTTTTGCATTCTTTTGCATTCTTTTGCATTCTTTTGCATTCTTTTGCATTGTTTTGCATTCAAAAGAATTCAAAAGAATTCAAAAGAATTCAAAAGAATTCAAAAGAATTCAAAAGAAGTCAAAAGAATTCAAAAGAATGAAAAAGAATGCAAATGAATGCAAAAGACGGCCAAGGAATGCAAAAGACTGCCAAGGAATGCAAATGAATGCAAAAGACTGCCAAGGAATGGAAATGAATGCAAAAGACTACCAAGGAATGGAAAGATTGCAAAAAGAATGCAAAGACTGCATGCAGTCCCAAAAGACTCCAATCATTTGAATGTAGTCAATAATTAATGATTGGGTAAAAAAAAAATTGCAATCATTTCATGGAAAATGATTGGTGATTGCAAAATTTGAAGTCTAAGTCTCAAGTTTAAGTCAAATAAATGCTAAAGACTGCCAAGGAATGGAAAGATTGCAAAAAGAATGCAAAGCCTGCATGCAATCCCAAAAATATTGCAATCATTTCATGGTAAATGATTGCTGATTGCAAAATTTGAAAATTCAAAAAAGATTGCAATCTTTTACAACTCTGCATTCAAAAGAATTCAAAAGAATTCAAAAGAATTCAAAAGAATTCAAAAGAATTCAAAAGAATTCAAAAGAATTCAAAAGAATTCAAAAGAATTCAAAAGAATTCAAAAGAATTCAAAAGAATTCAAAAGAAGTCAAAAGAATGAAAAAGAATGCAAATGAATGCAAAAGACGGCCAAGGAATGCAAAAGACTGCCAAGGAATGCAAATGAATGCAAAAGACTGCCAAGGAATGGAAATGAATGCAAAAGACTACCAAGGAATGGAAAGATTGCAAAAAGAATGCAAAGACTGCATGCAGTCCCAAAAGACTCCAATCATTTGAATGTAGTCAATAATTAATGATTGGGTAAAAAAAAAATTGCAATCATTTCATGGAAAATGATTGGTGATTGCAAAATTTGAAGTCTAAGTCTCAAGTTTAAGTCAAATAAATGCTAAAGACTGCCAAGGAATGGAAAGATTGCAAAAAGAATGCAAAGCCTGCATGCAATCCCAAAAATATTGCAATCATTTCATGGTAAATGATTGCTGATTGCAAAATTTGAAAATTCAAAAAAGATTGCAATCTTTTACAACTCTGCTTAATACTAACATTCCTTACCATTTAATTTTTTATTTATTTAATAACCTATTAATATTATTTTTTTTACTTTTAATGAGAAAAAACAACAGATTTGTTTTGGTAAAATGCAATTTCTTTTATCCAAAAATCTACTATAGCTAATGATTTTTTGTCATTTTATGAAAGTTTTACAAATTCAGGATTACCCCTTTCCAGGGACTAGACCACCAAATTATTGTTGGAAGTAATCTTAAATTGATTTAGTATATTCTGTGCCCAAAATGCCACTTCTCGGGGTCTACACCATCAAAATATTATTAATTTAGGCAAGCAGTGGGCATCATATATAGTTGACCAGCCCAAACCTAGCTATGGATATATCGCTTCTATAAATCCATTTCATCTGGATACGAAATAGATGCTACTAATTTTATTGAGTATTACCTGAAAACTGCAAAACAGTACGTGTATCCATGTACAATATGCCAACAAGTGTCCACAAATGCTTATTCATGGACCGAAGTCATTAAACAAGCAACATTGCCTATTGGACAGTTAGGAGAGGAAGCACAGAACGAAAATAAAGATTTTAAAAGAACAAAGAAGAAAAAAAGAGTAAGCAGAGCATACTCACATTGATCTTTTTAATTGAAGCGTTTGGATGAAGAAGGGGGTAAGTGACATTTTTTCGATTTTCTACGTCAGGCTACGATTAGTATTTTCTTATTTAGCGCTTTAATTTTTGGTATAAAAGGGTTACTAACAACTAAAAATAGTATAATATGGGTGGAAGAATGGGTTAACAGCACTTTACTCGTTTTTGGGTGAAATACAAAAACCAAGACTTTTTCGTCCGAGAAAAAAACCGCATAATATGAGTGGAAGAATGGGGTAACAGCACTTAACTCCTTGTTGGGTGTAATAAAAAAAACAAGACTTTTTCGTCTGAGAAAAAAAGATAAAGATACAAAATTTAAAGGAACAAATGTTGTTTATACCAAAGGAACACCACTGGTTTTATGAAAAAGCTTTATCGGAACCATGCGAACAGAAAACAACTATTCAAAATAAAAAGAAAAAAAAAAATGAATTTTGTTACTTAACTTGTATTCTTAAAAATTCAAAATACTTATAAGCTTTTTGTGCTCTTTTTCTGAAAAATGTTGTTTTTTTAAATATTCCGAGCTACTGTTTTGAAATAAAAGTAACATTGTTAAAAAGCTATTATTTTTCTAGTTTTATTAGTTTATTCAATTTTATTAAGATTGGAATACGAAAAAAGTTCTGAACAAAAAACTTTAAGTCCTTATATCTCGAAATGTTGCAAATGTCACTTACCCCCTTCTTCATCCAAACGCTTCAATTATTTTTTGTTATCATCAGATCCTATCATATCTGCATTAAGTTTACATGCAAAATGTTGTAAAAAGAAAATAAATGGATTAAGAAGCAATGAATCTGCTCAAAGCACCACATATACAATTAAATATAAGCGCCTAATACCAGGCTTGTAAAAGAATGCAATCTTTTGTGAATGCAGTCTTTAACATTCAGTTACACAATTCCAACAAAAGATTGCAATCATTGACTTAAATTTGAGACTTAGACTTCAAATTTTGCAATCACTAATCATTTTCCATGAAATGATTTTTTTACACAATCAATTGACTGCATTCAAATGATTGGAGTCTTTTGGGACAGCATGCAGTCTTTGCATTCTTTTTGCAATATTTCCATTCCTTGGCAGTCTTTTGCATTCATTTGACTTAAACTTGAGACTTAGACTCCAAATTTTGCAATCACCAATCATTTTCCATCAAATGATTGAAAAAATTAGTATCATTGTATGTGCATTTTATTTATTATTTAACCCAAAAAAACTTAATATATTTTTTTACTCAAAAACCACAGCCTTCAAAAGAATGCAAAAGAATGCAAAAGAATTCAAAAGAATGCAAAAGACTGCCAAGGAATGGAAAGATTGCAAAAAGAAGGCAAAGCCTGCATGCAGTCCCAAAAATATTGCAATCATTTCATGGTAAATGATTGGTGATTGCAAAATTTGAAAATTTGAAGTCTCAAGTGTAAGTCAATGAATGCAATCTTTTGATTGAAGTCATTAAATATTGCATTCAAAAAAGATTGCAATCTTTTACAATTCTGACTAATACTAACATTCCTTACCATTAATTTAATAAACTATTAATATTATTTTATTTACTTTTAATGAGAAAAAACAACAGATTTGTTTTGGTAAAATGCAATTTCTATTATCCAAAAAACTACTATAGCTAATGATTTTTTGTCATTTCAGCTAAAAAACCTTCAAAAGAATTCAAAAGAATGCAAAAGAATTTAAAAGAATGCAAAAGAATCTAAAAGAATGCAAAATAAATCAAAAGAATGCAAAAGACTGCCAAGGAATGCAAAAGACTGCCAAGGAATTCAAAAGACTGCCAAGGAATGCAAAAGACTGCCAAGGAATGGAAATATTGGAAAAAGAATGCAAAGCCTGCATGCAGTCCCAAAAAGATTGCAATCATTTCATGGTAAATAATTGGTCTTTTGGGACCGCATGCAGTCTTTACATTCTTATTGCAATCTTTCCATTCCTTGGCAGTCTTTTTCATTCCTTGGCATTCATTTCCATTCCTTGGCAGTCTTTTGCATTCCTTGGCAGTCTTTTGCATTCCTTGGCAGTCTTTTGCATTCCTTGGCAGTCTTATGCATTCATTTGCATTCTTTTGGATTCTTTTGCCTTCTTTTGCCTTCTTTTGCCTTCTTTTGTCACACCCATAACAAACGTATGGATTTCACAAAATGTTTAACATTTTTTTTATTTCAATAATGAATTTGATAGTTGTTTTAAAAATTAGTATCATTGTATGTGCATTTTATTTATTATTTAACCCAAAAAAAATGTATATATTTTTTTACTCAAAATAACAGCTAAAAAACCTTCAAAAGAGTGCAAAAGAATGCAAAAGAATGCAAAAGAATTCAAAAGAATTCAAAAGAATGCAAATGAATGCAAAAGACTGCCAAGGAATGCTTGCCTAAATTTATAATTATTTGGTTGTTTGGACATAAATAAAAAGATCAATGTGAGTATGCTCTGATTTATTTTTTCTACTTGTATGTTCTCTTATGAATTTAAAATTTTGCATTCCTTGGCAGTCTTTTGCATTCTTTTGCATTCGTTTGCATTCTTTTGCAGTCATTTGCATTCTTTTGAATTGTTTTGCATTTTTTGGGTTGGTGATGAATGACCAAAACCCATAATCCCAAAGAGAAAATCCCCAAAGCCAAAATCCCCAAGCCAGACCTGGGTATAGACAAAATCTCCAGGAAAAAATCCGAAAAAAAAATCTCCGAGTGAAAATCCCAAAATTTCAGATGCGCAAATTGTGTACATGGTTATTTTAAAAGAGGAACCTTTATAATTTTAAAATTGTCGTGTTTAGACCTAATTTTACATTGACTTACAGTGTGTTTTTATCATTCTATTACGTTTTTGTTTTTGCTATTTGGAGATTTTTGGGGATTTGGAGAAAAAATTATTTATAGAAGATTTTGTCCATTGGATGCAAAAAGAATGCAAATGAATACAAAAGAATTCAAAAGAATTCAAAAGAATTCAAAAGAATTCAAAAGAATTCAAAAGAATTCAAAAGAATTCAAAAGAATTCAAAAGAATTCAAAAGAATTCAAAAGAATTCAAAAGAATTCAAAAGAATTCAAAAGAATTCAAAAGAATTCAAAAGAATTCAAAAGAATTCAAAAGAATTTAAAAGAATTCAAAAGAATTCAAAAGAATTCAAAAGAATTCAAAAGAATTCAAAAGAATTCAAAAGAATTCAAAAGAATTCAAAAGAATTCAAAAGAATTCAAAAGAATTCAAAAGAATGCAAATGAATGCAAAAGACGGCCAAGGAATGCAAAAGAATTCAAAAGAATTCAAAAGAATTCAAAAGAATGCAAATGAATGCAAAAGACGGCCAATGAATGCAAAAGACTGCCAAGGAATGCACATGAATGCAAAAGACTGCCAAGGAATGGAAATGAATGCAAAAGACTACCAAGGAATGGAAAGATTGCAAAAAGAATGCAAAGACTGCATGCAGTCCCAAAAGACTCCAATCATTTGAATGTAGTCAATAATTGATTGGGTAAAAAAAAATTGCAATCATTTCATGGAAAATGATTGGTGATTGCAAAATTTGAAGTCTAAGTCTCAAGTTTAAGTCAAATAAATGCTAAAGACTGCCAAGGAATGGAAAGATTGCTTCCTCTGCTAACTGTTCAATAGGCAAAGTTGCTTGCTTAATGACTTCTGATCCATATTATACATGGATACAAAGACACGTACTGTTTTGCAGTTTTCAGGGAATACTCATTAAAATTAGTAACATCTATTTCATATCCAGATAAAATGGATATATAGAAGCGATAAATCAAATTCTCATCCAACCATGCAACTTCAGCCGTCTTTTTATAATTTTCAAAACAAATTTTTGGCGTATTAACCGTATTTGTAGATCCATAGCTAGGTTTGGGCTGGACAACTATGATGCCCACTACTTGCCTAAATTAATAATATTTTGATGGTGTGGACCCCAAGAAGTGGCATTTTGGGAACAGAATATACCAAATCAATTTAAGATTACTTCCAACAATAATTTGGTGGTTTATTAACAGTTTATTAAACAGTTTATTAAATAAATGGTAAGGAATGGTAGTTTTAGGCAGAGTTGTAAAAGATTGCAATCTTTTTTCATTTGCAATCTTTAATGATTTCAATCAAAAGATTGACTTACACTTGAGACTTAGACTTCAAATTTTGCAATCACCAATAATTTTTCATGAAATTATTGCAATCTTTTTGGGACTGCATGCAGTCTGTGCATTCTTTTTGCAGTCTTTCCATTCCTTGACAGTCTTTGCATTCATTGGCAGTCTTTTAAATTCATTTGCATTCATTTGCATTCTTTTGAATTCTTTTGCATTCTTTTGTATTTTGTTTGCAATCTTTTGCCACAACCACACCAAATGTATGGATTTCACAAAATTTCTAACATTTTTTTAGTTCAAGTAAAAATTTGATAGTTTTAAGAATAAAGTTCAGATATGGTATCATTGTCTGTGAAGAAGTAATGAGTGTTAATAAAACAAACTTATTATATTTTTTAACTAAACTAAAAACCCTTATTAATAAATACATAGAAAAACAGAGAAACAATTTTATTTTTTAACCCAATGAACTTATTATATTTTTTAACTAAACTAAAAACCCTTATTCATAAATACATAGAAAAACAGAAAAAAAACAAACAAAACAAATTCTTTACATTAATTAACTGAATATATTAGTCAAAATATAAAGTTATTCAATAAAAAGTATCAAAACCATAGTTAGTTGTATTTAAGAAAAACACTGCACTAACAAGCGTGTGTCAAAATATATTCTCATCTTTAAAAATGAACAGTTTATGTTGAAAAAAAAACCAAAAATTTCTAATATTTTAATAACACAGGTCAACAAAGTTATTGCCACAATAACCAAAATATACTTTTCAAGAGGTTTTTTTTTTGTTGTTGTTCAGCACTGCTAATTTAATGAAATGAATTTGTTTTGTTTGTTTTTCCTGAAATGATTGCAATCTTTTTGGGACTGCATGCAGGCTTTGCATTCGTTTTGCAATCTTTGCATTCCTTGCCAGTCTTTGCATTCCTTGGCAGTCTTTTGCATTCATTTGAATTCTTTTGCATTCTTTTGCATTCTTTTGCATTCTTTTGCATTCTTTTGCCTTCTTTTGCATTCTTTTGCATTCTTTTGCATTCTTTTGCCTTTTTTTGCATTCTTTTGCATTCATTTGCATTCATTTGCATTCTTTTGAATTCTTTTGCATTTTTTGGGTTGGTGATGAAGTACCAAAACCCATAATCCCAAAGAGAAAATCCCCAAAGCCAAAATCCCCAAGCCAGACCTGGGTATAGACAAAATCTCCAGGAAAAAATCCGAAAAAAAAATCTCCGAGCGAAAATCCCAAAATTTTAGATGCGCAAGTTGTGTACACGGTTATTTTCATAATCTATTTTTTGTGTTCCGTTTTAAAAGAGGAACCTTTATGATTTTAAAATTGTCGTGTTTAGACCTGATTTTACTTTGACTTACAGTGTTTTTTTATCATTCTATTACGTTTTTGTTTTTGCTATTTGGAGATTTTTGGGGATTTGGAGAAAATGGGAGAAAAAATTATTTATAGAAGATTTTGTCCATTGGATGCAAAAAGAATGCAAATGAATGCAAAAGAATGCAAATGAATGCAAAAGAATGCAAAAGAATTCAAAAGAATTCAAAAGAATTCAAAAGAATTCAAAAGAATTCAAAAGAATTCAAAAGAATTCAAAAGAATTCAAAAGAATTCAAAAGAATTCAAAAGAATTCAAAAGAATTCAAAAGAATTCAAAAGAATTCAAAAGAATTCAAAAGAATTCAAAAGAATTCAAAAGAATTTAAAAGAATTCAAAAGAATTCAAAAGAATTCAAAAGAATTCAAAAGAATTCAAAAGAATTCAAAAGAATTCAAAAGAATTCAAAAGAATTCAAAAGAATTCAAAAGAATTCAAAAGAATTCAAAAGAATTCAAAAGAATTCAAAAGAATTCAAAAGAATTCAAAAGAATTCAAAAAAATATAACAAGTTCATTGGGTTAAAAAATAAAATTGTTTACCTGGACTGATAAGTTTGTTTTATTAACACTCATTACTTCTTCACAGACAATGATACCATAGCTGAACTTTATTCTTAAAACTATCAAATTTATTATACTTGAAATAAAAAAATGTTAGAAATTTTGTGAAATCCATACATTTGGTGTGGTTGTGGCAAAAGATTGCAAACAAAATACAAAAGAATGCAAATGAATTTAAAAGAATGCACAAGAGTTCAAAAGAATGCAAAAGAATGCAAAAGAATTCAAAAGAATGCAAAAGACTGCCAAGGAATGCAAAGACTGCCAAGGAATGGAATGGTTGGATGCGAATTTGATTTATCGCTTCTATATATCTATTTCATCTGGATATGAAATAGATGTTACTAATTTTAATGAATATTCCCTGAAAACTGCAAAACAGTACGTGTCTTTGTATCCATGTATAATATGGATCCGAGTCATTAAGCAATCAACTTTGCCTATTGGACAGTTAGGAGAGAAAGAACAGGAGGAAAATAAAGATTTTAAGAGAACATGGAAGAAAAAAAGATAAAGCAGAACATACTCACATTGATCTTTTTAATTATTTTTTGTTATCATCAGATCCTATCAGTTACATGGAAAATGTTGTAAAAAGAAAATAAATGGATTAAGAAGCAAAGAATCTGCTCAAAACACCACATATACAATTAAATATAAGCGCCTAATACCAGGCTTGTAAAAGAATGCAATCTTTTGTGAATACAGTCTTTAACATTCAGTTACACAATTCCAACAAAAGATTGCATTCATTGACTTAAACTTAAGACTTAGAGACTTCAAATTTTGCAATCATTAATAATTTTCCATAAAATGATTGCAATCTTTTTTTTTACCCAATCAATTGATTGCATTCAAATGATTGAAATCTTTTGGGACTTCATGCAGTCTTTGCACTCTTTTTGCAATCTTCCATTCCTTGGCAGTCTTTTGCATTCATTTGCATTCCTTGGCAGTCTTTAGCATTTATTTGACATAAACTTGAGACTTAGACTTCAAATTTTGCAATCACCAATCATTTTCGATGAAATGATTCTTTTCTTTTACCCAATCAATTATTGAATACACTCAAATGATTGGAGTCTTTTGGGACTGCATGCAGTCTTTGCATTATTTTTGCTCTTTCCATTCCTTGGTAGTCTTTTGCATTCCTATACAATTAATTAAAAAATCAAATTGTTTACTTTTGCATTTTGTGAAATCCATACGTTTGTTATGGGTGTGGCAAAAGAATGCAAAAGAATTTAAAAGAATTTAAAAGAATTTAAAAGAATTTAAAAGAATGCAAAAGAATGCAAAAGAATGCAAAAGAATTCAAAAGAATCCAAAAGAATGCAGAATAATTAACCCTTTCGGACCCAGCGTTACTCTCATGTAACATTTTTTTAAAAATTCGTAAAAAATATTAAATTAAACAATTTTTTAGGTTACGATGGCTTAATTGAAAGATAATAATGCCTAGTTACTGGATTATAACAAAAAGTTAGTCAAATATCATATTTTTAATTTTTTTTTAATTGAGAAAGGGAATGAAATTCACATTTTTTTTATTTTTTTGCAAAAAAAATTTTTTTAATATATGGTCATAATTTTGAAAAAAAGATATAAAAAATGTTAATGCAGAAAGTGTTTTGTTTTTTTTGCTTAGAAAAATAAGCATACATTATAGTTTCATAAAAAGTTATTTTCTCAGTTCTCCGACTTTTTTTGGTGGTCATAGGCAGTGCATGTTACTTACATGTAACATGAGAAAAACACATTAGTTTTGCTATTTAATATTTTGGAAAATAACTTTTTGCTATTCATAATTCTTAGTTGTGATGTATTTGACCCGATAATACCGAAAAAACATTTTTTAATATTGATTTTCATAGCTTGGGTTCGAAAGGGTTAAAAAAAAATGCAAATCAATGCAAAAGACTGCCAAGGAATGCAAATGAATGGCAGCTTTATCGCTCTGCTCTGCTTTATCGATTTTTCTTCTATGTTCTCTTAAAATCTTTATTTTCCTCCTGTTCTTCCTCTCCTAACTGTCCAATAGACAAAGTTGCTTGCTTAATGATTTCGGTCCATGAATAAGCATTTGTGGACACTTGTCGGCATATTATACATGGATACACAGGGAATACTCAATAATATTAGTAACATCTATTTCGTATCCAGAAGCGATAAATCCATAGCTAGGTTTGGGCTGGTCTACTATGATGCCTACTGCTGCTTGCCTAAATTAATAATATTTTGATGGTGTAGACCCCGAGAAGTGGCATTTTGGGCACAGAATATACCAAATCAATTAAAGATTACTTCCAACAATAATTTGGTGGTCTAGTCCCTGGAAAAGGGTATTCCTGAATTTGTAAAACTTTCACAAAATGACAAAAAATCATTAGCTATAGTAGTTTTTTGGATAACAGGAATTGCATTTTCCCAAAACAAATCTGTTGTTTTTTCTCATTAAAAGTACAATAATATTAATAGTCTATTGAATAGACCCTTTTGGATGGAACAAATTCGTTCAAGAGTTTTTATTGCTGATTATGATTCCTTGCCATACAAGAATACTCCAGCCAAAAGTGCTACTAAATCCGTTGGTGCATTTCTGAGAAAACGGCAACACTGGTCGGTTTTCAGTTTTTTTGATTTAACTCGAAAACCAAGCCTGACTTTGAAATGGTTCAAAGACACTTTTCATAGCAAATTAAATTTTCTGTCAAGTAAAGATGGTTAATAAATTTTAAAAATTATTTTTGACTAAAATTCTAACCTAAAATCAAAGAAAAAAAAGTTAAAAAATTGACAATTTTATTTTTTCTTACTAAATCAAGGGGCATTTTGTGTATGTAGCCGGGACGTCCAAACTTTGTACTAATGAAATAAAGTAGAGGTAAAATCCTTTGATAATATGCAATTTTAATTTTTTTTGTCAAGAAACAACTTAAATGTACCTATTCAAAAATTAGCACTTTTTCTAAATTTCTGACTTTTTTAGTTAAAAGCAAGTTTTTAAAACTCGATAAAATCGTATTAATTGGTAACTTTTTGACTTTTAAAGTAAACATACTTCGAAGGATTGATTTAATATAAACTAAATATGGCAAACAAAAAAATTTAATTGCATCCTTATGGCCTTTTGTGCAATTTTGTGTATGTGCATTTTTATAAATACGGGTTGAATGGATGGACGGAGAGCCATTAGCTTTGGTCTATTGCATAGAAGAACATTTAATACCAACTCTTTTACTGTTTTCAATGGCCTGAAAAACAATTCTTGAAAAATCTGCGACCAACGAAAAGTTTCTCTTGAAAAACGAAAACAATACTCTAATGAGTTTGAAACAAAATAGCTCAGGCAAATTAGTAAATCCAATTGCACTTTTCGCGGGATAAATTTTTTTCATGGAACGTGTTTAGGTGAATGTCCTTATAGTAAAAGTGAATTTTTTGGGATGATAAGATATCGGGAACAGCCGCCATCTTGGAAAAGAGGTCGGTGTCGTTTTTATTTTATAACTCCATTTTTACTCATTTAAACCAAAAATGTCCAAGGATAGACTTATTATAAATTAAATTATCTAAAAAATGATATACAAATGAATTCCGTGAACTGGTTAAATTCAATTTTATAGTCGGTCAAAGTCCAGGTTCTTCTCGCAAGGTTAAGACAATATGACATTTTTCCAAATATCTGAAGAACTTTTTATTTGTTTGGGATTTTCTTAAAGAATGAATTATAGCACTTTTAAGTATCGATGAAATGAACCCTTTATTGTTTTTGTAACCATCACATTGCAGAAGCAACCAAACGTCGAAGTCATGATATACGATTTTTTAACTGAACATTTCAATAGTTCAAATAAACAATCAAAAATTAAACACAATAGTCTCGAAAACATAACGGCTTACACGCCTCATATCTTGAGTTATACTTATCGTAATGCTGAGATTGAGGTGTTCATGTTTAGGAAAAATGACAGGGCATCAGTTCTTATATTTAGAATTATAAATAATGTCACTTTAGCTTATTCACATTAATTGGAAAATTCACTTCATTTAAAACCTCGAAAACCATATAAAGGTTTCAATATTTAGACGAATATAGTTAACAAACTGTTTACTTATATTTTGGTTATGCCTCCATTTCAAAAATTTGCTCGATCTAATAGAAGAAAACTTGTTATTTTCTCACTTTTGACTAGTAGAATGTGAGCTTCGACGTTAGGTGGCTCATACATTATGTTGGTTACAGTTACGAGAAAGGGCTCATTTTATAGATATTTAAAAGTGCTATAATTCATTCTTTAAGAAAATCCCAAACAAATAAAAAGTTCTTCGGATATTTGAAAAAATGTCATATTGTCTTAACCTTGCGAGAAGAACCTGGACTTTGACCGACTATAAAATTGAATTTAACTAGTTCACGGAATTCATTTGTATATCATTTTTTAGATAATTTAATTTATAATAAGTCTATCCTTGGACATTTTTGGTTTAAATGAGTAAAAATGGAGTTACAAAATAAAAACGGCACCGACCTCTTTTCCAAGATGGCGGCTGTTTCCGAAATCTTATCATACCAAAAAATTCACTTTTACTATTAGGACATTCACCTAAACACGTTCCATGAAAAAAATTTATCCCGCGAAAAGTGCAATTGGGTTTACTAATTTGCCTGAGCTATTTTGTTTCAAACTCATTAGAGTATTGTTTTCGTTTTTCAAGAGAAACTTTTCGTTGGTCGCAGATTTTTCAAGAATTGTTTTTCAGGCCATTGAAAACAGTAAAAGAGTTGGTATTAAATGTTCTTCTATGCAATAGACCAAAGCTAATGGCTCTCCGTCCATCCATTTAACCCGTATTTATAAAAATGCACATACACAAAATTGCACAAAAGGCCATAAGGATGCAAATAAATTTTTTTGTTTGCCATATTTAGTTTATATTGAATCAATCCTTCGAAGTATGTTTACTTTAAAAGTCAAAAAGTTACCAATTAATACGATTTTATCGAGTTTTAAAAACTTGCTTTTAACTAAAAAAGTCAGAAATTTAGAAAAAGTGCTAATTTTTGAATAGGTACATTTAAGTTGTTTCTTGACAAAAAAAAATTAAAATTGCATATTATCAAAGGATTTTACCTCTACTTTATTTCATTAGTACAAAGTTTGGACGTCCCGGCTACATACACAAAATGCCCCTTGATTTAGTAAGAAAAAATAAAATTGTCAATTTTTTAACTTTTTTTTCTTTGATTTTAGGTTAGAATTTTAGTCAAAAATAATTTTTAAAATTTATTAACCATCTTAACTTGACAGAAAATTTAATTTGCTATGAAAAGTGTCTTTGAACCATTTCAAAGTCAGGCTTGGTTTTCGAGTTAAATCAAAAAAACTGAAAACCGACCAGTGTTGCCGTTTTCTCAGAAATGCACCAACGGATTTAGTAGCACTTTTGGCTGGAGTATTCTTGTATGCCAAGGAATCATAATCGCCAATAAAAAGTCTTGAACGAATTTGTTCTATTTTTGCTCTGGAGCTCGGGTCTATTAAATAGACTATAATAGGTTATTAAATAAATGGTAAGGAATGTTAGTATTAGGCAGAGTTGTAAAAGATTACAATCTCAACAAGCATTTACCATGAAATGATTGCAATCTTTTTGGGACTGCATGCAGGCTTAGAGTAGAGGGGTGTCTAAACTACATTTGGGTTCAAGTCCCATGTCTCTAGGTCCACCCGTTCTCAAACCGGGAGAATTTAATGCATCAGAAAAAATAGGCCCTACATTTTTGTTTTGAGGGAAAAACTGCAGGTTTAACAGGGAAGGAGATTTTTTAAAATTCTGAAAATGTGCTAAGCGTAGGCCCTTGACCCAACATACTATTTGGCATCACTGAAAAAATTCTATCTCAAGCGGTTTGGCTTCCAGGAATTTTTTCGGCAACATAAAAACGCAATTTTCTCGGGATTTTGAAAAAAAATCCAAAAACCCGATTATACCACCATAGGGTAGGTGACCAAAACCCATAATCCCAAAGAGAAAATACCCAAAGCCAAAATCCCCAAGCCAGACCTGGGTATAGACAAAATCTCCAGGAAAAAATCCGAAAAAAAAATCTCCGAGTGAAAATCCCAAAATTTCAGATGCGCAAGTTGTGTACACGGTTATTTTAAAAGAGGAACCTTTATAATTTTAAAATTGTCGTGTTTAGACCTAATTTTACATTGACTTACAGTGTTTTTTTATCATTCTATTACGTTTTTGTTTTTGCTATTTGGAGATTTTTGGGGATTTGGAGAAAATGGGAGAAAAAATTATTTATAGAAGATTTTGTCCATTGGATGCAAAAAGAATGCAAATGAATGCAAAAGAATGCAAAAGAATTCAAAAGAATTCAAAAGAATTCAAAAGAATTCAAAAGAATTCAAAAGAATTCAAAAGAATTCAAAAGAATTCAAAAGAATTCAAAAGAATTCAAAAGAATTCAAAAGAATTCAAAAGAATTCAAAAGAATTCAAAAGAATTCAAAAGAATTCAAAAGAATTCAAAAGAATTCAAAGTAAGTAAAAAATTGCAAAATTTGAAGTCTAAGTCTCAAGTTTATGTCAAATAAATGCTAAAGACTGCCAAGGAATGCAAATGAATGCAAAAGACTGACAAGGAATGGAAGATTGCAAAAAGAGTGCAAAGACTGCATGAAGTCCCAAAAGATTTCAATCATTTGAATGCAATCAATTGATTGGGTAAAAAAAAAGATTGCAATCATTTTATGGAAAATTATTAATGATTGCAAAATTTGAAGTCTCTAAGTCTTAAGTTTAAGTCAATGAATGCAATCTTTTGTTGGAATTGTGTAACTGAATGTTAAAGACTGTATTCACAAAAGATTGCATTCTTTTACAAGCCTGGTATTAGGCGCTTATATTTAATTGTATATGTGGTATTTTGAGCAGATTCTTTGCTTCTTAATCCATTTATTTTCTTTTTACAACATTTTCCATGTAACTGATAGGATCTGATGATAACAAAAAATAATTAAAAAGATCAATGTGAGTATGTTCTGCTTTATCTTTTTTTCTTCCATGTTCTCTTGAAATCTTTATTTTCCTCCTGTTCTTTCTCTCCTAACTGTCCAATAGGCAAAGTTGATTGCTTAATGACTCGGATCCATATTATACATGGATACAAAGACACGTACTGTTTTGCAGTTTTCAGGGAATATTCATTAAAATTAGTAACATCTATTTCATATCCAGATGAAATAGATATATAGAAGCGATAAATCAAATTCGCATCCAACCATTCCATTCCTTGGCAGTCTTTGCATTCCTTGGCAGTCTTTTGCATTCTTTTGAATTCTTTTGCATTCTTTTGAACTCTTGTGCATTCTTTTAAATTCATTTGCATTCTTTTGTATTTTGTTTGCAATCTTTTGCCACAACCACACCAAATGTATGGATTTCACAAAATTTCTAACATTTTTTTAGTTCAAGTATAATAAATTTGATAGTTTTAAGAATAAAGTTCAGCTATGGTATCATTGTCTGTGAAGAAGTAATGAGTGTTAATAAAACAAACTTATCAGTCCAGGTAAACAATTTTATTTTTTAACCCAATGAACTTGTTATATTTTTTTGAATTCTTTTGAATTCTTTTGAATTCTTTTGAATTCTTTTGAATTCTTTTGAATTCTTTTGAATTCTTTTGAATTCTTTTGAAGAATGCAAAAGAATGCAAAAGAATGCAAAAGAATGCAAAAGAATGCAAAAGAATGCAAAAGAATTCAAATGAATGCAAAAGACTGCCAAGGAATGCAAAGACTGGCAAGGAATGCAAAGATTGCAAAACGAATTAATTTGGTGGTTTATTAACAGTTTATTAAACAGTTTATTAAATAAATGGTAAGGAATGGTAGTTTTAGGCAGAGTTGTAAAAGATTGCAATCTTTTTTCATTTGCAATCTTTAATGATTTCAATCAAAAGATTGACTTTTATTGACTTACACTTGAGACTTAGACTTCAAATTTTGCAATCACCAATAATTTTTCATGAAATTATTGCAATCTTTTTGGGACTGCATGCAGTCTGTGCATTCTTTTTGCAGTCTTTCCATTCCTTGACAGTCTTTGCATTCCTTGGCAGTCTTTAGCATTTATTTGACATAAACTTGAGACTTAGACTTCAAATTTTGCAATCACCAATCATTTTCGATGAAATGATTCTTTTCTTTTACCCAATCAATTATTGAATACACTCAAATGATTGGAGTCTTTTGGGACTGCATGCAGTCTTTGCATTATTTTTGCAATCTTTCCATTCCTTGGTAGTCTTTTGCATTCCTATACAATTAATTAAAAAATCAAATTGTTTACTTTTGCATTTTGTGAAATCCATACGTTTGTTATGGGTGTGGCAAAAGAATGCAAAAGAATTTAAAAGAATTTAAAAGAATTTAAAAGAATTTAAAAGAATGCAAAAGAATGCAAAAGAATTCAAAAGAATCCAAAAGAATGCAGAATAATTAAAAAAAAATGCAAATCAATGCAAAAGACTGCCAAGGAATGCAAATAAATGGCAGCTTTATCGCTCTGCTCTGCTTTATCGATTTTTCTTCTATGTTCTCTTAATATCTTTATTTTCCTCCTGTTCTTCCTCTCCTAACTGTCCAATAGACAAAGTTGCTTGCTTAATGATTTCGGTCCATGAATAAGCATTTGTGGACACTTGTCGGCATATTATACATGGATACACAGGGAATACTCAATAATATTAGTAACATCTATTTCGTATCCAGAAGCGATAAATCCATAGCTAGGTTTGGGCTGGTCTACTATGATGCCTACTGCTGCTTGCCTAAATTAATAATATTTTGATGGTGTAGACCCCGAGAAGTGGCATTTTGGGCACAGAATATACCAAATCAATTAAAGATTACTTCCAACAATAATTTGGTGGTCTAGTCCCTGGAAAAGGGTATTCCTGAATTTGTAAAACTTTCACAAAATGACAAAAAATCATTAGCTATAGTAGTTTTTTGGATAACAGGAATTGCATTTTCCCAAAACAAATCTGTTGTTTTTTCTCATTAAAAGTACAATAATATTAATAGGTTATTAAATAAATGGTAAGGAATGTTAGTATTAGGCAGAGTTGTAAAAGATTACAATCTCAACAAGCATTTACCATGAAATGATTGCAATCTTTTTGGGACTGCATGCAGGCTTAGAGTAGAGGGGTGTCTAAACTACATTTGGGTTCAAGTCCCATGTCTCTAGGTCCACCCGTTCTCAAACCGGGAGAATTTAATGCATCAGAAAAAATAGGCCCTACATTTTTGTTTTGAGGGAAAAACTGCAGGTTTAACAGGGAAGGAGATTTTTTAAAATTCTGAAAATGTGCTAAGCGTAGGCCCTTGACCCAACATACTATTTGGCATCACTGAAAAAATTCTATCTCAAGCGGTTTGGCTTCCAGGAATTTTTTCGGCAACATAAAAACGCAATTTTCTCGGGATTTTGAAAAAAAATCCAAAAACCCGATTATACCACCATAGGGTAGGTGACCAAAACCCATAATCCCAAAGAGAAAATACCCAAAGCCAAAATCCCCAAGCCAGACCTGGGTATAGACAAAATCTCCAGGAAAAAATCCGAAAAAAAAATCTCCGAGTGAAAATCCCAAAATTTCAGATGCGCAAGTTGTGTACACGGTTATTTTAAAAGAGGAACCTTTATAATTTTAAAATTGTCGTGTTTAGACCTAATTTTACATTGACTTACAGTGTTTTTTTATCATTCTATTACGTTTTTGTTTTTGCTATTTGGAGATTTTTGGGGATTTGGAGAAAATGGGAGAAAAAATTATTAATAGAAGATTTTGTCCATTGGATGCAAAAAGAATGCAAATGAATGCAAAAGAATGCAAAAGAATTCAAAAGAATTCAAAAGAATTCAAAAGAATTCAAAAGAATTCAAAAGAATTCAAAAGAATTCAAAAGAATTCAAAAGAATTCAAAAGAATTCAAAAGAATTCAAAAGAATTCAAAAGAATTCAAAAGAATTCAAAAGAATTCAAAAGAATTCAAAAGAATTCAAAAGAATTCAAAAGAATTCAAAAGAATTCAAAAGAATTCAAAAGAATTCAAAGTAAGTAAAAAATTGCAAAATTTGAAGTCTAAGTCTCAAGTTTATGTCAAATAAATGCTAAAGACTGCCAAGGAATGCAAATGAATGCAAAAGACTGACAAGGAATGGAAGATTGCAAAAAGAGTGCAAAGACTGCATAAAGTCCCAAAAGATTTCAATCATTTGAATGCAATCAATTGATTGGGTAAAAAAAAAGATTGCAATCATTTAATGGAAAATTATTAATGATTGCAAAATTTGAAGTCTCTAAGTCTTAAGTTTAAGTCAATGAATGCAATCTTTTGTTGGAATTGTGTAACTGAATGTTAAAGACTGTATTCACAAAAGATTGCATTCTTTTACAAGCCTGGTATTAGGCGCTTATATTTAATTGTATATGTGGTATTTTGAGCAGATTCTTTGCTTCTTAATCCATTTATTTTCTTTTTACAACATTTTCCATGTAACTGATAGGATCTGATGATAACAAAAAATAATTAAAAAGATCAATGTGAGTATGTTCTGCTTTATCTTTTTTTCTTCCATGTTCTCTTAAAATCTTTATTTTCCTCCTGTTCTTTCTCTCCTAACTGTCCAATAGGCAAAGTTGATTGCTTAATGACTCGGATCCATATTATACATGGATACAAAGACACGTACTGTTTTGCAGTTTTCAGGGAATATTCATTAAAATTAGTAACATCTATTTCATATCCAGATGAAATAGATATATAGAAGCGATAAATCAAATTCGCATCCAACCATTCCATTCCTTGGCAGTCTTTGCATTCCTTGGCAGTCTTTTGCATTCTTTTGAATTCTTTTGCATTCTTTTGCATTCTTTTGAACTCTTGTGCATTCTTTTAAATTCATTTGCATTCTTTTGTATTTTGTTTGCAATCTTTTGCCACAACCACACCAAATGTATGGATTTCACAAAATTTCTAACATTTTTTTAGTTCAAGTATAATAAATTTGATAGTTTTAAGAATAAAGTTCAGCTATGGTATCATTGTCTGTGAAGAAGTAATGAGTGTTAATAAAACAAACTTATCAGTCCAGGTAAACAATTTTATTTTTTAACCCAATGAACTTGTTATATTTTTTTGAATTCTTTTGAATTCTTTTGAATTCTTTTGAATTCTTTTGAATTCTTTTGAATTCTTTTGAATTCTTTTGAAGAATGCAAAAGAATGCAAAAGAATGCAAAAGAATTCAAATGAATGCAAAAGACTGCCAAGGAATGCAAAGACTGGCAAGGAATGCAAAGATTGCAAAACGAATAATTTGGTGGTTTATTAACAGTTTATTAAACAGTTTATTAAATAAATGGTAAGGAATGGTAGTTTTAGGCAGAGTTGTAAAAGATTGCAATCTTTTTTCATTTGCAATCTTTAATGATTTCAATCAAAAGATTGACTTTTATTGACTTACACTTGAGACTTAGACTTCAAATTTTGCAATCACCAATAATTTTTCATGAAATTATTGCAATCTTTTTGGGACTGCATGCAGTCTGTGCATTCTTTTTGCAGTCTTTCCATTCCTTGACAGTCTTTGTATTCCTTGGCAGTCTTTAGCATTTATTTGACATAAACTTGAGACTTAGACTTCAAATTTTGCAATCACCAATCATTTTCGATGAAATGATTCTTTTCTTTTACCCAATCAATTATTGAATACACTCAAATGATTGGAGTCTTTTGGGACTGCATGCAGTCTTTGCATTATTTTTGCAATCTTTCCATTCCTTGGTAGTCTTTTGCATTCCTATACAATTAATTAAAAAATCAAATTGTTTACTTTTGCATTTTGTGAAATCCATACGTTTGTTATGGGTGTGGCAAAAGAATGCAAAAGAATTTAAAAGAATTTAAAAGAATTTAAAAGAATTTAAAAGAATGCAAAAGAATGCAAAAGAATGCAAAAGAATTCAAAAGAATCCAAAAGAATGCAGAATTTGCATTCCTATACAATTAATTAAAAAATCAAATTGTTTACTTTTGCATTTTGTGAAATCCATACGTTTGTTATGGGTGTGGCAAAAGAATGCAAAAGAATTTAAAAGAATTTAAAAGAATTTAAAAGAATTTAAAAGAATGCAAAAAAATGCAAATCAATGCAAAAGACTGCCAAGGAATGCAAATGAATGGCAGCTTTATCGCTCTGCTCTGCTTTATCGATTTTTCTTCTATGTTCTCTTAAAATCTTTATTTTCCTCCTGTTCTTCCTCTCCTAACTGTCCAATAGACAAAGTTGCTTGCTTAATGATTTCGGTCCATGAATAAGCATTTGTGGACACTTGTCGGCATATTATACATGGATACACAGGGAATACTCAATAATATTAGTAACATCTATTTCGTATCCAGAAGCGATAAATCCATAGCTAGGTTTGGGCTGGTCTACTATGATGCCTACTGCTGCTTGACTAAATTAATAATATTTTGATGGTGTAGACCCCGAGAAGTGGCATTTTGGGCACAGAATATACCAAATCAATTAAAGATTACTTCCAACAATAATTTGGTGGTCTAGTCCCTGGAAAAGGGTATTCCTGAATTTGTAAAACTTTCACAAAATGACAAAAAATCATTAGCTATAGTAGTTTTTTGGATAACAGGAATTGCATTTTCCCAAAACAAATCTGTTGTTTTTTCTTATTAAAAGTACAATAATATTAATAGGTTATTAAATAAATGGTAAGGAATGTTAGTATTAGGCAGAGTTGTAAAAGATTACAATCTCAACAAGCATTTACCATGAAATGATTGCAATCTTTTTGGGACTGCATGCAGGCTTAGAGTAGAGGGGTGTCTAAACTACATTTGGGTTCAAGTCCCATGTCTCTAGGTCCACCCGTTCTCAAACCGGGAGAATTTAATGCATCAGAAAAAATAGGCCCTACATTTTTGTTTTGAGGGAAAAACTGCAGGTTTAACAGGGAAGGAGATTTTTTAAAATTCTGAAAATGTGCTAAGCGTAGGCCCTTGACCCAACATACTATTTGGCATCACTGAAAAAATTCTATCTCAAGCGGTTTGGCTTCCAGGAGCGATCCAAGGTCAGATGAAATTTCGAAAAAAAATTTTTTCGGCAACATAAAAACGCAATTTTCTCGGGATTTTGAAAAAAAATCCAAAAACCCGATTATACCACCATAGGGTAGGTGAGAATATAAGCTTTCATATGGCACCACTCCCATGTCTCTAGGTCAAAGGGTTCGGCCCCAGGAGCTTTTTCGCCATCTCTCAAAAAAATTTATTTTTATACTTAACGGTTGAGGGGTGTCTAAACTACATTTGGATTCAAGTCCCATGTCTCTAGGTCCACCCGTTCTCAAACCGGGAGAATTTAATGCATCAGAAAAAATAGGCCCGACATTTTTTTTTTGATAGAAAAACTGCAGGTTTAACAGGGAAGGAGATTTTTTAAAATTCTAAGTAAACCCGTTCTCAAACCGGGAGAATTTAATGCATCAGAAAAAATAGGCCCGACATTTTTTTTTTTTTTGGGAAAAACTGCAGGTTTAACAGGGAAGGAGATTTTTTAAAATTCTGAAAATGTGCTAAGCGTAGGCCCTTTACCCAACATACTATTTGGCATCACTGAAAAAATTCTATCTCAAGCGGTTTGGCTTCCAGGAGCGATCCGAGGTCAGATGAAATTTCGAAAAAAAATTGTTTCGGCAACATAAAAACGCGATTTTTTTGGGATTTTGAAAAAAATTCAAAAACCCGATTATACCACCATCGGGTAGGTGAGAATATAAGCTTTCTTATGGCACCACTCCCATGTCTCTAGGTCAAAAGGTTCGGCCCCCAGGAGCTTTTTCGCCATCACAACTTCAAATGGGTATATCTCGGAATTTTGAAAAAAGTGAAAAAAAATTTTTTTATACCCAACGGTAGAGGGGTGTCTAAACTACATTTGGGTTCAAGTCCCATGTCTCTAGGTCCACCCGTTCTCAAACCGGGAGAATTTAACGCATCAGAAAAAATAGGCCCGAAATTTTTTTTTTTAGGGAAAAACTGCAGGTTTAACAGGGAAGGAGATTTTTTAAAATTCTGAAAATGTGCTAAACGTAGGTCCTTGACCCAACATACTATTTGGCATCACTGAAAAAATTCTATCTCAAGCGGTTTGGCTTCCAGGAGCGATCCGAGGTCAGATGAAATTTCGAAAAACAAATTTTTCGGCAACATAAAAACGCGATTTTTTTGGGATTTTGAAAAAAATCCAAAAACCCGATTATACCACCATCGGGTAGGTGAGAATATAAGCTTTCATATGGCACCACTCCCATGTCTCTAGGTCAAAGGGTTCGGCCCCCAGGAGCTGTTTCGCCATCTCAACTTCAAATGGGTATATCTCGGAATTTTGAAAAAAGTGAAAAAAATTTTTTTATACACAACGGTAGAGGGGTGTCTAAACTACATTTGGGTTCAAGTCCAATGTCTCTAGGTCCACCCGTTCTCAAACCGGGAGAATTTAACGCATCAGAAAAAATAGGCCCGAAATTTTTTTTTTGAGGGAAAAACTGCAGGTTTAACTGGGAAGGAGATTTTTTAAAATTCTGGGTCCACCCGTTCTCAAACCGAGAGAATTTAATGCATCAGAAAAAATAGGCCCGACATTTTTTTTTTTTTTGGGGAAAAACTGCAGGTTTAACAGGGAAGGAGATTTTTTAAAATTCTGAAAATGTGCTAAGCGTAGGCCCTTGACCCAACATACTATTTGGCATCACTGAAAAAATTCTATCTCAAGCGGTTTGGCTTCCAGGAGCGATCCGAGGTCAGATGAAATTTCGAAAAAAAATTTTTTCGGCAACATAAAAACGCGATTTTTTTATGATTTTGAAAAAAATCCAAAAACCCGATTATACCACCATCGGGTAATTGAGAATATAAGCGATCAGGAGCGATCCGATGTCAGATGAAATTTCGAAAAAAAATTTTTTCGGCAACATAAAAACGCGATTTTTTTATGATTTTGAAAAAAATCCAAAAACCCGATTATACCACCATCGGGTAATTGAGAATATAAGCTTTCATATGGCACCACTCCCATGTCTCTAGGTCAAAAGGTTCGGCCCCCAGGAGCTTTTTCGCCATCTCAACTTCAAATGGGTATATCTCGGAATTTTGATAAAAGTGAAAAAAAATTTTTTTATACTTAACGGTAGAGGGGTGTCTAAACTACATTTGGGTTCAAGTCCCATGTCTCTAGGTAGACCCGTTCTCAAACCGGGAGAATTTAATGCATCAGAAAAAATAGGCCTAACATTTTTTTTTTTTTTAAAGAAAAACTGCAGGTTTAATAGGGAAGGAGATTTTCTAAAATTCTGAAAATGTGCTAAGCGTAGGCCCTTGACCCAACATACTATTTGGCATCACTGAAAAAATTCTATCTCAAGCGGTTTGGCTTCCAGGAGCGATCTAAGGTCAGATGAAATTTCGAAAAAAAATTTTTTCGGCAACATAAAAACGCGATTTTCTCGGGATTTTGAAAAAAATCCAAAACCCCGATTATACCACCATCGGGTAGGTGAGAATATAAGCTTTCATATGGCACCACTCCCATGTCTCTAGGTCAAAGGGTTCGGCCCCCAGGAGCTTTTTCGCCATCTCAACTTCAAACGGGTATATCTCGGAATTTTGAAAAAAAGTGAAAAAAAATTTTTTTATACCCAACGGTAGAGGGGTGTCTAAACTACATTTGGGTTCAAGTCCCATGTCTCTAGGTCCACCCGTTCTCAAACCGGGAGAATTTAATGCATCAGAAAAAATAGGCCCGAAATTTTTTTTTTGAGGGAAAAACTGCAGGTTTAACAGGGAAGGAGATTTTTTAAAATTCTGAAAATGTGCTAAGCGTAGGCCCTTGACCCAACATACAATTTGGCATCACTGAAAAAATTCTATCTCAAGCGGTTTGGCTTCCAAGAGCGATCCGAGGTCAGATGAAATTTCGAAAAAAAAATTTTTCGGCAACATAAAAACGCGATTTTCTCGGGATTTTGAAAAAAATCCAAAACCCCGATTATACCACCATCGATCGGGTAGGTGAGTTTATAAGCTTTCATATGGCACCACTCCCATGTCTCTAGGTCAAAAGGTTCGGCCCCCAGGAGCTTTTTCGCCATCTCAACTTCAAACGGGTATATCTCGGAATTTTGAAAAAAAGTGAAAAAAAAATTTTTTATACCCAACGGTAGAGGGGTGTCTAAACTACATTTGGGTTCAAGTCCCATGTCTCTAGGTCCACCCGTTCTCAAACCGGGAGAATTTAATGCATCAGAAAAAATAGGCCCGAATTTTTTTTTTTGAGGGAAAAACTGCAGGTTTAACAGGGAAGGAGATTTTCTAAAATTCTGAAAATGTGCTAAGCGTAGGCCCTTGACCCAACATACTATTTGGCATCACTGAAAAAATTCTATCTCAAGCGGTTTGGCTTCCAGAAGTGATCCAAGGTCAGATGAAATTTCGAAAAAAAATTGTTTCGGCAACATAAAAACGCGATTTTCTCGGGATTTTGAAAAATCCAAAAACCCGATTATACCACCATCGGGTAGGTGAGAATATAAGCTTTCATATGGCATTACTCCCATGTCTCTAGGTCAAAGGGTTCGGCCCCCAGGAGCTTTTTCGCCATCTCAACTTCAAACGGGTATATCTCGGAATTTTGAAAAAAGTGAAAAATTTTTTTTTTATACCCAACGGTAGAGGAGTGTCTAAACTACATTTGAGTTCAAGTCCCATGTCTCTAGGTCCACCCGTTCTCAAACCGGGAGAATTTAATGCATCAGAAAAAATAGGCCCGAATTTTTTTTTGAGGGAAAAACTGCAGGTTTAACAGGGAAGGAGATTTTTTTAAATTCTAAAAATGTGCTAAGCGTAGGCCCTTGACCCAACATACTATTTGGCATCACTGAAAAAATTCTATCTCAAGCGGTTTGGCTTCCAGGAGTGATCCGAGGTCAGATGAAATTTCGAAAAAAAATTGTTTCGGCAACATAAAAACGCGATTTTCTCGGGATTTTGAAAAAAATCCAAAAACCCGATTATACCACCATCGGGTAGGTGAGAATATAAGCTTTCATATGGCACCACTCCCATGTCTCTAGGTCAAAGGGTTCGGCCCCCAGGAGCTTTTTCGCCATCTCAACTTCAAACGGGTATATCTCGGAATTTTGAAAAAAGTGAAAAAAAAAATTTTTAATACCCAACGTTAGAGGGGTGTCTAAACTACATTTGGGTTCAAGTCCCATGTCTCTAGGTCCACCCGTTCTCAAACCGGGAGAATTTAATGCATCAGAAAAAATAGGCCCGAATTTTTTTTTTTTTGAGGGAAAAACTGCAGGTTTAACAGGGAAGGAGATTTTTTAAAATTCTGAAAATGTGCTAAGCGTAGGCCCTTGACCCAACATACTATTTGGCATCACTGAAAAAATTCTATCTCAAGCGGTTTGGCTTCCAGGAGCGATCCAAGGTCAGATGAAATTTCGAAAAAAAATTTGTCCGGCAACATAAAAACCCTATTTTCTCGGGATTTTGAAAAAAATCCAAAAACCCGATTATACCACCATCGGGTAGGTGAGAATATAAGCTTTCATATGGCACCACTCCCATGTCTCTAGGTCAAAAGGTTCGACCCCCAGGAGCTGCTTTCGCCATCTCAACTTCAAACGGGTATATCTCGGAATTTTGAAAAAAGTGAAAAAAAAATTTTTTATACCCAACGGTAGATTGGTGTCTAAACTACATTTGGGTTCAAGTCCCATGTCTCTAGGTCCAACCGTTCTCAAACCGATAGAATTTAATGCATCAGAAAAAATAGGCCCGACATTTTTTTTTTGAGGGAAAAAACATAGGCCCTTGACCCAACACACTGAAAAAATTCTATCTGAAGCGGTTTGGCTTCCAGGAGCGATCCAAGGTCAGATGAAATTTCGAAAAAAAATTTGTTCGGCAACATAAAAACGCTATTTTCTCGGGATTTTGAAAAAAATCCAAAAACCCGATTATACCACCATCGGGTAGGTGAGAATATAAGCTTTCATATGGCACCACTCCCATGTCTCTAGGTCAAAAGGTTCGACCCCCAGGAGCTGTTTTCGCCATCTCAACTTCAAACGGGTATATCTCGGAATTTTGAAAAAAGTGAAAAAAAAATTTTTTATACCCAACGGTAGAGGGGTGTCTAAACTACATTTGGGTTCAAGTCCCATGTCTCTAGGTCCACCCGTTCTCAAACCGGGAGAATTTAATGCATCAGAAAAAATAGGCCCGAATTTTTTTTTTTGAGGGAAAAACTGCAGGTTTAACAGGGAAGGAGATTTTTTAAAATTCTGAAAATGTGCTAAGCGTAGGCCCTTGACCCAACATACTATTTGGCATCACTGAAAAAATTCTATCTCAAGCGGTTTGGCTTCCAGGAGCGATCCAAGGTCAGATGAAATTTCGAAAAAAAATTTGTCCGGCAACATAAAAACCCTATTTTCTCGGGATTTTGAAAAAAATCCAAAAACCCGATTATACCACCATCGGGTAGGTGAGAATATAAGCTTTCATATGGCATCACTCCCATGTCTCTAGGTCAAAAGGTTCGACCCCCAGGAGCTGCTTTCGCCATCTCAACTTCAAATGGGTATATCTCGGAATTTTGATAAAAGTGAAAAAAAATTTTTTTATACTTAACCGTTGAGGGGTGTCTAAACTACATTTGGGTTCAAGTCCCATGTCTCTAGGTCCACCCGTTCTCAAACCGGGAAAATTTAATGCATCAGAAAAAATAGGCCCTACATTTTTGTTTTGAGGGAAAAACTGCAGGTTTAACAGGGAAGGAGATTTTTTAAAATTCTGAAAATGTGCTAAGCGTAGGCCCTTGACCCAACATACTATTTGGCATCACTGAAAAAATTCTATCTCAAGCGGTTTGGCTTCCAGGAGCGATCCAAGGTGAGATGAAATTTCGAAAAAAAATTTGTTCTGCAACATAAAAACGCTATTTTCTCGGGATTTTGAAAAAAATCCAAAAACCCGATTATACCACCATCGGGTAGGTGAGAATATAAGCTTTCATATGGCACCACTCCCATGTCTCTAGGTCAAAAGGTTCGGCCCCCAGGAGCTTTTTCGCCATCTCAACTTCAAACGGGTATATCTCGGAATTTTGAAAAAAGTGAAAAAAAAAATTTTGTATACCCAACGGTAGAGGGGTGTTTAAACTACATTTGGGTTCAAGTCCCATGTCTCTAGGTCCACCCGTTCTCAAACCGGGAAAATTTAATGCATCAGAAAAAATATCCCCGACATTTTTGTTTTGAGGGAAAAACTGCAGGTTTAACAGGGAAGGAGATTTTTTAAAATTCTGAAAATGTGCTAAGCGTAGGCCCTTGACCCAACATACTATTTGGCATCACTGAAAAAATTCTATCTCAAGCGGTTTGGCTTCCAGGAGCGATCCAAGGTGAGATGAAATTTCGAAAAAAAATTTGTTCGGCAACATAAAAACGTGATTTTCTCGGGATATTGAAAAAAATCCAAAAACCCGATTATACCACCATCGGGTAGGTGAGAATATAAGCGTTCATATGGCACCACTCCCATGTCTCTAGGTCAAAAGGTTCGGCCCCCAGGAGCTTTTTCACCATCTCAACTTCAAACGGGTATATCTCGGAATTTTGATAAAAGTGAAAAAAAATTTTTTTATACCCAACGGTAGAGGGGTGTCTTAACTACATTTGGGTTCAAGTCCCATGTCTCTAGGTCCACCCGTTCTCAAACCGGGAGAATTTAATGCATCAGAAAAAATAGGCCCGAAATTTTTTTTTTGAGGGAAAAACTGCAGGTTTAACAGGGAAGAAGATTTTTTAAAATTCTGAAAATGTGCTAAGCGTAGGTACTTGACCCAACATACTATTTGGCATCACTGAAAAAATTCTATCTCAAGCAGTTTGGCTTCCAGGAGCGATCCGAGTTCAGATGAAATTTCGAAAAAAAAAATTTTCGGCAACATAAAAACGCGATTTTTTTGGGATTTTGAAAAAAATCCAAAAACCCGATTATACCACCATCGGGTAGGTAAGAATATAAGCTTTAATATGGCACCACTCCCATGTCTCTAGGTCAAAAGGTTCGGCCCCAGGAGCTTTTTCGCCATCTCAACTTCAAATGGGTATATCTCGGAATTTTGATAAAAGTGAAAAAAAATTTTTTTATACCCAACGGTAGAGGGGTGTCTAAACTACATTTGGGTTCAAGTCCCATGTCTCTAGGTCCACCCGTTCTCAAACCGGGAGAATTTAATGCATCAAAAAAAATAGGCCCGAATTTTTTTTTTTGAGGGAAAAACTGCAGGTTTAACAGGGAAGGAGATTTTTTAAAATTCTGAAAATGTGCTAAGCGTAGGCCCTTGACCCAACATACTATTTGGCATCACTGAAAAAATTCTATCTCAAGCGGTTTGGCTTCCAGGAGCGATCCAAGGTCAGATGAAATTTCGAAAAAAAATTTGTTCGGCAACATAAAAACCCTATTTTCTCGGGATTTTGAAAAAAATCCAAAAACCCGATTATACCACCATCGGGTAGGTGAGAATATAAGCTTTCATATGGCACCACTCCCATGTCTCTAGGTCAAAAGGTTCGACCCCCAGGAGCTGCTTTCGCCATCTCAACTTCAAACGGGTATATCTCGGAATTTTGAAAAAAGTGAAAAAAATTTTTTTTATACCCAACGGTAGATTGGTGTCTAAACTACATTTGGGTTCAAGTCCCATGTCTCTAGGTCCACCCGTTCTCAAACCGGGAGAATTTAATGCATCAGAAAAAATAGGCCCGACATTTTTTTTTTGAGGGAAAAACTGCAGGTTTAACAGGGAAGGAGATTTTTTAAAATTCTGAAAATGTGCTAAGCGTAGGCCCTTGACCCAACATACTATTTGGCATCACTGAAAAAATTCTATCTCAAGCGGTTTGGCTTCCAGGAGCGATCCAAGGTCAGATGAAATTTCGAAAAAAAATTTTTTCGGCAACATAAAAACGCGATTTTCTCGGGATTTTGAAAAAAATCCAAAAACCCGATTATACCACCATCGGGTAGGTGAGAATATAAGCTTTCATATGGCACCACTCCCATGTCTCTAGGTCAAAGGGTTCGGCCCCCAGGAGCTTTTTCGCCATCTCAACTTCAAACGGGTATATCTCGGAATTTTGAAAAAAGTGAAAAAAAAAATTTTTTATACCCAACGGTAGAGGGGTGTCTAAACTACATTTGGGTTCAAGTCCCATGTCTCTAGGTCCACCCGTTCTCAAACCGGGAGAATTTAATGCATCAGAAAAAATAGGCCCTACATTTTTTTTTGAGGGAAAAACTGCAGGTTTAACAGGGAAGGAGATTTTTTAAAATTCTAAAAATGTGCTAAGCGTAGGCCCTTGACCCAACATACTATTTGGCATCACTGAAAAAATTCTATCTCAAGCGGTTTGGCTTCCAGGAGCGATCCAAGGTGAGATGAAATTTCGAAAAAAAATTTTTTCGGCAACATAAAAACGCGATTTTCTCGGGATTTTGAAAAAAATCCAAAAACCCGATTATACCACCATCGGGTAGGTGAGAATATAAGCTTTCATATGGCACCACTCCCATGTCTCTAGGTCAAAGGGTTCGGCCCCCAGGAGCTTTTTCGCCATCTCAACTTCAAACGGGTATATCTCGGAATTTTGATAAAAGTGAAAAAAAATTTTTTTATACCCAACGGTAGAGGGGTGTCTTAACTACATTTGGGTTCAAGTCCCATGTCTCTAGGTCCACCCGTTCTCAAACCGGGAGAATTTAATGCATCAGAAAAAATAGGCCCGAATTTTTTTTTTCAGGGAAAAACTGCAGGTTTAACAGGGAAGGAGATATTTTAAAATTCTGAAAATGTGCTAAGCGTAGGCCCTTGACCCAACATACTATTTGGCATCACTGAAAAAATTCTATCTCAAGCGGTTTGGCTTCCAGGAGCGATCCAAGGTGAGATGAAATTTCGAAAAAAAATTTGTTCGGCAACATAAAAACGCTATTTTCTCGGGATTTTGAAAAAAATCCAAAAACCCGATTATACCACCATCGGGTAGGTAAGAATATAAGCTTTCATATGGCACCACTCCCATGTCTCTAGGTCAAAACGTTCGGCCCCCAGAAGCTTTTTCGCCATCTCAACTTCAAATGGGTATATCTCGGAATTTTGAAAAAAGTGAAAAAAAATTTTTTTATACCCAACGGTAGAGAGGTGTCTAAACTACATTTGGGTTCAAGTCCCATGTCTCTAGGTCCACCCGTTCTCAAACCGGGAGAATTTAATGCATCAAAAAAAATAGGCCCGAATTTTTTTTTTTTGAGGGAAAAACTGCAGGTTTAACAGGGAAGGAGATTTTTTAAAATTCTGAAAATGTGCTAAGCGTAGGCCCTTGACCCAACATACTATTTGGCATCACTGAAAAAATTCTATCTCAAGCGGTTTGGCTTCCAGGAGCGATCCAAGGTGAGATGAAATTTCGAAAAAAAATTTGTTCGGCAACATAAAAACGCTATTTTCTCGGGATTTAAAAAAAAAATCCAAAAACCCGATTATACCACCATCGGGTAGGTGAAAATATAAGCTTTCATATGGCACCGCTCCCATGTCTCTAGGTCAAAGGGTACGGCCCCCAGGAGCTTTTTTGCCATCTCAACTTCAAAAGGGTATATCTCGGAATTTTGAAAAAAGTGAAAAAAAATTTTTTTTATACTTAACCGTTGAGGGGTGTCTAAACTACATTTGGGTTCAAGTCCCATGTCTCTAGGTCCACCCGTTCTCAAACCGGGAAAATTTAATGCATCAGAAAAAATATCCCCGACATTTATGTTTTGAGGGAAAAACTGCAGGTTTAACAGGGAAGAAGATTTTTTTAAATTCTGAAAATGTGCTAAGCGTAGGCCCTTGACCCAACATACTATTTGGCATCACTGAAAAAATTCTATCTCAAGCGGTTTGGCTTCCAGGAGCCATCCAAGGTCAGATGAAATTTCGAAAAAAATTTTTTTCGGCAACATAAAAACGCGATTTTCTCGGGATTTTGAAAAAAATCCAAAAACCCGATTATACCACCATCGGGTAGGTGAGAATATAAGCGTTCATATGGCACCACTCCCATGTCTCTACGTCAAAAGGTTCGGCCCCCAGGAGCTTTTTCGCCATCTCAACTTCAAACGGGTATATCTCGGAATTTTGAAAAAAGTGAAAAAAAATTTTTTTATACCCAACGGTAGAGGGGTGTCTAAACTACATTTGGGTTCAAGTCCCATGTCTCTAGGTCCACCCGTTCTCAAACCGGGAGAATTTAATGCATCAAAAAAAATAGGCCCGAATTTTTTTTTTTTGAGGGAAAAACTGCAGGTTTAACAGGGAAGGAGATTTTTTAAAATTCTGAAAATGTGCTAAGCGTAGGCCCTTGACCCAACATACTATTTGGCATCACTGAAAAAATTCTATCTCAAGCGGTTTGGCTTCCAGGAGCGATCCAAGGTCAGATGAAATTTCGAAAAAAAATTTGTTCGGCAACATAAAACCCTATTTTCTCGGGATTTTGAAAAAAATCCAAAAACCCGATTATACCACCATCGGGTAGGTGAGAATATAAGCTTTCATATGGCACCACTCCCATGTCTCTAGGTCAAAAGGTTCGACCCCCAGGAGCTGCTTTCGCCATCTCAACTTCAAACGGGTATATCTCGGAATTTTGAAAAAAGTGAAAAAAAAATTTTTTATACCCAACGGTAGATTGGTGTCTAAACTACATTTGGGTTCAAGTCCCATGTCTCTAGGTCCACCCGTTCTCAAACCGGGAGAATTTAATGCATCAGAAAAAATAGGCCCGACATTTTTTTTTTGAGGGAAAAACTGCAGGTTTAACAGGGAAGGAGATTTTTTAAAATTCTGAAAATGTGCTAAGCGTAGGCCCTTGACCCAACATACTATTTGGCATCACTGAAAAAATTCTATCTCAAGCGGTTTGGCTTCCAGGAGCGATCCAAGGTCAGATGAAATTTCGAAAAAAAATTTTTTCGGCAACATAAAAACTCGATTTTCTCGGGATTTTGAAAAAAATCCAAAAACCCGATTATACCACCATCGGGTAGGTGAGAATATAAGCTTTCATATGGCACCACTCCCATGTCTCTAGGTCAAAGGGTTCGGCCCCCAGGAGCTTTTTCGCCATCTCAACTTCAAACGGGTATATCTCGGAATTTTGAAAAAAGTGAAAAAAATTTTTTTTATACCCAACGGTAGAGGGGTGTCTAAACTACATTTGGGTTCAAGTCCCATGTCTCTAGGTCCACCCGTTCTCAAACCGGGAGAATTTAATGCATCAGAAAAAATAGGCCCTACATTTTTGTTTTGAGGGAAAAACTGCAGGTTTAACAGGGAAGGAGATTTTTTAAAATTCTGAAAATGTGCTAAGCGTAGGCCCTTGACCCAACATACTATTTGGCATCACTGAAAAAATTCTATCTCAAGCGGTTTGGCTTCCAGGAGCGATCCAAGGTGAGATGAAATTTCGAAAAAAAAATTGTTTCGGCAACATAAAAACGCGATTTTCTCGGGATTTTGAAAAAAATCCAAAAACCCGATTATACCACCATCGGTAATGTGAGAATATAAGCTTTCATATGGCACCACTCCCATGTCTCTAGGTCAAAAGGTTCGGCCCCAGGAGCTTTTTCGCCATCTCAACTTCAAACGGGTATATCTCGGAATTTTGAAAAAAGTGAAAAAAAAAATTTTGTATACCCAACGGTAGAGGGGTGTTTAAACTACATTTGGGTTCAAGTCCCATGTCTCTAGGTCCACCCGTTCTCAACTCGGGAGAATTTAATGCATCAGAAAAAATAGGCCCGACATTTTTTTTTTGAGGGAAAAACTGCAGGTTTAACAGGGAAGGAGATTTTTTAAAATTCTGAAAATGTGCTAAGCGTAGGCCCTTGACCCAACATACTATTTGGCATCACTGAAAAAATTCTATCTCAAGCGGTTTGGCTTCCAGGAGCGATCCAAGGTCAGATGAAATTTCGAAAAAAATTTTGTTCGGCAACATAAAAACGCGATTTTCTCGGGATTTTGAAAAAAATCCAAAAACCCGATTATACCACCATCGGGTAGGTGAGAATATAAGCTTTCATATGGCACCACTCCCATGTCTCTAGGTCAAAGGGTTCGGCCCCCAGGAGCTTTTTCGCCATCTCAACTTCAAACGGGTATATCTCGGAATTTTGAAAAAAGTGAAAAAAAAAAAATTTTATACCCAACGGTAGAGGGGTGTCTAAACTACATTTGGGTTCAAGTCCCATGTCTCTAGGTCCACCCGTTCTCAAACCGGGAAAATTTAATGCATCAGAAAAAATATCCCCGACATTTTTGTTTTGAGGGAAAAACTGCAGGTTTAACAGGGAAGGAGATTTTTTTAAATTCTGAAAATGTGCTAAGCGTAGGCCCTTGACCCAACATACTATTTGGCATCACTGAAAAAATTCTATCTCAAGCGGTTTGGCTTCCAGGAGCGATCCAAGGTGAGATGAAATTTCGAAAAAAAATTTGTTCGGCAACATAAAAACGCTATTTTCTCGGGATTTTGAAAAAAATCCAAAAACCCGATTATACCACCATCGGGTAGGTGAGAATTATAAGCTTTCATATGGCACCACTCCCATGTCTCTAGGTCAAAGGGTACGGCCCCCAGGAGCTTTTTTGCCATCTCAACTTCAAAAGGGTATATCTCGGAATTTTGAAAAAAGTGAAAAAAAAATTTTTTATACCCAACGGTAGAGGGGTGTCTAAACTACATTTGGGTTCAAGTCCCATGTCTCTAGGTCCACCCGTTCTCAACTCGGGAGAATTTAATGCATCAGAAAAAATAGGCCCGACATTTTTTTTTTGAGGGAAAAACTGCAGGTTTAACAGGGAAGGAGATTTTCTAAAATTCTGAAAATGTGCTAAGCGTAGGCCCTTGACCCAACATACTATTTGGCATCACTGAAAAAATTCTATCTCAAGCGGTTTGGCTTCCAGGAGCCATCCAAGGTCAGATGAAATTTCGAAAAAAATTTTGTTCGGCAACATAAAAACGCGATTTTCTCGGGATTTTGAAAAAAATCCAAAAACCCGATTATACCACCATCGGGTAGGTGAGAATATAAGCTTTCATATGGCACCACTCCCATGTCTCTAGGTCAAAGGGTTCGGCCCCCAGGAGCTTTTTCGCCATCTCAACTTCAAACGGGTATATCTCGGAATTTTGAAAAAAGTGAAAAAAAAAAATTTTTATACCCAACGGTAGAGGGGTGTCTAAACTACATTTGGGTTCAAGTCCCATGTCTCTAGGTCCACCCGTTCTCAAACCGGGAGAATTTAATGCATCAGAAAAAATAGGCCCTACATTTTTGTTTTGAGGGAAAAACTGCAGGTTTAACAGGGAAGGAGATTTTTTAAAATTCTGAAAATGTGCTAAGCGTAGGCCCTTGACCCAACATACTATTTGGCATCACTGAAAAAATTCTATCTCAAGCGGTTTGGCTTCCAGGAGCGATCCAAGGTGAGATGAAATTTCGAAAAAAAATTTGTTCGGCAACATAAAAACGCTATTTTCTCGGGATTTTGAAAAAAATCCAAAAACCCGATTATACCACCATCGGGTAGGTGAGAATTATAAGCTTTCATATGGCACCACTCCCATGTCTCTAGGTCAAAGGGTACGGCCCCCAGGAGCTTTTTTGCCATCTCAACTTCAAAAGGGTATATCTCGGAATTTTGAAAAAAGTGAAAAAAAATTTTTTTTTATACTTAACCGTTGAGGGGTGTCTAAACTACATTTGGGTTCAGGTCCCATGTCTCTAGGTCCACCCGTTCTCAAACCGGGAAAATTTAATGCATCAGAAAAAATATCCCCGACATTTTTGTTTTGAGGGAAAAACTGCAGGTTTAACAGGGAAGGAGATTTTTTTAAATTCTGAAAATGTGCTAAGCGTAGGCCCTTGACCCAACATACTATTTGGCATCACTGAAAAAATTCTATCTCAAGCGGTTTGGCTTCCAGGAGCGATCCAAGGTGAGATGAAATTTCGAAAAAAAAATTGTTTCGGCAACATAAAAACGCGATTTTCTCGGGATTTTGAAAAAAATCCAAAAACCCGATTATACCACCATCGGTAATGTGAGAATATAAGCTTTCATATGGCACCACTCCCATGTCTCTAGGTCAAAAGGTTCGGCCCCAGGAGCTTTTTCGCCATCTCAACTTCAAACGGGTATATCTCGGAATTTTGAAAAAAGTGAAAAAAAAAATTTTGTATACCCAACGGTAGAGGGGTGTTTAAACTACATTTGGGTTCAAGTCCCATGTCTCTAGGTCCACCCGTTCTCAACTCGGGAGAATTTAATGCATCAGAAAAAATAGGCCCGACATTTTTTTTTTGAGGGAAAAACTGCAGGTTTAACAGGGAAGGAGATTTTTTAAAATTCTGAAAATGTGCTAAGCGTAGGCCCTTGACCCAACATACTATTTGGCATCACTGAAAAAATTCTATCTCAAGCGGTTTGGCTTCCAGGAGCGATCCAAGGTCAGATGAAATTTCGAAAAAAATTTTGTTCGGCAACATAAAAACGCGATTTTCTCGGGATTTTGAAAAAAATCCAAAAACCCGATTATACCACCATCGGGTAGGTGAGAATATAAGCTTTCATATGGCACCACTCCCATGTCTCTAGGTCAAAGGGTTCGGCCCCCAGGAGCTTTTTCGCCATCTCAACTTCAAACGGGTATATCTCGGAATTTTGAAAAAAGTGAAAAAAAAAAATTTTTATACCCAACGGTAGAGGGGTGTCTAAACTACATTTGGGTTCAAGTCCCATGTCTCTAGGTCCACCCGTTCTCAAACCGGGAAAATTTAATGCATCAGAAAAAATATCCCCGACATTTTTGTTTTGAGGGAAAAACTGCAGGTTTAACAGGGAAGGAGATTTTTTTAAATTCTGAAAATGTGCTAAGCGTAGGCCCTTGACCCAACATACTATTTGGCATCACTGAAAAAATTCTATCTCAAGCGGTTTGGCTTCCAGGAGCGATCCAAGGTGAGATGAAATTTCGAAAAAAAATTTGTTCGGCAACATAAAAACGCTATTTTCTCGGGATTTTGAAAAAAATCCAAAAACCCGATTATACCACCATCGGGTAGGTGAGAATTATAAGCTTTCATATGGCACCACTCCCATGTCTCTAGGTCAAAGGGTACGGCCCCCAGGAGCTTTTTTGCCATCTCAACTTCAAAAGGGTATATCTCGGAATTTTGAAAAAAGTGAAAAAAAAATTTTTTATACCCAACGGTAGAGGGGTGTCTAAACTACATTTGGGTTCAAGTCCCATGTCTCTAGGTCCACCCGTTCTCAACTCGGGAGAATTTAATGCATCAGAAAAAATAGGCCCGACATTTTTTTTTTGAGGGAAAAACTGCAGGTTTAACAGGGAAGGAGATTTTCTAAAATTCTGAAAATGTGCTAAGCGTAGGCCCTTGACCCAACATACTATTTGGCATCACTGAAAAAATTCTATCTCAAGCGGTTTGGCTTCCAGGAGCCATCCAAGGTCAGATGAAATTTCGAAAAAAATTTTGTTCGGCAACATAAAAACGCGATTTTCTCGGGATTTTGAAAAAAATCCAAAAACCCGATTATACCACCATCGGGTAGGTGAGAATATAAGCTTTCATATGGCACCACTCCCATGTCTCTAGGTCAAAGGGTTCGGCCCCCAGGAGCTTTTTCGCCATCTCAACTTCAAACGGGTATATCTCGGAATTTTGAAAAAAGTGAAAAAAAAAAATTTTTATACCCAACGGTAGAGGGGTGTCTAAACTACATTTGGGTTCAAGTCCCATGTCTCTAGGTCCACCCGTTCTCAAACCGGGAGAATTTAATGCATCAGAAAAAATAGGCCCTACATTTTTGTTTTGAGGGAAAAACTGCAGGTTTAACAGGGAAGGAGATTTTTTAAAATTCTGAAAATGTGCTAAGCGTAGGCCCTTGACCCAACATACTATTTGGCATCACTGAAAAAATTCTATCTCAAGCGGTTTGGCTTCCAGGAGCGATCCAAGGTGAGATGAAATTTCGAAAAAAAATTTGTTCGGCAACATAAAAACGCTATTTTCTCGGGATTTTGAAAAAAATCCAAAAACCCGATTATACCACCATCGGGTAGGTGAGAATTATAAGCTTTCATATGGCACCACTCCCATGTCTCTAGGTCAAAGGGTACGGCCCCCAGGAGCTTTTTTGCCATCTCAACTTCAAAAGGGTATATCTCGGAATTTTGAAAAAAGTGAAAAAAAATTTTTTTTTATACTTAACCGTTGAGGGGTGTCTAAACTACATTTGGGTTCAGGTCCCATGTCTCTAGGTCCACCCGTTCTCAAACCGGGAAAATTTAATGCATCAGAAAAAATATCCCCGACATTTTTGTTTTGAGGGAAAAACTGCAGGTTTAACAGGGAAGGAGATTTTTTTAAATTCTGAAAATGTGCTAAGCGTAGGCCCTTGACCCAACATACTATTTGGCATCACTGAAAAAATTCTATCTCAAGCGGTTTGGCTTCCAGGAGCGATCCAAGGTCAGATGAAATTTCGAAAAAAAATTTTGTCGGCAACATAAAAACGCGATTTTCTCGGGATTTTGAAAAAAATCCAAAAACCCGATTATACCACCATCGGGTAGGTGAGAATATAAGCGTTCATATGGCACCACTCCCATGTCTCTAGGTCAAAAGGTTCGGCCCCCAGGAGCTTTTTCGCCATCTCAACTTCAAATGGGTATATCTCGGAATTTTGAATTTTTTGAGGGAAAAACTGCAGGTTTAACAGGGAAGGAGATTTTTTTAAATTCTGAAAATGTGCTAAGCGTAGGCCCTTGACCCAACATACTATTTGGCATCACTGAAAAAATTCTATCTCAAGCGGTTTGGCTTCCAGGAGCGATCCAAGGTCAGATGAAATTTCGAAAAAAATTTTTGTCGGCAACATAAAAACGCGATTTTCTCGGGATTTTGAAAAAAATCCAAAAACCCGATTATACCACCATCGGGTAGGTGAGAATATAAGCGTTCATATGGCACCACTCCCATGTCTCTAGGTCAAAAGGTTCGGCCCCCAGGAGCTTTTTCGCCATCTCAACTTCAAATGGGTATATCTCGGAATTTTGAATTTTTTGAGGGAAAAACTGCAGGTTTAACAGGGAAGGAGATTTTTTAAAATTCTGAAAATGTGCTAAGCGTAGGCCCTTGACCCAACATACTATTTGGCATCACTGAAAAAATTCTATCTCAAGTGGTTTGGCTTCCAGGAGCCATCCAAGGTCAGATGAAATTTCGAAAAAAAATTTGTTCGGCAACATAAAAACCCTATTTTCTCGGGATTTTGAAAAAAATCCAAAAACCCGATTATACCACCATCGGGTAGGTGAGAATATAAGCGTTCATATGGCACAACTCCCATGTCTCTAGGTCAAAAGGTTCGACCCCCAGGAGCTGCTTTCGCCATCTCAACTTCAAACGGGTATATCTCGGAATTTTGAAAAAAAGTGAAAAAAAAATTTTTTATACCCAACGGTAGATTGGTGTCTAAACTACATTTGGGTTCAAGTCCCATGTCTCTAGGTCCACCCGTTCTCAAACCGGGAGAATTTAATGCATCAGAAAAAATAGGCCCGACATTTTTTTTTGAGGGAAAAACTGCAGGTTTAACAGGGAAGGAGATTTTTTAAAATTCTGAAAATGTGCTAAGCGTAGGCCCTTGACCCAACATACTATTTGGCATCACTGAAAAAATTCTATCTCAAGCGGTTTGGCTTCCAGGAGCGATCCAAGGTCAGATGAAATTTCGAAAAAAAATTTTTTCGGCAACATAAAAACTCGATTTTCTCGGGATTTTGAAAAAAATCCAAAAACACCGAGGGGTGTCTAAACTACATTTGGGTTCAAGTCCCATGTCTCTAGGTCCACCCGTTCTCAAACCGGGAGAATTTAATGCATCAGAAAAAATAGGCCCGACATTTTTTTTTTGAGGGAAAAACTGCAGGTTTAACAGGGAAGGAGATTTTTTAAAATTCTGAAAATGTGCTAAGCGTAGGCCCTTGACCCAACATACTATTTGGCATCACGGAAAAATTTTATCTCAAGCGGTTTGGCTTCCAGGAGCCATCCAAGGTCAGATGAAATTTCGAAAAAAATTTTGTTCGGCAACATAAAAACGCTATTTTCTCGGGATTTTGAAAAAAATCCAAAAACCCGATTATACCACCATCGGGTAGGTGAGAATATAAGCTTTCATATGGCACCACTCCCATGTCTCTAGGTCAAAGGGTTCGGCCCCCAGGAGCTTTTTCGCCATCTCAACTTCAAACGGGTATATCTCGGAATTTTGAAAAAAGTGAAAAAAAAAATTTTTTATACCCAACGGTAGAGGGGTGTCTAAACTACATTTGGGTTCAAGTCCCATGTCTCTAGGTCCACCCGTTCTCAAACCGGGAGAATTTAATGCATCAGAAAAAATAGGCCCTACATTTTTGTTTTGAGGGAAAAACTGCAGGTTTAACAGGGAAGGAGATTTTTTAAAATTCTGAAAATGTGCTAAGCGTAGGCCCTTGACCCAACATACTATTTGGCATCACTGAAAAAATTCTATCTCAAGCGGTTTGGCTTCCAGGAGCGATCCAAGGTGAGATGAAATTTCGAAAAAAAATTTGTTCGGCAACATAAAAACGCTATTTTCTCGTTCTCAAACCGGGAGAATTTAATGCATCAGAAAAAATAGGCCCTACATTTTTGTTTTGAGGGAAAAACTGCAGGTTTAACAGGGAAGGAGATTTTTTAAAATTCTGAAAATGTGCTAAGCGTAGGCCCTTGACCCAACATACTATTTGGCATCACTGAAAAAATTCTATCTCAAGCGGTTTGGCTTCCAGGAGCGATCCAAGGTGAGATGAAATTTCGAAAAAAAATTTTTTCGGCAACATAAAAACGGGATTTTCTCGGGATTTTGAAAAAAATCCAAAAACCCGATTATACCACCATCGGTAATGTGAGAATATAAGCTTTCATATGGCACCACTCCCATGTCTCTAGGTCAAAAGGTTCGACCCCCAGGAGCTGCTTTCGCCATCTCAACTTCAAACGGGTATATCTCGGAATTTTGAAAAAAGTGAAAAAAAAATTTTGTATACCCAACGGTAGATTGGTGTCTAAACTACATTTGGGTTCAAGTCCCATGTCTCTAGGTCCACCCGTTCTCAAACCGGGAGAATTTAATGCATCAGAAAAAATAGGCCCGACATTTTTTTTTTGAGGGAAAAACTGCAGGTTTAACAGGGAAGGAGATTTTTTAAAATTCTGAAAATGTGCTAAGCGGAGGCCCTTGACCCAACATACTATTTGGCATCACTGAAAAAATTCTATCTCAAGCGGTTTGGCTTCCAGGAGCGATCCAAGGTGAGATGAAATTTCGAAAAAAAATTTGTTCGGCAACATAAAAACGCTATTTTCTCGGGATTTTGAAAAAAATCCAAAAACCCGATTATACCACCATCGGGTAGGTGAAAATATAAGCTTTCATATGGCACCACTCCCATGTCTCTAGGTCAAAGGGTACGGCCCCCAGGAGCTTTTTTGCCATCTCAACTTCAAACGGGTATATCTCGGAATTTTGATAAAAGTGAAAAAAAAATTTTTTATACCCAACGGTAGAGGGGTGTCTAAACTACATTTGGGTTCAAGTCCCATGTCTCTAGGTCCACCCGTTCTCAAACCGGGAGAATTTAATGCATCAGAAAAAATAGGCCCTACATTTTTGTTTTGAGGGAAAAACTGCAGGTTTAACAGGGAAGGAGATTTTTTAAAATTCTGAAAATGTGCTAAGCGTAGGCCCTTGACCCAACATACTATTTGGCATCACTGAAAAAATTCTATCTCAAGCGGTTTGGCTTCCAGGAGCGATCCAAGGTGAGATGAAATTTCGAAAAAAAATTTGTTCGGCAACATAAAAACGCTATTTTCTCGGGATTTTGAAAAAAATCCAAAAACCCGATTATACCACCATCGGGTAGGTGAGAATTATAAGCTTTCATATGGCACCACTCCCATGTCTCTAGGTCAAAGGGTACGGCCCCCAGGAGCTTTTTTGCCATCTCAACTTCAAACGGGTATATCTCGGAATTTTGAAAAAAGTGAAAAAAATTTTTTTTATACCCAACGGTAGAGGGGTGTCTAAACTACATTTGGGTTCAAGTCCCATGTCTCTAGGTCCACCCGTTCTCAAACCGGGAGAATTTAATGCATCAGAAAAAATAGGCCCTACATTTTTGTTTTGAGGGAAAAACTGCAGGTTTAACAGGGAAGGAGATTTTTTAAAATTCTGAAAATGTGCTAAGCGTAGGCCCTTGACCCAACATACTATTTGGCATCACTGAAAAAATTCTATCTCAAGCGGTTTGGCTTCCAGGAGCGATCCAAGGTGAGATGAAATTTCGAAAAAAAATTTTTTCGGCAACATAAAAACGGGATTTTCTCGGGATTTTGAAAAAAATCCAAAAACCCGATTATACCACCATCGGTAATGTGAGAATATAAGCTTTCATATGGCACCACTCCCATGTCTCTAGGTCAAAAGGTTCGACCCCCAGGAGCTGCTTTCGCCATCTCAACTTCAAACGGGTATATCTCGGAATTTTGAAAAAAGTGAAAAAAAAATTTTGTATACCCAACGGTAGATTGGTGTCTAAACTACATTTGGGTTCAAGTCCCATGTCTCTAGGTCCACCCGTTCTCAAACCGGGAGAATTTAATGCATCAGAAAAAATAGGCCCGACATTTTTTTTTTGAGGGAAAAACTGCAGGTTTAACAGGGAAGGAGATTTTTTAAAATTCTGAAAATGTGCTAAGCGGAGGCCCTTGACCCAACATACTATTTGGCATCACTGAAAAAATTCTATCTCAAGCGGTTTGGCTTCCAGGAGCGATCCAAGGTGAGATGAAATTTCGAAAAAAAATTTGTTCGGCAACATAAAAACGCTATTTTCTCGGGATTTTGAAAAAAATCCAAAAACCCGATTATACCACCATCGGGTAGGTGAAAATATAAGCTTTCATATGGCACCACTCCCATGTCTCTAGGTCAAAGGGTACGGCCCCCAGGAGCTTTTTTGCCATCTCAACTTCAAACGGGTATATCTCGGAATTTTGATAAAAGTGAAAAAAAAATTTTTTTATACCCAACGGTAGAGGGGTGTCTAAACTACATTTAGGTTCAAGTCCCATGTCTCTAGGTCCACCCGTTCTCAAACCGGGAGAATTTAATGCATCAAAAAAAATAGGCCCGAATTTTTTTTTTTTTGAGGGAAAAACTGCAGGTTTAACAGGGAAGGAGATTTTTTAAAATTCTGAAAATGTGCTAAGCGTAGGCCCTTGACCCAACATACTATTTGGCATCACTGAAAAAATTCTATCTCAAGCGGTTTGGCTTCCAGGAGCGATCCAAGGTCTGATGAAATTTCGAAAAAAAATTTTTTCGGCAACATAAAAACGCGATTTTCTCGGGATTTTGAAAAAAATCCAAAAACCCGATTATACCACCATCGGGTAGGTGAGAATATAAGCTTTCATATGGCACCACTCCCATGTCTCTAGGTCAAAGGGTTCGGCCCCCAGGAGCTTTTTCGCCATCTCAACTTCAAACGGGTATATCTCGGAATTTTGAAAAAAGTGAAAAAAAATTTTTTATACCCAACGGTAGAGGGGTGTCTAAACTACATTTGGGTTCAAGTCCCATGTCTCTAGGTCCACCCGTTCTCAAACCGGGAGAATTTAATGCATCAGAAAAAATAGGCCCTACATTTTTGTTTTGAGGGAAAAACTGCAGGTTTAACAGGGAAGGAGATTTTTTAAAATTCTGAAAATGTGCTAAGCGCAGGCCCTTGACCCAACATACTATTTGGCATCACTGAAAAAATTCTATCTCAAGCGGTTTGGCTTCCAGGAGCGATCCAAGGTGAGATGAAATTTCGAAAAAAAATTTGTTCGGCAACATAAAAACGCTTTTTTCTCGGGATTTTGAAAAAAATCCAAAAACCCGATTATACCACCATCGGGTAGGTGAGAATATAAGCTTTCATATGGCACCACTCCCATGTCTCTAGGTCAAAAGGTTCGGCCCCCAATAGCTTTTTCGCCATCTCAACTTCAAACAGGTATATCTCGGAATTTTGAAAAAAGTTAAAAAATTTTTTCTTATACCCAACGGTAGAGGGGTGTCTAAACTACATTAGGGTTCAAGTCCCATGTCTCTAGGTCCACCCGTTCTCAAACCGGGAGAATTTAATGCATCAGAAAAAATAGGCCCGAAATTTTTTTTTGAGGGAAAAACTGCAGGTTTAATAGGCAAGGAGATTTTTTAAAATTCTGAAAATGTGCTAAGCGTAGGCCCTTGACCCAACATACTATTTGGATTCACTGAAAAAATTCTATCTCAAGCGGTTTGGCTTCCAGGAGCGATCCAAGGTCTGATGAAATTTCGAAAAAAAAATTTTTCGGCAACATAAAAACGCGATTTTCTCGGGATTTTGAAAAAAATCCAAAAACCCGATTATACCACCATCGGGTAGGTGAGAATATAAGCTTTCATATGGCACCACTCCCATGTCTCTAGGTCAAAGGGTTCGGCCCCCAGGAGCTTTTTCGCCATCTCAACTTCAAACGGGTATATCTCGGAATTTTGAAAAAAGTGAAAAAAAAAATTTTTATACCCAACGGTAGATTGGTGTCTAAACTACATTTGGGTTCAAGTCCCATGTCTCTAGGTCCACCCGTTCTCAAACCGGGAGAATTTAATGCATCAGAAAAAATAGGCCCGACATTTTTTTTTTGAGGGAAAAACTGCAGGTTTAACAGGGAAGGAGATTTTTTAAAATTCTGAAAATGTGCTAAGCGTAGGCCCTTGACCCAACATACTATTTGGCATCACTGAAAAAATTCTATCTCAAGTGGTTTGGCTTCCAGGAGCCATCCAAGGTCAGATGAAATTTCGAAAAAAAATTTGTTCGGCAACATAAAAACCCTATTTTCTCGGGATTTTGAAAAAAATCCAAAAACCCGATTATACCACCATCGGGTGGGTGAGAATATAAGCGTTCATATGGCACCACTCCCATGTCTCTAGGTCAAAAGGTTCGACCCCCAGGAGCTGCTTTCGCCATCTCAACTTCAAACGGGTATATCTCGGAATTTTGAAAAAAGTGAAAAAAAAATTTTTTATACCCAACGGTAGATTGGTGTCTAAACTACATTTGGGTTCAAGTCCCATGTCTCTAGGTCCACCCGTTCTCAAACCGGGAGAATTTAATGCATCAGAAAAAATAGGCCCGACATTTTTTTTTGAGGGAAAAACTGCAGGTTTAACAGGGAAGGAGATTTTTTAAAATTCTGAAAATGTGCTAAGCGTAGGCCCTTGACCCAACATACTATTTGGCATCACTGAAAAAATTCTATCTCAAGCGGTTTGGCTTCCAGGAGCGATCCAAGGTCAGATGAAATTTCGAAAAAAAATTTTTTCGGCAACATAAAAACTCGATTTTCTCGGGATTTTGAAAAAAATCCAAAAACACCGAGGGGTGTCTAAACTACATTTGGGTTCAAGTCCCATGTCTCTAGGTCCACCCGTTCTCAAACCGGGAGAATTTAATGCATCAGAAAAAATAGGCCCGACATTTTTTTTTTGAGGGAAAAACTGCAGGTTTAACAGGGAAGGAGATTTTTTAAAATTCTGAAAATGTGCTAAGCGTAGGCCCTTGACCCAACATACTATTTGGCATCACGGAAAAATTTTATCTCAAGCGGTTTGGCTTCCAGGAGCCATCCAAGGTCAGATGAAATTTCGAAAAAAATTTTGTTCGGCAACATAAAAACGCTATTTTCTCGGGATTTTGAAAAAAATCCAAAAACCCGATTATACCACCATCGGGTAGGTGAGAATATAAGCTTTCATATGGCACCACTCCCATGTCTCTAGGTCAAAGGGTTCGGCCCCCAGGAGCTTTTTCGCCATCTCAACTTCAAACGGGTATATCTCGGAATTTTGAAAAAAGTGAAAAAAAAAATTTTTTATACCCAACGGTAGAGGGGTGTCTAAACTACATTTGGGTTCAAGTCCCATGTCTCTAGGTCCACCCGTTCTCAAACCGGGAGAATTTAATGCATCAGAAAAAATAGGCCCTACATTTTTGTTTTGAGGGAAAAACTGCAGGTTTAACAGGGAAGGAGATTTTTTAAAATTCTGAAAATGTGCTAAGCGTAGGCCCTTGACCCAACATACTATTTGGCATCACTGAAAAAATTCTATCTCAAGCGGTTTGGCTTCCAGGAGCGATCCAAGGTGAGATGAAATTTCGAAAAAAAATTTGTTCGGCAACATAAAAACGCTATTTTCTCGGGATTTTGAAAAAAATCCAAAAACCCGATTATACCACCATCGGGTAGGTGAGAATTATAAGCTTTCATATGGCACCACTCCCATGTCTCTAGGTCAAAGGGTACGGCCCCCAGGAGCTTTTTTGCCATCTCAACTTCAAACGGGTATATCTCGGAATTTTGAAAAAAGTGAAAAAAATTTTTTTTATACCCAACGGTAGAGGGGTGTCTAAACTACATTTGGGTTCAAGTCCCATGTCTCTAGGTCCACCCGTTCTCAAACCGGGAGAATTTAATGCATCAGAAAAAATAGGCCCTACATTTTTGTTTTGAGGGAAAAACTGCAGGTTTAACAGGGAAGGAGATTTTTTAAAATTCTGAAAATGTGCTAAGCGTAGGCCCTTGACCCAACATACTATTTGGCATCACTGAAAAAATTCTATCTCAAGCGGTTTGGCTTCCAGGAGCGATCCAAGGTGAGATGAAATTTCGAAAAAAAATTTTTTCGGCAACATAAAAACGGGATTTTCTCGGGATTTTGAAAAAAATCCAAAAACCCGATTATACCACCATCGGTAATGTGAGAATATAAGCTTTCATATGGCACCACTCCCATGTCTCTAGGTCAAAAGGTTCGACCCCCAGGAGCTGCTTTCGCCATCTCAACTTCAAACGGGTATATCTCGGAATTTTGAAAAAAGTGAAAAAAAAATTTTGTATACCCAACGGTAGATTGGTGTCTAAACTACATTTGGGTTCAAGTCCCATGTCTCTAGGTCCACCCGTTCTCAAACCGGGAGAATTTAATGCATCAGAAAAAATAGGCCCGACATTTTTTTTTTGAGGGAAAAACTGCAGGTTTAACAGGGAAGGAGATTTTTTAAAATTCTGAAAATGTGCTAAGCGGAGGCCCTTGACCCAACATACTATTTGGCATCACTGAAAAAATTCTATCTCAAGCGGTTTGGCTTCCAGGAGCGATCCAAGGTGAGATGAAATTTCGAAAAAAAAATTTGTTCGGCAACATAAAAACGCTATTTTCTCGGGATTTTGAAAAAAATCCAAAAACCCGATTATACCACCATCGGGTAGGTGAAAATATAAGCTTTCATATGGCACCACTCCCATGTCTCTAGGTCAAAGGGTACGGCCCCCAGGAGCTTTTTTGCCATCTCAACTTCAAACGGGTATATCTCGGAATTTTGATAAAAGTGAAAAAAAAATTTTTTTATACCCAACGGTAGAGGGGTGTCTAAACTACATTTAGGTTCAAGTCCCATGTCTCTAGGTCCACCCGTTCTCAAACCGGGAGAATTTAATGCATCAAAAAAAATAGGCCCGAATTTTTTTTTTTTGAGGGAAAAACTGCAGGTTTAACAGGGAAGGAGATTTTTTAAAATTCTGAAAATGTGCTAAGCGTAGGCCCTTGACCCAACATACTATTTGGCATCACTGAAAAAATTCTATCTCAAGCGGTTTGGCTTCCAGGAGCGATCCAAGGTCTGATGAAATTTCGAAAAAAAATTTTTTCGGCAACATAAAAACGCGATTTTCTCGGGATTTTGAAAAAAATCCAAAAACCCGATTATACCACCATCGGGTAGGTGAGAATATAAGCTTTCATATGGCACCACTCCCATGTCTCTAGGTCAAAGGGTTCGGCCCCCAGGAGCTTTTTCGCCATCTCAACTTCAAACGGGTATATCTCGGAATTTTGAAAAAAGTGAAAAAAAAATTTTTTATACCCAACGGTAGAGGGGTGTCTAAACTACATTTGGGTTCAAGTCCCATGTCTCTAGGTCCACCCGTTCTCAAACCGGGAGAATTTAATGCATCAGAAAAAATAGGCCCTACATTTTTGTTTTGAGGGAAAAACTGCAGGTTTAACAGGGAAGGAGATTTTTTAAAATTCTGAAAATGTGCTAAGCGCAGGCCCTTGACCCAACATACTATTTGGCATCACTGAAAAAATTCTATCTCAAGCGGTTTGGCTTCCAGGAGCGATCCAAGGTGAGATGAAATTTCGAAAAAAAATTTGTTCGGCAACATAAAAACGCTTTTTTCTCGGGATTTTGAAAAAAATCCAAAAACCCGATTATACCACCATCGGGTAGGTGAGAATATAAGCTTTCATATGGCACCACTCCCATGTCTCTAGGTCAAAAGGTTCGGCCCCCAATAGCTTTTTCGCCATCTCAACTTCAAACAGGTATATCTCGGAGTTTTGAAAAAAGTTAAAAAAATTTTTCTTATACCCAACGGTAGAGGGGTGTCTAAACTACATTAGGGTTCAAGTCCCATGTCTCTAGGTCCACCCGTTCTCAAACCGGGAGAATTTAATGCATCAGAAAAAATAGGCCCGAAATTTTTTTTTGAGGGAAAAACTGCAGGTTTAATAGGCAAGGAGATTTTTTAAAATTCTGAAAATGTGCTAAGCGTAGGCCCTTGACCCAACATACTATTTGGATTCACTGAAAAAATTCTATCTCAAGCGGTTTGGCTTCCAGGAGCGATCCAAGGTCTGATGAAATTTCGAAAAAAAAATTTTTCGGCAACATAAAAACGCGATTTTCTCGGGATTTTGAAAAAAATCCAAAAACCCGATTATACCACCATCGGGTAGGTGAGAATATAAGCTTTCATATGGCACCACTCCCATGTCTCTAGGTCAAAGGGTTCGGCCCCCAGGAGCTTTTTCGCCATCTCAACTTCAAACGGGTATATCTCGGAATTTTGAAAAAAGTGAAAAAAAAAATTTTTATACCCAACGGTAGATTGGTGTCTAAACTACATTTGGGTTCAAGTCCCATGTCTCTAGGTCCACCCGTTCTCAAACCGGGAGAATTTAATGCATCAGAAAAAATAGGCCCGACATTTTTTTTTTGAGGGAAAAACTGCAGGTTTAACAGGGAAGGAGATTTTTTAAAATTCTGAAAATGTGCTAAGCGTAGGCCCTTGACCCAACATACTATTTGGCATCACTGAAAAAATTCTATCTCAAGCGGTTTGGCTTCCAGGAGCGATCCAAGGTCAGATGAAATTTCGAAAAAAAAATTTTTCGGCAACATAAAAACGCGATTATACCACCATCGGGTAGGTGAGAATATAAGCTTTCATATGGCACCACTCCCATGTCTCTAGGTCAAAGGGTTCGGCCCCCAGGAGCTTTTTCGCCATCTCAACTTCAAACGGGTATATCTCGGAATTTTGAAAAAAGTGAAAAAAAAAATTTTTATACCCAACGGTAGATTGGTGTCTAAACTACATTTGGGTTCAAGTCCCATGTCTCTAGGTCCACCCGTTCTCAAACCGGGAGAATTTAATGCATCAGAAAAAATAGGCCCGACATTTTTTTTTTGAGGGAAAAACTGCAGGTTTAACAGGGAAGGAGATTTTTTAAAATTCTGAAAATGTGCTAAGCGTAGGCCCTTGACCCAACATACTATTTGGCATCACTGAAAAAATTCTATCTCAAGCGGTTTGGCTTCCAGGAGCGATCCAAGGTGAGATGAAATTTCGAAAAAAAATTTTTTCGGCAACATAAAAACGGGATTTTCTCGGGATTTTGAAAAAAATCCAAAAACCCGATTATACCACCATCGGTAATGTGAGAATATAAGCTTTCATATGGCACCACTCCCATGTCTCTAGGTCAAAAGGTTCGACCCCCAGGAGCTGCTTTCGCCATCTCAACTTCAAACGGGTATATCTCGGAATTTTGAAAAAAGTGAAAAAAAAATTTTGTATACCCAACGGTAGATTGGTGTCTAAACTACATTTGGGTTCAAGTCCCATGTCTCTAGGTCCACCCGTTCTCAAACCGGGAGAATTTAATGCATCAGAAAAAATAGGCCCGACATTTTTTTTTTGAGGGAAAAACTGCAGGTTTAACAGGGAAGGAGATTTTTTAAAATTCTGAAAATGTGCTAAGCGGAGGCCCTTGACCCAACATACTATTTGGCATCACTGAAAAAATTCTATCTCAAGCGGTTTGGCTTCCAGGAGCGATCCAAGGTGAGATGAAATTTCGAAAAAAAATTTGTTCGGCAACATAAAAACGCTATTTTCTCGGGATTTTGAAAAAAATCCAAAAACCCGATTATACCACCATCGGGTAGGTGAAAATATAAGCTTTCATATGGCACCACTCCCATGTCTCTAGGTCAAAGGGTACGGCCCCCAGGAGCTTTTTTGCCATCTCAACTTCAAACGGGTATATCTCGGAATTTTGATAAAAGTGAAAAAAAAATTTTTTTATACCCAACGGTAGAGGGGTGTCTAAACTACATTTAGGTTCAAGTCCCATGTCTCTAGGTCCACCCGTTCTCAAACCGGGAGAATTTAATGCATCAAAAAAAATAGGCCCGAATTTTTTTTTTTGAGGGAAAAACTGCAGGTTTAACAGGGAAGGAGATTTTTTAAAATTCTGAAAATGTGCTAAGCGTAGGCCCTTGACCCAACATACTATTTGGCATCACTGAAAAAATTCTATCTCAAGCGGTTTGGCTTCCAGGAGCGATCCAAGGTCTGATGAAATTTCGAAAAAAAATTTTTTCGGCAACATAAAAACGCGATTTTCTCGGGATTTTGAAAAAAATCCAAAAACCCGATTATACCACCATCGGGTAGGTGAGAATATAAGCTTTCATATGGCACCACTCCCATGTCTCTAGGTCAAAGGGTTCGGCCCCCAGGAGCTTTTTCGCCATCTCAACTTCAAACGGGTATATCTCGGAATTTTGAAAAAAGTGAAAAAAAAATTTTTTATACCCAACGGTAGAGGGGTGTCTAAACTACATTTGGGTTCAAGTCCCATGTCTCTAGGTCCACCCGTTCTCAAACCGGGAGAATTTAATGCATCAGAAAAAATAGGCCCTACATTTTTGTTTTGAGGGAAAAACTGCAGGTTTAACAGGGAAGGAGATTTTTTAAAATTCTGAAAATGTGCTAAGCGCAGGCCCTTGACCCAACATACTATTTGGCATCACTGAAAAAATTCTATCTCAAGCGGTTTGGCTTCCAGGAGCGATCCAAGGTGAGATGAAATTTCGAAAAAAAATTTGTTCGGCAACATAAAAACGCTTTTTTCTCGGGATTTTGAAAAAAATCCAAAAACCCGATTATACCACCATCGGGTAGGTGAGAATATAAGCTTTCATATGGCACCACTCCCATGTCTCTAGGTCAAAAGGTTCGGCCCCCAATAGCTTTTTCGCCATCTCAACTTCAAACAGGTATATCTCGGAATTTTGAAAAAAGTTAAAAAATTTTTTCTTATACCCAACGGTAGAGGGGTGTCTAAACTACATTAGGGTTCAAGTCCCATGTCTCTAGGTCCACCCGTTCTCAAACCGGGAGAATTTAATGCATCAGAAAAAATAGGCCCGAAATTTTTTTTTGAGGGAAAAACTGCAGGTTTAATAGGCAAGGAGATTTTTTAAAATTCTGAAAATGTGCTAAGCGTAGGCCCTTGACCCAACATACTATTTGGATTCACTGAAAAAATTCTATCTCAAGCGGTTTGGCTTCCAGGAGCGATCCAAGGTCTGATGAAATTTCGAAAAAAAAATTTTTCGGCAACATAAAAACGCGATTTTCTCGGGATTTTGAAAAAAATCCAAAAACCCGATTATACCACCATCGGGTAGGTGAGAATATAAGCTTTCATATGGCACCACTCCCATGTCTCTAGGTCAAAGGGTTCGGCCCCCAGGAGCTTTTTCGCCATCTCAACTTCAAACGGGTATATCTCGGAATTTTGAAAAAAGTGAAAAAAAAAATTTTTATACCCAACGGTAGATTGGTGTCTAAACTACATTTGGGTTCAAGTCCCATGTCTCTAGGTCCACCCGTTCTCAAACCGGGAGAATTTAATGCATCAGAAAAAATAGGCCCGACATTTTTTTTTTGAGGGAAAAACTGCAGGTTTAACAGGGAAGGAGATTTTTTAAAATTCTGAAAATGTGCTAAGCGTAGGCCCTTGACCCAACATACTATTTGGCATCACTGAAAAAATTCTATCTCAAGCGGTTTGGCTTCCAGGAGCGATCCAAGGTCAGATGAAATTTCGAAAAAAAAATTTTTCGGCAACATAAAAACGCGATTTTCTCGGGATTTTGAAAAAAATCCAAAAACCCGATTATACCACCATCGGGTAGGTGAGAATATAAGCTTTCATATGGCACCACTCCCATGTCTCTAGGTCAAAGGGTTCGGCCCCCAGGAGCTTTTTCGCCATCTCAACTTCAAACGGGTATATCTCGGAATTTTGAAAAAAGTGAAAAAAAAAAATTTTTATACCCAACGGTAGATTGGTGTCTAAACTACATTTGGGTTCAAGTCCCATGTCTCTAGGTCCACCCGTTCTCAAACCGGGAGAATTTAATGCATCAGAAAAAATAGGCCCGACATTTTTTTTTTGAGGGAAAAACTGCAGGTTTAACAGGGAAGGAGATTTTTTAAAATTCTGAAAATGTGCTAAGCGTAGGCCCTTGACCCAACATACTATTTGGCATCACTGAAAAAATTCTATCTCAAGCGGTTTGGCTTCCAGGAGCGATCCAAGGTCAGATGAAATTTCGAAAAAAAATTTTTTCGGCAACATAAAAACTCGATTTTCTCGGGATTTTGAAAAAAATCCAAAAACCCGATTATACCACCATCGGGTAGGTGAGAATATAAGCTTTCATATGGCACCACTCCCATGTCTCTAGGTCAAAGGGTTCGGCCCCCAGGAGCTTTTTCGCCATCTCAACTTCAAACGGGTATATCTCGGAATTTTGAAAAAAGTGAAAAAAATTTTTTTTATACCCAACGGTAGAGGGGTGTCTAAACTACATTTGGGTTCAAGTCCCATGTCTCTAGGTCCACCCGTTCTCAAACCGGGAGAATTTAATGCATCAGAAAAAATAGGCCCTACATTTTTGTTTTGAGGGAAAAACTGCAGGTTTAACAGGGAAGGAGATTTTTTAAAATTCTGAAAATGTGCTAAGCGTAGGCCCTTGACCCAACATACTATTTGGCATCACTGAAAAAATTCTATCTCAAGCGGTTTGGCTTCCAGGAGCGATCCAAGGTGAGATGAAATTTCGAAAAAAAATTGTTTCGGCAACATAAAAACGCGATTTTCTCGGGATTTTGAAAAAAATCCAAAAACCCGATTATACCACCATCGGTAATGTGAGAATATAAGCTTTCATATGGCACCACTCCCATGTCTCTAGGTCAAAAGGTTCGGCCCCAGGAGCTTTTTCGCCATCTCAACTTCAAACGGGTATATCTCGGAATTTTGAAAAAAGTGAAAAAAAAAATTTTGTATACCCAACGGTAGAGGGGTGTTTAAACTACATTTGGGTTCAAGTCCCATGTCTCTAGGTCCACCCGTTCTCAACTCGGGAGAATTTAATGCATCAGAAAAAATAGGCCCGACATTTTTTTTTTGAGGGAAAAACTGCAGGTTTAACAGGGAAGGAGATTTTTTAAAATTCTGAAAATGTGCTAAGCGTAGGCCCTTGACCCAACATACTATTTGGCATCACTGAAAAAATTCTATCTCAAGCGGTTTGGCTTCCAGGAGCGATCCAAGGTCAGATGAAATTTCGAAAAAAAATTTTTTCGGCAACATAAAAACGCGATTTTCTCGGGATTTTGAAAAAAATCCAAAAACCCGATTATACCACCATCGGGTAGGTGAGAATATAAGCGTTCATATGGCACCACTCCCATGTCTCTAGGTCAAAAGGTTCGGCCCCCAGGAGCTTTTTCGCCATCTCAACTTCAAACGGGTATATCTCGGAATTTTGATAAAAGTGAAAAAAAAAATTTTATACCCAACGGTAGAGGGGTGTCTTAACTACATTTGGGTTCAAGTCCCATGTCTCTAGGTCCACCCGTTCTCAAACCGGGAGAATTTAATGCATCAGAAAAAATAGGCCCTACATTTTTGTTTTGAGGGAAAAACTGCAGGTTTAACAGGGAAGGAGATTTTTTAAAATTCTGAAAATGTGCTAAGCGTAGGCCCTTGACCCAACATACTATTTGGCATCACTGAAAAAATTCTATCTCAAGCGGTTTGGCTTCCAGGAGCGATCCAAGGTGAGATGAAATTTCGAAAAAAAATTTGTTCGGCAACATAAAAACGCTATTTTCTCGGGATTTTGAAAAAAATCCAAAAACCCGATTATACCACCATCGGGTATGTGAGAATATAAGCTTTCATATGGCACCACTCCCATGTCTCTAGGTCAAAAGGTTCGGCCCCCAGGAGCTTTTTCGACATCTCAACTTCAAATGGGTATATCTCGGAATTTTGAAAAAAGTGAAAAAAAATTTTTTTATACCCAACGGTAGAGGGGTGTCTAAACTACATTTGGGTTCAAGTCCCATGTCTCTAGGTCCACCCGTTCTCAAACCGGGAGAATTTAATGCATCAAAAAAAATAGGCCCGAATTTTTTTTTTTTGAGGGAAAAACTGCAGGTTTAACAGGGAAGGAGATTTTTTAAAATTCTGAAAATGTGCTAAGCGTAGGCCCTTGACCCAACATACTATTTGGCATCACTGAAAAAATTCTATCTCAAGCGGTTTGGCTTCCAGGAGCGATCCAAGGTCAGATGAAATTTCGAAAAAAAATTTGTTCGGCAACATAAAAACTCGATTTTCTCGGGATTTTGAAAAAAATCCAAAAACCCGATTATACCACCATCGGGTAGGTGAGAATATAAGCTTTCATATGGCACCACTCCCATGTCTCTAGGTCAAAAGGTTCGACCCCCAGGAGCTGCTTTCGCCATCTCAACTTCAAACGGGTATATCTCGGAATTTTGAAAAAAGTGAAAAAAAAATTTTTTATACCCAACGGTAGATTGGTGTCTAAACTACATTTGGGTTCAAGTCCCATGTCTCTAGGTCCACCCGTTCTCAAACCGGGAGAATTTAATGCATCAGAAAAAATAGGCCCGACATTTTTTTTTTGAGGGAAAAACTGCAGGTTTAACAGGGAAGGAGATTTTTTTAAATTCTGAAAATGTGCTAAGCGTAGGCCCTTGACCCAACATACTATTTGGCATCACTGAAAAAATTCTATCTCAAGCGGTTTGGCTTCCAGGAGCGATCCAAGGTCAGATGAAATTTCGAAAAAAAATTTTTTCGGCAACATAAAAACTCGATTTTCTCGGGATTTTGAAAAAAATCCAAAAACCCGATTATACCACCATCGGGTAGGTGAGAATATAAGCTTTCATATGGCACCACTCCCATGTCTCTAGGTCAAAGGGTTCGGCCCCCAGGAGCTTTTTCGCCATCTCAACTTCAAACGGGTATATCTCGGAATTTTGAAAAAAGTGAAAAAATTTTTTTTTATACCCAACGGTAGAGGGGTGTCTAAACTACATATGGGTTCAAGTCCCATGTCTCTAGGTCCACCCGTTCTCAAACCGGGAGAATTTAATGCATCAGAAAAAATAGGCCCTACATTTTTGTTTTGAGGGAAAAACTGCAGGTTTAAGGAGATTTTTTAAAATTCTGAAAATGTGCTAAGCGTAGGCCCTTGACCCAACATACTATTTGGCATCACTGAAAAAATTCTATCTCAAGCGGTTTGGCTTCCAGGAGCGATCCAAGGTCAGATGAAATTTCGAAAAAAAATTGTTTCGGCAACATAAAAACGCGATTTTCTCGGGATTTTGAAAAAAATCCAAAAACCCGATTATACCACCATCGGTAATGTGAGAATATAAGCTTTCATATGGCACCACTCCCATGTCTCTAGGTCAAAAGGTTCGGCCCCAGGAGCTTTTTCGCCATCTCAACTTCAAACGGGTATATCTCGGAATTTTGAAAAAAGTGAAAAAAAAAATTTTGTATACCCAACGGTAGAGGGGTGTTTAAACTACATTTGGGTTCAAGTCCCATGTCTCTAGGTCCACCCGTTCTCAACTCGGGAGAATTTAATGCATCAGAAAAAATAGGCCCGACATTTTTTTTTTAGGGAAAAACTGCAGGTTTAACAGGGAAGGAGATTTTTTAAAATTCTGAAAATGTGCTAAGCGTAGGCCCTTGACCCAACATACTATTTGGCATCACTGAAAAAATTCTATCTGAAGCGGTTTGGCTTCCAGGAGCGATCCAAGGTCAGATGAAATTTCGAAAAAAAATTGTTTCGGCAACATAAAAACGCGATTTTCTCGGGATTTTGAAAAAAATCAAAAAACCCGATTATACCACCATCGGTAATGTGAGAATATAAGCTTTCATATGGCACCACTCCCATGTCTCTAGGTCAAAAGGTTCGGCCCCAGGAGCTTTTTCGCCATCTCAACTTCAAACGGGTATATCTCGGAATTTTGAAAAAAGTGAAAAAAAAAATTTTTTTATACCCAACGGTAGAGGGGTGTCTAAACTACATTTGGGTTCAAGTCCCATGTCTCTAGGTCCACCCGTTCTCAAACCGGGAGAATTTAATGCATCAGAAAAAATAGGCCCGAATTTTTTTTTTGAGGGAAAAACTGCAGGTTTAACAGGGAAGGAGATTTTCTAAAATTCTGAAAATGTGCTAAGCGTAGGCCCTTGACCCAACATACTATTTGGCATCACTGAAAAAATTCTATCTCAAGCGGTTTGGCTTCCAGGAGCGATCCAAGGTCAGATGAAATTTCGAAAAAAAATTGTTTCGGCAACATAAAAACGCGATTTTCTCGGGATTTTGAAAAAAATCCAAAAACCCGATTATACCACCATCGGTAATGTGAGAATATAAGCCCCCAGGAGCTTTTTCGCCATCTCAACTTCAAACGGGTATATCTCGGAATTTTGAAAAAAGTGAAAAAAAAATTTTTTATACCCAACGGTAGAGGGGTGTCTAAACTACATTTGGGTTCAAGTCCCATGTCTCTAGGTCCACCCGTTCTCAAACCGGGAGAATTTAATGCATCAGAAAAAATAGGCCCGAATTTTTTTTTTTGAGGAAAAAACTGCAGGTTTAACAGGGAAGGAGATTTTCTAAAATTCTGAAAATGTGCTAAGCGTAGGCCCTTGACCCAACATACTATTTGGCATCACTGAAAAAATTCTATCTCAAGCGGTTTGGCTTCCAGGAGTGATCCAAGGTCAGATGAAATTTCGAAAAAAAATTGTTTCGGCAACATAAAAACGCGATTTTCTCGGGATTTTGAAAAAAATCCAAAAACCCGATTATACCACCATCGGGTATGTGAGAATATAAGCTTTCATATGGCACCACTCCCATGTCTCTAGGTCAAAGGGTTCGGCCCCCAGGAGCTTTTTCGCCATCTCAACTTCAAACGGGTATATCTCGGAATTTTGAAAAAAAAAATTTTTTTATACCCAACGGTAGAGGGGTGTCTAAAATACATTTGAGTTCAAGTCCCATGTCTCTAGGTCCACCCGTTCTCAAACCGGGAGAATTTAATGCATCAGAAAAAATAGGCCCGAATTTTTTTTTTGAGGGAAAAACTGCAGGTTTAACAGGGAAGGAGATTTTCTAAAATTCTGAAAATGTGCTAAGCGTAGCCCTTGGCCCAACATACTATTTGGCATCACTGAAAAAATTCTATCTCAAGCGGTTTGGCTTCCAGGAGTGATCCAAGGTCAGATGAAATTTCGAAAAAAAATTGTTTCGGCAACATAAAAACGCGATTTTCTCGGGATTTTGAAAAAAATCCAAAAACCCGATTATACCACCATCGGGTATGTGAGAATATAAGCTTTCATATGGCACCACTCCCATGTCTCTAGGTCAAAAGGTTCGGCCCCCAGGAGCTTTTTCGCCATCTCAACTTCAAACATGTATATCTCGGAATTTTGAAAAAAGTGAAAAAAATTTTTTTTATACCCAACGGTAGAGGGGTGTCTAAACTACATTTGGGTTCAAGTCCCATGTCTCTAGGTCCACCCGTTCTCAAACCAAGAGAATTTAATGCATCAGAAAAAATAGGCCCGAAATTTTTTTTTTGAGGGAAAAACTGCAGGTTTAACAGAGAAGGAGATTTTTTAAAATTCTGAAAATGTGCTAAGCGTAGGCCCTTGACCCAACATACTATTTGGCATCACTGAAAAAATTCTATCTCAAGCGGTTTGGCTTCCAGGAGCGATCCAAGGTCAGATGAAATTTCGAAAAAAATTTTTTTCGGCAACATAAAAACGCGATTTTCTCGGGATTTTGAAAAAAATCCAAAAACCCGATTATACCACCATCGGGTAGGTGAGAATATAAGCTTTCATATGGCACCACTCCCATGTCTCTAGGTCAAAGGGTTCAGCCCCCAGGAGCTTTTTCGCCATCTCAACTTCAAACGGGTATATCTCGGAATTTTGAAAAAAAAGTGAAAAAAAATTTTTTTATACCCAACGGTAGAGGGGTGTCTAAACTACATTTGAGTTCAAGTCCCATGTCTCTAGGTCCACCCGTTCTCAAACCGGGAGAATTTAATGCATCAGAAAAAATAGGCCCGAATTTTTTTTTTGAGGGAAAAACTGCAGGTTTAACAGGGAAGGAGATTTTCTAAAATTCTGAAAATGTGCTAAGCGTAGGCCCTTGACCCAACATACTATTTGGCATCACTGAAAAAATTCTATCTCAAGCGGTTTGGCTTCCAGGAGTGATCCAAGGTCAGATGAAATTTCGAAAAAAAATTGTTTCGGCAACATAAAAACGCGATTTTCTCGGGATTTTGAAAAAAATCCAAAAACCCGATTATACCACCATCGGGTAGGTGAGAATATAAGCGTTCATATGGCACCACTCCCATGTCTCTAGGTCAAAAGGTTCGGCCCCCAGGAGCTTTTTCGCCATCTCAACTTCAAACGGGTATATCTCGGAATTTTGATAAAAGTGAAAAAAATTTTTTTTATACCCAACGGTAGAGGGGTGTCTTAACTACATTTGGGTTCAAGTCCCATGTCTCTAGGTCCACCCGTTCTCAAACCGGGAGAATTTAATGCATCAGAAAAAATAGGCCCGAATTTTTTTTTTCAGGGAAAAACTGCAGGTTTAACAGGGAAGGAGATATTTTAAAATTCTGAAAATGTGCTAAGCGTAGGCCCTTGACCCAACATACAATTTGGCATCACTGAAAAAATTCTATCTCAAGCGGTTTGGCTTCCAGGAGCGATCCAAGGTGAGATGAAATTTCGAAAAAAAATTTGTTCGGCAACATAAAAACGCTATTTTCTCGGGATTTTGAAAAAAATCCAAAAACCCGATTATACCACCATCGGGTAGGTGAGAATATAAGCTTTCATATGGCACCACTCCCATGTCTCTAGGTCAAAGGGTTCGGCCCACAGGAGCTTTTTCGCCATCTCAACTTCAAACGGGTATATCTCGGAATTTTGAAAAAAAGTGAAAAATTTTTTTTTTTATACCCAACGGTAGAGGGGTGTCTAAACTACATTTGAGTTCAAGTCCCATGTCTCTAGTCCACCCGTTCTCAAACCGGGAGAATTTAATGTATCAGAAAAAATAGGCCCTACATTTTTGTTTTGAGGGAAAAACTGCAGGTTTAACAGGGAAGGAGATTTTTTAAAATTCTGAAAATGTGCTAAGCGTAGGCCCTTGACCCAACATACTATTTGGCATCACTGAAAAAATTCTATCTCAAGCGGTTTGGCTTCCAGGAGCGATCCAAGGTCAGATGAAATTTCGAAAAAAAATTTGTTCGGCAACATAAAAACGCTATTTTCTCGGGATTTTGAAAAAAATCCAAAAACCCGATTATACCACCATCGGGTAGGTGAGAATATAAGCTTTCATATGGCACCACTCCCATGTCTCTAGGTCAAAGGGTACGGCCCCCAGGAGCTTTTTTGCCATCTCAACTTCAAAAGGGTATATCTCGGAATTTTGAAAAAAGTGAAAAAATTTTTTTTTTATACTTAACCGTTGAGGGGTGTCTAAACTACATTTGGGTTCAAGTCCCATGTCTCTAGGTCCACCCGTTCTCAAACCGGGAAAATTTAATGCATCAGAAAAAATATCCCCGACATTTTTGTTTTGAGGGAAAAACTGCAGGTTTAACAGGGAAGGAGATTTTTTTAAATTCTGAAAATGTGCTAAGCGTAGGCCCTTGACCCAACATACTATTTGGCATCACTGAAAAAATTCTATCTCAAGCGGTTTGGCTTCCAGGAGCGATCCAAGGTGAGAGATGAAATTTCGAAAAAAAATTTGTTCGGCAACATAAAAACGCTATTTTCTCGGGATTTTGAAAAAAATCCAAAAACCCGATTATACCACCATCGGGTAGGTGAGAATATAAGCTTTCATATGGCACCACTCCCATGTCTCTAGGTCAAAGGGTTCAGCCCCCAGGAGCTTTTTCGCCATCTCAACTTCAAACGGGTATATCTCGGAATTTTGAAAAAAAAGTGAAAAAAAATTTTTTTATACCCAACGGTAGAGGGGTGTCTAAACTACATTTGAGTTCAAGTCCCATGTCTCTAGGTCCACCCGTTCTCAAACCGGGAGAATTTAATGCATCAGAAAAAATAGGCCCTACATTTTTGTTTTGAGGGAAAAACTGCAGGTTTAACAGGGAAGGAGATTTTTTAAAATTCTGAAAATGTGCTAAGCGTAGGCCCTTGACCCAACATACTATTTGGCATCACTGAAAAAATTCTATCTCAAGCGGTTTGGCTTCCAGGAGCGATCCAAGGTGAGATGAAATTTCGAAAAAAAATTTGTTCCGCAACATAAAAACGCTATTTTCTCGGGATTTTGAAAAAAATCCAAAAACCCGATTATGCCACCATCGGGTAGGTGAGAATATAAGCTTTCATATGGCACCACTCCCATGTCTCTAGGTCAAAAGGTTCGACCCCCAGGAGCTGTTTTCGCCATCTCACTCCCATGTCTTTAGGTCAAAAGGTTCGGCCCCCAGGAGCTTTTTCGCCATCTCAACTTCAAACGGGTATATCTCGGAATTTTGATAAAAGTGAAAAAAAAAATGTTTTATACCCAACGGTAGAGGGGTGTCTAAACTACATTTGGGTTCAAGTCCCATGTCTCTAGGTCAACCCGTTCTCAAACCGGGAGAATTTAATGCATCAGAAAAAATAGGCCCTACATTTTTGTTTTGAGGGAAAAACTGCAGGTTTAACAGGGAAGGAGATTTTTTAAAATTCTGAAAATGTGCTACGCGTAGGCCCTTGACCCAACATACTATTTGGCATCACTGAAAAAATTCTATCTCAAGCGGTTTGGCTTCCAGGAGCGATCCAAGGTCAGATGAAATTTCGAAAAAAAATTTTTTCGGCAACATAAAAACGCGATTTTCTCTTGATTTTGAAAAAAATCCAAAAACCCGATTATACCACCATCGGGTAGGTGAGAATATAAGCTTTCATATGGCACCACTCCCATGTCTCTAGGACAAAAGGTTCGGCCCCCAGGAGCTTTTTCGCCATCTCAACTTCAAACGGGTATATCTCGAAATTTTGAAAAAAAGTGAAAAAAAAAATTTTTTATACCCAACGGTAGAGGGGTGTCTAAACTACATTTGGGTTCAAGTCCCATGTCTCTAGGTCCACCCGTTCTCAAACCGGGAGAATTTAATGCATCAGAAAAAATAGGCCCTACATTTTTGTTTTGAGGGAAAAACTGCAGGTTTAACAGGGAAGGAGATTTTTTAAAATTCTGAAAATGTGCTACGCGTAGGCCCTTGACCCAACATACTATTTGGCATCACTGAAAAAATTCTATCTCAAGCGGTTTGGCTTCCAGGAGCGATCCAAGGTGAGATGAAATTTCGAAAAAAAATTTGTTCGGCAACATAAAAACGCTATTTTCTCGGGATTTTGAAAAAAATCCAAAAACCCGATTATACCACCATCGGGTAGGTGAGAATATAAGCTTTCATATGGCACCACTCCCATGTCTCTAGGTCAAAGGGTTCGGCCGCCAGGAGCTTTTTCGCCATCTCAACTTCAAACGGGTATATCTCGGAATTTAAAAAAAAAAATGTGAAAAAAAATTTTTTATACCCAACGGTAGATTGGTGTCTAAACTACATTTGGGTTCAAGTCCCATGTCTCTAGGTCCACCCGTTCTCAAACCGGGAGAATTTAATGCATCAGAAAAAATAGGCCCGACATTTTTTTTTTGAGGGAAAAAACATAGGCCCTTGACCCAACACACTATTTTGCATCACTGAAAAAATTCTATCTGAAGCGGTTTGGCTTCCAGGAGCGATCCAAGGTCAGATGAAATTTCGAAAAAAAATTTTTTCGGCAACATAAAAACGCGATTTTCTCGGGATTTTGAAAAAAATCCAAAAACCCGATTATACCACCATCGGGTAGGTGAGAATATAAGCTTTCATATGGCACCACTCCCATGTCTCTAGGTCAAAGGGTTCGGCCCCCAGGAGCTTTTTGGGGTGTCTTAACTACATTTGGGTTCAAGTCCCATGTCTCTAGGTCCACCCGTTCTCAAACCGGGAGAATTTAATGCATCAGAAAAAATATCCCCGACATTTTTGTTTTGAGGGAAAAACTGCAGGTTTAACAGGGAAGGAGATTTTTTTAAATTCTGAAAATGTGCTAAGCGTAGGCCCTTGACCCAACATACTATTTGGCATCACTGAAAAAATTCTATCTCAAGCGGTTTGGCTTCCAGGAGCGATCCAAGGTCAGATGAAATTTCGAAAAAAATTTTTTTCGGCAACATAAAAACGCGATTTTCTCAGGATTTTGAAAAAAATCCAATAACCCGATTATACCACCATCGGGTAGGTGAGAATATAAGCGTTCATATGGCACCACTCCCATGTCTCTAGGTCAAAAGGTTCGGCCCCCAGGAGCTTTTTCGCCATCTCAACTTCAAACGGGTATATCTCGGAATTTTGATAAAAGTGAAAAAAAATTTTTTATACCCAACGGTAGAGGGGTGTCTTAACTACATTTGGGTTCAAGTCCCATGTCTCTAGGTCCACCCGTTCTCAAACCGGGAGAATTTAATGCATCAGAAAAAATAACCCCGAATTTTTTTTTCAGGGAAAAACTGCAGGTTTAACAGGGAAGGAGATATTTTAAAATTCTGAAAATGTGCTAAGCGTAGGCCCTTGACCCAACATACTATTTGGCATCACTGAAAAAATTCTATCTCAAGCGGTTTGGCTTCCAGTAGCGATCCAAGGTGAGATGAAATTTCGAAAAAAAATTTGTTCGGCAACATAAAAACGCTATTTTCTCGGGATTTTGAAAAAAATCCAAAAACCCGATTATACCACCATCGGGTAGGTGAGAATATAAGCTTTCATATGGCACCACTCCCATGTCTCTAGGACAAAAGGTTCGGCCCCCAGGAGCTTTTTCGCCATCTCAACTTCAAACGGGTATATCTCGAAATTTTGAAAAAAAGTGAAAAAAAAAATTTTTTATACCCAACGGTAGAGGGGTGTCTAAACTACATTTGGGTTCAAGTCCCATGTCTCTAGGTCCACCCGTTCTCAAACCGGGAGAATTTAATGCATCAGAAAAAATAGGCCCTACATTTTTGTTTTGAGGGAAAAACTGCAGGTTTAACAGGGAAGGAGATTTTTTAAAATTCTGAAAATGTGCTACGCGTAGGCCCTTGACCCAACATACTATTTGGCATCACTGAAAAAATTCTATCTCAAGCGGTTTGGTTTCCAGGAGCGATCCAAGGTGAGATGAAATTTCGAAAAAAAATTTGTTCGGCAACATAAAAACGCTATTTTCTCGGGATTTTGAAAAAAATCCAAAAACCCGATTATACCACCATCGGGTAGGTGAGAATATAAGCTTTCATATGGCACCACTCCCATGTCTCTAGGTCAAAGGGTTCGGCCGCCAGGAGCTTTTTCGCCATCTCAACTTCAAACGGGTATATCTCGGAATTTAAAAAAAAAAATGTGAAAAAAAATTTTTTATACCCAACGGTAGATTGGTGTCTAAACTACATTTGGGTTCAAGTCCCATGTCTCTAGGTCCACCCGTTCTCAAACCGGGAGAATTTAATGCATCAGAAAAAATAGGCCCGACATTTTTTTTTTGAGGGAAAAAACATAGGCCCTTGACCCAACACACTATTTTGCATCACTGAAAAAATTCTATCTGAAGCGGTTTGGCTTCCAGGAGCGATCCAAGGTCAGATGAAATTTCGAAAAAAAATTTTTTCGGCAACATAAAAACGCGATTTTCTCGGGATTTTGAAAAAAATCCAAAAACCCGATTATACCACCATCGGGTAGGTGAGAATATAAGCTTTCATATGGCACCACTCCCATGTCTCTAGGTCAAAGGGTTCGGCCCCCAGGAGCTTTTTCGCCATCTCAACTTCAAACGGGTATATCTCGGAATTTTGAAAAAAGTGAAAAAAAATTTTTTTATACCCAACGGTAGAGGGGTGTCTAAACTACATTTGGGTTCGAGTCCCATGTCTCTAGGTCCACCCGTTCTCAAACCGGGAGAATTTAATGCATCAGAAAAAATAGGCCCTACATTTTTGTTTTGAGGGAAAAACTGCAGGTTTAACAGGGAAGGAGATTTTTTAAAATTCTGAAAATGTGCTAAGCGTAGGCCCTTGACCCAACATACTATTTGGCATCACTGAAAAAATTCTATCTCAAGCGGTTTGGCTTCCAGGAGCGATCCAAGGTGAGATGAAATTTCGAAAAAAAATTTGTTCGGCAACATAAAAACGCTATTTTCTCGGGATTTTGAAAAAAAATCCAAAAACCCGATTATACCACCATCGGGTAGGTGAGAATATAAGCTTTCATATGGCACCACTCCCATGTCTCTAGGTCAAAGGGTACGGCCCCCAGGAGCTTTTTTGCCATCTCAACTTCAAAAGGGTATATCTCGGAATTTTGAAAAAAAGTGAAAAAAAATTTTTTTTATACTTAACCGTTGAGGGGTGTCTAAACTACATTTGGGTTCAAGTCCCATGTCTCTAGGTCCACCCGTTCTCAAACCGGGAAAATTTAATGCATCAGAAAAAATATCCCCGACATTTTTGTTTTGAGGGAAAAACTGCAGGTTTAACAGGGAAGGAGATTTTTTTAAATTTTGAAAATGTGCTAAGCGTAGGCCCTTGACCCAACATACTATTTGGCATCACTGAAAAAATTCTATCTCAAGCGGTTTGGCTTCCAGGAGCGATCCAAGGTCAGATGAAATTTCGAAAAAAATTTTTTTCCGCAACATAAAAACGCGATTTTCTCAGGATTTTGAAAAAAATCCAAAAACCCGATTATACCACCATCGGGTAGGTGAGAATATAAGCGTTCATATGGCACCACTCCCATGTCTCTAGGTCAAAAGGTTCGGCCCCCAGGAGCTTTTTCGCCATCTCAACTTCAAACGGGTATATCTCGGAATTTTGATAAAAGTGAAAAAAATTTTTTTTATACCCAACGGTAGAGGGGTGTCTTAACTACATTTGGGTTCAAGTCCCATGTCTCTAGGTCCACCCGTTCTCAAACCGGGAGAATTTAATGCATCAGAAAAAATAGGCCCGAATTTTTTTTTTCAGGGAAAAACTGCAGGTTTAACAGGGAAGGAGATATTTTAAAATTCTGAAAATGTGCTAAGCGTAGGCCCTTGACCCAACATACTATTTGGCATCACTGAAAAAATTCTATCTCAAGCGGTTTGGCTTCCAGGAGCGATCCAAGGTGAGATGAAATTTCGAAAAAAATTTTGTTCGGCAACATAAAAACGCTATTTTCTCGGGATTTTGAAAAAAATCCAAAAACCCGATTATACCACCATCGGGTAGGTGAGAATATAAGCTTTCATATGGCACCACTCCCATGTCTCTAGGTCAAAAGGTTCGACCCCCAGGAGCTGTTTTCGCCATCTCAACTTCAAACGGGTATATCTCGGAATTTTGAAAAAAGTGAAAAAAAATTTTTTATACCCAACGGTAGAGGGGTGTCTTAACTACATTTGGGTTCAAGTCCCATGTCTCTAGGTCCACCCGTTCTCAAACCGGGAGAATTTAATGCATCAGAAAAAATATCCCCGACATTTTTGTTTTGAGGGAAAAACTGCAGGTTTAACAGGGAAGGAGATTTTTTTAAATTCTGAAAATGTGCTAAGCGTAGGCCCTTGACCCAACATACTATTTGGCATCACTGAAAAAATTCTATCTCAAGCGGTTTGGCTTCCAGGAGCGATCCAAGGTCAGATGAAATTTCGAAAAAAATTTTTTTCGGCAACATAAAAACGCGATTTTCTCAGGATTTTGAAAAAAATCCAATAACCCGATTATACCACCATCGGGTAGGTGAGAATATAAGCGTTCATATGGCACCACTCCCATGTCTCTAGGTCAAAAGGTTCGGCCCCCAGGAGCTTTTTCGCCATCTCAACTTCAAACGGGTATATCTCGGAATTTTGATAAAAGTGAAAAAAATTTTTTTATACCCAACGGTAGAGGGGTGTCTTAACTACATTTGGGTTCAAGTCCCATGTCTCTAGGTCCACCCGTTCTCAAACCGGGAGAATTTAATGCATCAGAAAAAATAACCCCGAATTTTTTTTTCAGGGAAAAACTGCAGGTTTAACAGGGAAGGAGATATTTTAAAATTCTGAAAATGTGCTAAGCGTAGGCCCTTGACCCAACATACTATTTGGCATCACTGAAAAAATTCTATCTCAAGCGGTTTGGCTTCCAGGAGCGATCCAAGGTCAGATGAAATTTCGAAAAAAATTTTTTTCCGCAACATAAAAACGCGATTTTCTCAGGATTTTGAAAAAAATCCAAAAACCCGATTATACCACCATCGGGTAGGTGAGAATATAAGCGTTCATATGGCACCACTCCCATGTCTCTAGGTCAAAAGGTTCGGCCCCCAGGAGCTTTTTTGCCATCTCAACTTCAAACGGGTATATCTCGGAATTTTGATAAAAGTGAAAAAAATTTTTTTTATACCCAACGGTAGAGGGGTGTCTTAACTACATTTGGGTTCAAGTCCCATGTCTCTAGGTCCACCCGTTCTCAAACCGGGAGAATTTAATGCATCAGAAAAAATAGGCCCGAATTTTTTTTTCAGGGAAAAACTGCAGGTTTAACAGGGAAGGAGATATTTTAAAATTCTGAAAATGTGCTAAGCGTAGGCCCTTGACCCAACATACTATTTGGCATCACTGAAAAAATTCTATCTCAAGCGGTTTGGCTTCCAGGAGCGATCCAAGGTGAGATGAAATTTCGAAAAAAAATTTGTTCGGCAACATAAAAACGCTATTTTCTCGGGATTTTGAAAAAAATCCAAAAACCCGATTATACCACCATCGGGTAGGTGAGAATATAAGCTTTCATATGGCACCACTCCCATGTCTCTAGGTCAAAAGGTTCGACCCCCAGGAGCTGTTTTCGCCATCTCAACTTCAAACGGGTATATCTCGGAATTTTGAAAAAAGTGAAAAAAAAATTTTTTATACCCAACGGTAGAGGGGTGTCTTAACTACATTTGGGTTCAAGTCCCATGTCTCTAGGTCCACCCGTTCTCAAACCGGGAGAATTTAATGCATCAGAAAAAATATCCCCGACATTTTTGTTTTGAGGGAAAAACTGCAGGTTTAACAGGGAAGGAGATTTTTTTAAATTCTGAAAATGTGCTAAGCGTAGGCCCTTGACCCAACATACTATTTGGCATCACTGAAAAAATTCTATCTCAAGCGGTTTGGCTTCCAGGAGCGATCCAAGGTCAGATGAAATTTCGAAAAAAATTTTTTTCGGCAACATAAAAACGCGATTTTCTCAGGATTTTGAAAAAAATCCAATAACCCGATTATACCACCATCGGGTAGGTGAGAATATAAGCGTTCATATGGCACCACTCCCATGTCTCTAGGTCAAAAGGTTCGGCCCCCAGGAGCTTTTTCGCCATCTCAACTTCAAACGGGTATATCTCGGAATTTTGATAAAAGTGAAAAAAAATTTTTTATACCCAACGGTAGAGGGGTGTCTTAACTACATTTGGGTTCAAGTCCCATGTCTCTAGGTCCACCCGTTCTCAAACCGGGAGAATTTAATGCATCAGAAAAAATAACCCCGAATTTTTTTTTCAGGGAAAAACTGCAGGTTTAACAGGGAAGGAGATATTTTAAAATTCTGAAAATGTGCTAAGCGTAGGCCCTTGACCCAACATACTATTTGGCATCACTGAAAAAATTCTATCTCAAGCGGTTTGGCTTCCAGTAGCGATCCAAGGTGAGATGAAATTTCGAAAAAAAATTTGTTCGGCAACATAAAAACGCTATTTTCTCGGGATTTTGAAAAAAATCCAAAAACCCGATTATACCACCATCGGGTAGGTGAGAATATAAGCTTTCATATGGCACCACTCCCATGTCTCTAGGACAAAAGGTTCGGCCCCCAGGAGCTTTTTCGCCATCTCAACTTCAAACGGGTATATCTCGAAATTTTGAAAAAAAGTGAAAAAAAAAATTTTTTATACCCAACGGTAGAGGGGTGTCTAAACTACATTTGGGTTCAAGTCCCATGTCTCTAGGTCCACCCGTTCTCAAACCGGGAGAATTTAATGCATCAGAAAAAATAGGCCCTACATTTTTGTTTTGAGGGAAAAACTGCAGGTTTAACAGGGAAGGAGATTTTTTAAAATTCTGAAAATGTGCTACGCGTAGGCCCTTGACCCAACATACTATTTGGCATCACTGAAAAAATTCTATCTCAAGCGGTTTGGTTTCCAGGAGCGATCCAAGGTGAGATGAAATTTCGAAAAAAAATTTGTTCGGCAACATAAAAACGCTATTTTCTCGGGATTTTGAAAAAAATCCAAAAACCCGATTATACCACCATCGGGTAGGTGAGAATATAAGCTTTCATATGGCACCACTCCCATGTCTCTAGGTCAAAGGGTTCGGCCGCCAGGAGCTTTTTCGCCATCTCAACTTCAAACGGGTATATCTCGGAATTTAAAAAAAAAAATGTGAAAAAAAATTTTTTATACCCAACGGTAGATTGGTGTCTAAACTACATTTGGGTTCAAGTCCCATGTCTCTAGGTCCACCCGTTCTCAAACCGGGAGAATTTAATGCATCAGAAAAAATAGGCCCGACATTTTTTTTTTGAGGGAAAAAACATAGGCCCTTGACCCAACACACTATTTTGCATCACTGAAAAAATTCTATCTGAAGCGGTTTGGCTTCCAGGAGCGATCCAAGGTCAGATGAAATTTCGAAAAAAAATTTTTTCGGCAACATAAAAACGCGATTTTCTCGGGATTTTGAAAAAAATCCAAAAACCCGATTATACCACCATCGGGTAGGTGAGAATATAAGCTTTCATATGGCACCACTCCCATGTCTCTAGGTCAAAGGGTTCGGCCCCCAGGAGCTTTTTCGCCATCTCAACTTCAAACGGGTATATCTCGGAATTTTGAAAAAAGTGAAAAAAAATTTTTTTATACCCAACGGTAGAGGGGTGTCTAAACTACATTTGGGTTCGAGTCCCATGTCTCTAGGTCCACCCGTTCTCAAACCGGGAGAATTTAATGCATCAGAAAAAATAGGCCCTACATTTTTGTTTTGAGGGAAAAACTGCAGGTTTAACAGGGAAGGAGATTTTTTAAAATTCTGAAAATGTGCTAAGCGTAGGCCCTTGACCCAACATACTATTTGGCATCACTGAAAAAATTCTATCTCAAGCGGTTTGGCTTCCAGGAGCGATCCAAGGTGAGATGAAATTTCGAAAAAAAATTTGTTCGGCAACATAAAAACGCTATTTTCTCGGGATTTTGAAAAAAAATCCAAAAACCCGATTATACCACCATCGGGTAGGTGAGAATATAAGCTTTCATATGGCACCACTCCCATGTCTCTAGGTCAAAGGGTACGGCCCCCAGGAGCTTTTTTGCCATCTCAACTTCAAAAGGGTATATCTCGGAATTTTGAAAAAAGTGAAAAAAATTTTTTTTTATACTTAACCGTTGAGGGGTGTCTAAACTACATTTGGGTTCAAGTCCCATGTCTCTAGGTCCACCCGTTCTCAAACCGGGAAAATTTAATGCATCAGAAAAAATATCCCCGACATTTTTGTTTTGAGGGAAAAACTGCAGGTTTAACAGGGAAGGAGATTTTTTTAAATTTTGAAAATGTGCTAAGCGTAGGCCCTTGACCCAACATACTATTTGGCATCACTGAAAAAATTCTATCTCAAGCGGTTTGGCTTCCAGGAGCGATCCAAGGTCAGATGAAATTTCGAAAAAAATTTTTTTCCGCAACATAAAAACGCGATTTTCTCAGGATTTTGAAAAAAATCCAAAAACCCGATTATACCACCATCGGGTAGGTGAGAATATAAGCGTTCATATGGCACCACTCCCATGTCTCTAGGTCAAAAGGTTCGGCCCCCAGGAGCTTTTTCGCCATCTCAACTTCAAACGGGTATATCTCGGAATTTTGATAAAAGTGAAAAAAATTTTTTTTATACCCAACGGTAGAGGGGTGTCTTAACTACATTTGGGTTCAAGTCCCATGTCTCTAGGTCCACCCGTTCTCAAACCGGGAGAATTTAATGCATCAGAAAAAATAGGCCCGAATTTTTTTTTTCAGGGAAAAACTGCAGGTTTAACAGGGAAGGAGATATTTTAAAATTCTGAAAATGTGCTAAGCGTAGGCCCTTGACCCAACATACTATTTGGCATCACTGAAAAAATTCTATCTCAAGCGGTTTGGCTTCCAGGAGCGATCCAAGGTGAGATGAAATTTCGAAAAAAATTTTGTTCGGCAACATAAAAACGCTATTTTCTCGGGATTTTGAAAAAAATCCAAAAACCCGATTATACCACCATCGGGTAGGTGAGAATATAAGCTTTCATATGGCACCACTCCCATGTCTCTAGGTCAAAAGGTTCGACCCCCAGGAGCTGTTTTCGCCATCTCAACTTCAAACGGGTATATCTCGGAATTTTGAAAAAAGTGAAAAAAAAATTTTTATACCCAACGGTAGAGGGGTGTCTTAACTACATTTGGGTTCAAGTCCCATGTCTCTAGGTCCACCCGTTCTCAAACCGGGAGAATTTAATGCATCAGAAAAAATATCCCCGACATTTTTGTTTTGAGGGAAAAACTGCAGGTTTAACAGGGAAGGAGATTTTTTTAAATTCTGAAAATGTGCTAAGCGTAGGCCCTTGACCCAACATACTATTTGGCATCACTGAAAAAATTCTATCTCAAGCGGTTTGGCTTCCAGGAGCGATCCAAGGTCAGATGAAATTTCGAAAAAAATTTTTTTCGGCAACATAAAAACGCGATTTTCTCAGGATTTTGAAAAAAATCCAATAACCCGATTATACCACCATCGGGTAGGTGAGAATATAAGCGTTCATATGGCACCACTCCCATGTCTCTAGGTCAAAAGGTTCGGCCCCCAGGAGCTTTTTCGCCATCTCAACTTCAAACGGGTATATCTCGGAATTTTGATAAAAGTGAAAAAAATTTTTTTATACCCAACGGTAGAGGGGTGTCTTAACTACATTTGGGTTCAAGTCCCATGTCTCTAGGTCCACCCGTTCTCAAACCGGGAGAATTTAATGCATCAGAAAAAATAACCCCGAATTTTTTTTTCAGGGAAAAACTGCAGGTTTAACAGGGAAGGAGATATTTTAAAATTCTGAAAATGTGCTAAGCGTAGGCCCTTGACCCAACATACTATTTGGCATCACTGAAAAAATTCTATCTCAAGCGGTTTGGCTTCCAGTAGCGATCCAAGGTGAGATGAAATTTCGAAAAAAAATTTGTTCGGCAACATAAAAACGCTATTTTCTCGGGATTTTGAAAAAAATCCAAAAACCCGATTATACCACCATCGGGTAGGTGAGAATATAAGCTTTCATATGGCACCACTCCCATGTCTCTAGGTCAAAGGGTTCAGCCCCCAGGAGCTTTTTCGCCATCTCAACTTCAAACGGGTATATCTCGGAATTTTGAAAAAAAAGTGAAAAAAAAATTTTTTTATACCCAACGGTAGAGGGGTGTCTAAACTACATTTGAGTTCAAGTCCCATGTCTCTAGGTCCACCCGTTCTCAAACCGGGAGAATTTAATGCATCAGAAAAAATAGGCCCTACATTTTTGTTTTGAGGGAAAAACTGCAGGTTTAACAGGGAAGGAGATTTTTTAAAATTCTGAAAATGTGCTTAGCGTAGGCCCTTGACCCAACATACTATTTGGCATCACTGAAAAAATTCTATCTCAAGCGGTTTGGCTTCCAGGAGCGATCCAAGGTGAGATGAAATTTCGAAAAAAAATTTGTTCGGCAACATAAAAACGCTATTTTCTCGGGATTTTGAAAAAAATCCAAAAACCCGATTATACCACCATCGGGTAGGTGAGAATATAAGCTTTCATATGGCACCACTCCCATGTCTCTAGGTCAAAAGGTTCGACCCCCAGGAGCTGTTTTCGCCATCTCAACTTCAAACGGGTATATCTCGGAATTTTGAAAAAAGTGAAAAAAAAAATTTTTATACCCAACGGTAGAGGGGTGTCTAAACTACATTTGGGTTCAAGTCCCATGTCTCTAGGTCCACCCGTTCTCAAACCGGGAGAATTTAATGCATCAGAAAAAATAGGCCCGAAAATTTTTTTTTTTAAGGGAAAAACTGCAGGTTTAACAGGGAAGGAGATTTTTTAAAATTCTGAAAATGTGCTAAGCGTAGGCCCTTGACCCAACATACTATTTGGCATCACTGAAAAAATTCTATCTCAAGCGGTTTGGCTTCCAGGAGCGATCCAAGGTCAGATGAAATTTCGAAAAAAAATTTGTTTGGCAACATAAAAACGCGATTTTCTCGGGATTTTGAAAAAAATCCAAAAACCCGATTATACCACCATCGGGTAGGTGAGAATATAAGCTTTCATATGGCACCACTCCCATGTCTCTAGGTCAAAGGGTACGGCCCCCATGAGCTTTTTCGCCATCTCAACTTCAAACAGGTATATCTCGGAATTTTGAAAAAAGTGAAAAAAATTTTTTTTTATACTTAACGGTTGAGGGGTGTCTAAACTACATTTGGGTTCAAGTCCCATGTCTCTAGGTCCACCCGTTCTCAAACCGGGAAAATTTAATGCATCAGAAAAAATAGGCCCGACATTTTTGTTTTGAGGGAAAAACTGCAGGTTTAACAGGGAAGGAGATTTTTTAAAATTCTGAAAATGTGCTTAGCGTAGGCCCTTGACCCAACATACTATTTGGCATCACTGAAAAAATTCTATCTCAAGCGGTTTGGCTTCCAGGAGCGATCCAAGGTGAGATGAAATTTCGAAAAAAAATTTGTTCGGCAACATAAAAACGCTATTTTCTCGGGATTTTGAAAAAAATCCAAAAACCCGATTATACCACCATCGGGTAGGTGAGAATATAAGCTTTCATATGGCACCACTCCCATGTCTCTAGGTCAAAGGGTTCGGCCCACAGGAGCTTTTTCGCCATCTCAACTTCAAACGGGTATATCTCGGAATTTTGAAAAAAAGTGAAAAATTTTTTTTTTTATACCCAACGGTAGAGGGGTGTCTAAACTACATTTGAGTTCAAGTCCCATGTCTCTAGTCCACCCGTTCTCAAACCGGGAGAATTTAATGCATCAGAAAAAATAGGCCCTACATTTTTGTTTTGAGGGAAAAACTGCAGGTTTAACAGGGAAGGAGATTTTTTAAAATTCTGAAAATGTGCTAAGCGTAGGCCCTTGACCCAACATACTATTTGGCATCACTGAAAAAATTCTATCTCAAGCGGTTTGGCTTCCAGGAGCGATCCAAGGTCAGATGAAATTTCGAAAAAAAATTTGTTCGCAACATAAAAACGCTATTTTCTCGGGATTTTGAAAAAAATCCAAAAACCCGATTATACCACCATCGGGTAGGTAAGAATATAAGCTTTCATATGGCACCACTCCCATGTCTCTAGGTCAAAAGGTTCGGCCCCCAGGAGCTTTTTCGCCATCTCAACTTCAAACAGGTATATCTCGGAATTTTGAAAAAAGTTAAAAAATTTTTTCTTATACCCAACGGTAGAGGGGTGTCTAAACTACATTAGGGTTCAAGTCCCATGTCTCTAGGTCCACCCGTTCTCAAACCGGGAGAATTTAATGCATCAGAAAAAATAGGCCCGAAATTTTTTTTTGAGGGAAAAACTGCAGGTTTAATAGGCAAGGAGATTTTTTAAAATTCTGAAAATGTGCTAAGCGTAGGCCCTTGACCCAACATACTATTTGGCATCACTGAAAAAATTCTATCTCAAGCGGTTTGGCTTCCAGGAGCGATCCAAGGTCAGATGAAATTTCGAAAAAAAAATTTGTTTGGCAACATAAAAACGCGATTTTCTCGGGATTTTGAAAAAAATCCAAAAACCCGATTATACCACCATCGGGTAGATGAGAGTATAAGCTTTCATATGGCACCACTCCCATGTCTCTAGGTCAAAGGGTTCGGCCCACAGGAGCTTTTTCGCCATCTCAACTTCAAACAGGTATATCTCGGAATTTTGAAAAAAGTGAAAAAAATTTTTTTATACCCAACGGTAGAGGGGTGTCTAAACTACATTTGGGTTCAAGTCCCATGTCTCTAGGTCCACCCGTTCTCAAACCGGGAGAATTTGATGCATCAGAAAAAATAGGCCCGAAATTTTTTTTTTGAGGGAAAAACTGCAGGTTTAACAGGGAAGGAGATTTTTTAAAATTCTGAAAATGTGCTTAGCGTAGGCCCTTGACCCAACATACTATTTGGCATCACTGAAAAAATTCTATCTCAAGCGGTTTGGCTTCCAGGAGCGATCCAAGGTGAGATGAAATTTCGAAAAAAAATTTGTTCGGCAACATAAAAACGCTATTTTCTCGGGATTTTGAAAAAAATCCAAAAACCCGATTATACCACCATCGGGTAGGTGAGAATATAAGCTTTCATATGGCACCACTCCCATGTCTCTAGGTCAAAGGGTTCGGCCCACAGGAGCTTTTTCGCCATCTCAACTTCAAACGGGTATATCTCGGAATTTTGAAAAAAAGTGAAAAATTTTTTTTTTTATACCCAACGGTAGAGGGGTGTCTAAACTACATTTGAGTTCAAGTCCCATGTCTCTAGTCCACCCGTTCTCAAACCGGGAGAATTTAATGCATCAGAAAAAATAGGCCCTACATTTTTGTTTTGAGGGAAAAACTGCAGGTTTAACAGGGAAGGAGATTTTTTAAAATTCTGAAAATGTGCTAAGCGTAGGCCCTTGACCCAACATACTATTTGGCATCACTGAAAAAATTCTATCTCAAGCGGTTTGGCTTCCAGGAGCGATCCAAGGTCAGATGAAATTTCGAAAAAAAATTTGTTCGCAACATAAAAACGCTATTTTCTCGGGATTTTGAAAAAAATCCAAAAACCCGATTATACCACCATCGGGTAGGTAAGAATATAAGCTTTCATATGGCACCACTCCCATGTCTCTAGGTCAAAAGGTTCGGCCCCCAGGAGCTTTTTCGCCATCTCAACTTCAAACAGGTATATCTCGGAATTTTGAAAAAAGTTAAAAAATTTTTTCTTATACCCAACGGTAGAGGGGTGTCTAAACTACATTAGGGTTCAAGTCCCATGTCTCTAGGTCCACCCGTTCTCAAACCGGGAGAATTTAATGCATCAGAAAAAATAGGCCCGAAATTTTTTTTTGAGGGAAAAACTGCAGGTTTAATAGGCAAGGAGATTTTTTAAAATTCTGAAAATGTGCTAAGCGTAGGCCCTTGACCCAACATACTATTTGGCATCACTGAAAAAATTCTATCTCAAGCGGTTTGGCTTCCAGGAGCGATCCAAGGTCAGACGAAATTTCGAAAAAAAAATTTGTTTGGCAACATAAAAACGCGATTTTCTCGGGATTTTGAAAAAAATCCAAAAACCCGATTATACCACCATCGGGTAGATGAGAGTATAAGCTTTCATATGGCACCACTCCCATGTCTCTAGGTCAAAGGGTTCGGCCCACAGGAGCTTTTTCGCCATCTCAACTTCAAACAGGTATATCTCGGAATTTTGAAAAAAGTGAAAAAAATTTTTTTATACCCAACGGTAGAGGGGTGTCTAAACTACATTTGGGTTCAAGTCCCATGTCTCTAGGTCCACCCGTTCTCAAACCGGGAGAATTTGATGCATCAGAAAAAATAGGCCCGAAATTTTTTTTTTGAGGGAAAAACTGCAGGTTTAACAGGGAAGGAGATTTTTTAAAATTCTGAAAATGTGCTACGCGTAGGCCCTTGACCCAACATACTATTTGGCATCACTGAAAAAATTCTATCTCAAGCGGTTTGGCTTCCAGGAGCGATCCAAGGTCAGATGAAATTTCGAAAAAAAATTTTTTCGGGAACATAAAAACGCGATTTTCTCGGGATTTTGAAAAAAATCCAAAAACCCGATTATACCACCATCGGGTAGATGAGAGTATAAGCTTTCATATGGCACCACTCCCATGTCTCTAGGTCAAAGGGTTCGGCCCACAGGAGCTTTTTCGCCATCTCAACTTCAAACAGGTATATCTCGGAATTTTGAAAAAAGTGAAAAAAATTTTTTTATACCCAACGGTAGAGGGGTGTCTAAACTACATTTGGGTTCAAGTCCCATGTCTCTAGGTCCACCCGTTCTCAAACCGGGAGAATTTGATGCATCAGAAAAAATAGGCCCGAAATTTTTTTTTTGAGGGAAAAACTGCAGGTTTAACAGGGAAGGAGATTTTTTAAAATTCTGAAAATGTGCTAAGCGTAGGCCCTTGACCGTTGGGTCAACTATTTGACATCAACTATTTGACATCACTGAAATTCTATCTCAAGCGGTTTGGCTTCCAGGAGCGATCCAAGGTCAGATGAAATTTCGAAAAAAAATTTTTCGCCAACATAAAAACGCGATTTTCTCGTGATTTTCCAAAAACCCGATTATACCACCATCGGGTAGGTGAGAATATAAGCTTTCATATGGCACCACTCCCATGTCTCTAGGTCAAAAGGTTCGGCCCCCAGGAGCTTTTTCGCCATCTCAACTTCAAACAGGTATATCTCGGAATTTTGAAAAAAGTTAAAAAATTTTTTCTTATACCCAACGGTAGAGGGGTGTCTAAACTACATTAGGGTTCAAGTCCCATGTCTCTAGGTCCACCCGTTCTCAAACCGGGAGAATTTAATGCATCAGAAAAAATAGGCCCGAATTTTTTTTTTTAGGGAAAACTGCAGGTTTAACAGGGAAGGAGATTTTTTAAAATTCTGAAAATGTGCTAAGCGTAGGCCCTTGACCCAACATACTATTTGGCATCACTGAAAAAATTATATCTCAAGCGGTTTGGCTTCCAGGAGCGATCCAAGGTCAGATGAAATTTCGAAAAAAAATTTTTCGGCAACATAAAAACGCGATATTCTCGGGATTTTGAAAAAAATCCAAAAACCCGATTATACCACCATCGGGTAGATGAGAGTATAAGCTTTCATATGGCACCACTCCCATGTCTTTAGGTCAAAAGGTTCGGCCCCCAGGAGCTTTTTCGCCATCTGAACTTCAAACGGGTATATCTCGGAATTTTGAAAAAAGTGAAAAAAAAAATTTTTTATACCCAACGGTAGAGGGGTGTCTAAACTACATTTGGGTTCAAGTCCCATGTCTCTAGGTCAACCCGTTCTCAAACCGGGAGAATTTAATGCATCAGAAATTTCAAAAAAAAAATTTTTCGGCAACATAAAAACGCGATTTTCTCGGGATTTTGAAAAAATCCAAAAACCCGATTATACCACCATCGGGTAGATGAGAGTATAAGCTTTCATATGGCACCACTCCCATGTCTTTAGGTCAAAAGGTTCGGCCCCCAGGAGCTTTTTCGCCATCTCAACTTCAAACGGGTATATCTCGGAATTTTGAAAAAAGTGAAAAAAAAAATTTTTTATACCCAACGGTAGAGGGGTGTCTAAACTACATTTGGGTTCAAGTCCCATGTCTCTAGGTCAACCCGTTCTCAAACCGGGAGAATTTAATGCATCAGAAAAAATAGGCCCGACATTTTTTTTTTTGAGGGAAAAACTGCAGGTTTAACAGGGAAGGAGATTTTTTAAAATTCTGAAAATGTGCTACGCGTAGGCCCTTGACCCAACATACTATTTGGCATCACTGAAAAAATTCTATCTCAAGCGGTTTGGCTTCCAGGAGCGATCCAAGGTCAGATGAAATTTCGATTAATCGAAAAACCCGATTATACCACCATCGGGTAGGTGAGAATATAAGCTTTCATATGGCACCACTCCCATGTCTCTAGGTCAAAAGGTTCGGCCCCAGGAGCTTTTTCGCCATCTCAACTTCAAACGGGTATATCTCGGAATTTTGAAAAAAGTGAAAAAATTTTTTTTATACAAAACGGTAGAGAGGTGTCTAAACTACATTTGGGTTCAAGTCCCATGTCTCTAGGTCCACCCGTTCTCAAACCGGGAGAATTTAATGCATCAGAAAAAATAGGCCCGACATTTTTTTTTTGAGGGAAAAACTGCAGGTTTAACAGGGAAGGAGATTTTTTTAAATTCTGAAAATGTGCTAAGCGTAGGCCCTTGACCCAACATACTATTTGGCATCACTGAAAAAATTCTATCTCAAGCGGTTTGGCTTCCAGGAGCGATCCAAGGTCAGATGAAATTTCGAAAAAAAATTTTTTCGGCAACATAAAAACGCGATTTTCTCTTGATTTTGAAAAAAATCCAAAAACCCGATTATACCACCATCGGGTAGGTGAGAATATAAGCTTTCATATGGCACCACTCCCATGTCTCTAGGTCAAAAGGTTCGGCCCCCAGGAGCTTTTTCGCCATCTCAACTTCAAACGGGTATATCTCGGAATTTTGAAAAAAGTGAAAAAAATTTTTTTTATACCCAACGGTAGAGGGGTGTCTAAGCTACATTTGGGTTCAAGTCCCATGTCTCTAGGTCCACCCGTTCTCAAACCGGGAGAATTTAATGCATCAGAAAAAATAGGCCCGAAAATTTTTTTTTTTAAGGGAAAAACTGCAGGTTTAACAGGGAAGGAGATTTTTTAAAATTCTGAAAATGTGCTAAGCGTAGGCCCTTGACCCAACATACTATTTGGCATCACTGAAAAAATTCTATCTCAAGCGGTTTGGCTTCCAGGAGCGATCCAAGGTCAGATGAAATTTCGAAAAAAAATTTGTTTGGCAACATAAAAACGCGATTTTCTCGGGATTTTGAAAAAATCCAAAAACCCGATTATACCACCATCGGGTAGATGAGAGTATAAGCTTTCATATGGCACCACTCCCATGTCTTTAGGTCAAAAGGTTCGGCCCCCAGGAGCTTTTTCGCCATCTCAACTTCAAACGGGTATATCTCGGAATTTTGAAAAAAGTGAAAAAAAAAATTTTTTATACCCAACGGTAGAGGGGTGTCTAAACTACATTTGGGTTCAAGTCCCATGTCTCTAGGTCAACCCGTTCTCAAACCGGGAGAATTTAATGCATCAGAAAAAATAGGCCCGACATTTTTTTTTTTGAGGGAAAAACTGCAGGTTTAACAGGGAAGGAGATTTTTTAAAATTCTGAAAATGTGCTACGCGTAGGCCCTTGACCCAACATACTATTTGGCATCACTGAAAAAATTCTATCTCAAGCGGTTTGGCTTCCAGGAGCGATCCAAGGTCAGATGAAATTTCGATTAATCGAAAAACCCGATTATACCACCATCGGGTAGGCGAGAATATAAGCTTTCATATGGCACCACTCCCATGTCTCTAGGTCAAAAGGTTCGGCCCCAGGAGCTTTTTCGCCATCTCAACTTCAAACGGGTATATCTCGGAATTTTGAAAAAAGTGAAAAAATTTTTTTTTATACAAAACGGTAGAGAGGTGTCTAAACTACATTTGGGTTCAAGTCCCATGTCTCTAGGTCCACCCGTTCTCAAACCGGGAGAATTTAATGCATCAGAAAAAATAGGCCCGACATTTTTTTTTTGAGGGAAAAACTGCAGGTTTAACAGGGAAGGAGATTTTTTTAAATTCTGAAAATGTGCTAAGCGTAGGCCCTTGACCCAACATACTATTTGGCATCACTGAAAAAATTCTATCTCAAGCGGTTTGGCTTCCAGGAGCGATCCAAGGTCAGATGAAATTTCGACAAAAAATTTTTTCGGCAACATAAAAACGCGATTTTCTCTTGATTTTGAAAAAAATCCAAAAACCCGATTATACCACCATCGGGTAGGTGAGAATATAAGCTTTCATATGGCACCACTCCCATGTCTCTAGGTCAAAAGGTTCGGCCCCCAGGAGCTTTTTCGCCATCTCAACTTCAAACGGGTATATCTCGGAATTTTGAAAAAAGTGAAAAAAATTTTTTTTATACCCAACGGTAGAGGGGTGTCTAAGCTACATTTGGGTTCAAGTCCCATGTCTCTAGGTCCACCCGTTCTCAAACCAAGAGAATTTAATGCATCAGAAAAAATAGGCCCGACATTTTTTTTTTTGAGGGAAAAACTGCAGGTTTAACAGGGCAGGAGATTTTTTAAAATTATGAAAATGTGCTAAGCGTAGGCCCTTGACCCAACATACTATTTGGCATCACTGAAAAAATTCTATCTCAAGCGGTTTGGCTTCCAGGAGCGATCCAAGGTCAGATGAAATTTCGAAAAAAAATTTTTTCGGCAACATAAAAACGCGATATTCTCGGGATTTTGAAAAAAATCCAAAAACCCGATTATACCACCATCGGGTAGGTGAGAATATAAGCTTTCATATGGCACCACTCCCATGTCTCTAGGTCAAAAGGTTCGGCCCCCAGGAGCTTTTTCGCCATCTCAACTTCAAACGGATATATCTCGGAATTTTGAAAAAAGTGAAAAAAACTTTTTTTTATACCCAACGGTAGAGGGGTGTCTAAACTACATTTGGGTTCAAGTCCCATGTCTCTAGGTCCACCCGTACTTAAACCGGGAGAATTTAATGCATCAGAAAAAATAGGCCCGACATTTTTTTTTTTTGAGGGAAAAACTGCAGGTTTAACAGGGCAGGAGATTTTTTAAAATTATGAAAATGTGCTAAGCGTAGGCCCTTGACCCAACATACTATTTGGCATCACTGAAAAAATTCTATCTCAAGCGGTTTGGCTTCCAGGAGCGATCCAAGGTCAGATGAAATTTCGAAAAAAAAATTTTTCGGCAACATAAAAACGCGATTTTCTCGGGATTTTGAAAAAAATCCAAAAACCCGATTATACCACCATCGGGTAGGTGAGAATATAAGCTTTCATATGGTACCACTCCCATGTCTCTAGGTCAAAGGGTTCGGCCGCCAGGAGCTTTTTCGCCATCTCAACTTCAAACGGGTATATCTCGGAATTTTGAAAAAAGTGAAAAAAATTTTTTTTATACCCAACGGTAGAGGGGTGTCTAAACTACATTTGGGTTCAAGTCCCATGTCTCTAGGTCCACCCGTTCTCAAACCGGGAGAATTTAATGCATCAGTAAAAATAGGCCCGAAATTTTTTTTTTGAGGGAAAAACTGCAGGTTTAACAGGGAAGAAGATTTTTTTAAATTCTGAAAATGTGCTAAGCGTAGGCCCTTGACCCAACATACTATTTGGCATCACTGAAAAAATTTTATCTCAAGCGGTTTGACTTCCAGGAGTGATCCTAGGTCAGATGAAATTTCGAAAAAAAATTTTTTCGGCAACATAAAAACGCGATTTTCTCGGGATTTTGAAAAAAATCCAAAAACCCGATTATACCACCATCGGGTAGGTGAGAATATAAGCTTTCATATGGCACCACTCCCATGTCTCTAGGTCAAAAGGTTCGGCCCCCAGGAGCTTTTTCGCCATCTCAACTTCAAACGGGTATATCTCGGAATTTTGAAAAAAAGTGAAAAAAAATTTTTTTATACCCAACGGTAGAGGGGTTCAAGTGCCATGTCTCTAGGTCCACCCGTTCTCAAACCGGGAGAATTTAATGCATCAGAAAAAATAGGCCCGAATTTTTTTTTTGAGGGAAAAACTGCAGGTTTAACAGGGAAGGAGATTTTTTAAAATTCTGAAAATGTGCTACGCGTAGGCCCTTGACCCAACATACTATTTGGCATCACTGAAAAAATTCTATCTCAAGCGGTTTGGCTTCCAGGAGCGATCCAAGGTCAGATGAAATTTCGATTAATAGAAAAACCCGATTATACCACCATCGGGTAGGTGAGAATATAAGCTTTCATATGGCACCACTCCCATGTCTCTAGGTCAAAAGGTTCGGCCCCCAGGAGCTTTTTCGCCATCTCAACTTCAAACGGGTATATCTCGGAATTTTGAAAAAAGTGAAAAAATTTTTTTTTATACAAAACGGTAGAGAGGTGTCTAAACTACATTTGGGTTCAAGTCCCATGTCTCTAGGTTCAACCGTTCTCAAACCGGGAGAATTTAATGCATCAGAAAAAATAGGCCCGACATTTTTTTTTTGAGGGAAAAACTGCAGGTTTAACAGGGAAGGAGATTTTTTAAAATTCTGAAAATGTGCTAAGCGTAGGCCCTTGACCCAACATACTATTTGGCATCACTGAAAAAATTCTATCTCAAGCGGTTTGGCTTCCAGGAGCGATCCAAGGTCAGATGAAATTTCGAAAAAAAATTTTTTCGGCAACATAAAAACGCGATTTTCTCTTGATTTTGAAAAAAATCCAAAAACCCGATTATACCACCATCGGGTAGGTGAGAATATAAGCTTTCATATGGCACCACTCCCATGTCTCTAGGTCAAAAGGTTCGGCCCCCAGGAGCTTTTTCGCCATCTCAACTTCAAACGGGTATATCTCGGAATTTTGAAAAAAGTGAAAAAAATTTTTTTTATACCCAACGGTAGAGGGGTGTCTAAACTACATTTGGGTTCAAGTCCCATGTCTCTAGGTCCACCCGTTCTCAAACCAAGAGAATTTAATGCATCAGAAAAAATAGGCCCGAAATTTTTTTTTGAGGGAAAAACTGCAGGTTTAACAGGGAAGGAGATTTTTTAAAATTCTGAAAATGTGCTAAGCGTAGGCCCTTGACCCAACATACTATTTGGCATCACTGAAAAAATTCTATCTCAAGCGGTTTGGCTTCCAGGAGCGATCCAGGGTCAGATGAAATTTCGAAAAAAAATTTTTCGGCAACATAAAAACGCGATATTCTCGGGATTTTGAAAAAAATCCAAAAACCCGATTATACCACCATCGGGTAGGTGAGAATATAGGCTTTCATATGGCACCACTCCCATGTCTCTAGGTCAAAAGGTTCGGCCCCCAGGAGCTTTTTCGCCATCTCAACTTCAAACGGATATATCTCGGAATTTTGAAAAAAGTGAAAAAAACTTTTTTTTATACCCAACGGTAGAGGGGTGTCTAAACTACATTTGGGTTCAAGTCCCATGTCTCTAGGTCCACCCGTTCTCAAACCGGGAGAATTTAATGCATCAGAAAAAATAGGCCCGACATTTTTTTTTTTAAGGGAAAAACTGCAGGTTTAACAGGGCAGGAGATTTTTTAAAATTATGAAAATGTGCTAAGCGTAGGCCCTTGACCCAACATACTATTTGGCATCACTGAAAAAATTCTATCTCAAGCGGTTTGGCTTCCAGGAGCGATCCAAGGTCAGATGAAATTTCGAAAAAAAAATTTTTCGGCAACATAAAAACGCGATTTTCTCGGGATTTTGAAAAAAATCCAAAAACCCGATTATACCACCATCGGGTAGGTGAGAATATAAGCTTTCATATGGCACCACTCCCATGTCTCTAGGTCAAAGGGTTCGGCCGCCAGGAGCTTTTTCGCCATCTCAACTTCAAACGGGTATATCTCGGAATTTTGAAAAAAGTGAAAAAAAATTTTTTTATACCCAACGGTAGAGGGGTGTCTAAACTACATTTGGGTTCAAGTCCCATGTCTCTAGGTCCACCCGTTCTCAAACCAAGAGAATTTAATGCATCAGAAAAAATAGGCCCGAAATTTTTTTTTTGAGGGAAAAACTGCAGGTTTAACAGGGAAGGAGATTTTTTAAAATTCTGAAAATGTGCTAAGCGTAGGCCCTTGACCCAACATACTATTTGGCATCACTGAAAAAATTCTATCTCAAGCGGTTTGGCTTCCAGGAGCGATCCAGGGTCAGATGAAATTTCGAAAAAAAATTTTTCGGCAACATAAAAACGCGATATTCTCGGGATTTTGAAAAAAATCCAAAAACCCGATTATACCACCATCGGGTAGGTGAGAATATAGGCTTTCATATGGCACCACTCCCATGTCTCTAGGTCAAAAGGTTCGGCCCCCAGGAGCTTTTTCGCCATCTCAACTTCAAACGGATATATCTCGGAATTTTGAAAAAAGTGAAAAAAACTTTTTTTTATACCCAACGGTAGAGGGGTGTCTAAACTACATTTGGGTTCAAGTCCCATGTCTCTAGGTCCACCCGTTCTCAAACCGGGAGAATTTAATGCATCAGAAAAAATAGGCCCGACATTTTTTTTTTTAAGGGAAAAACTGCAGGTTTAACAGGGCAGGAGATTTTTTAAAATTATGAAAATGTGCTAAGCGTAGGCCCTTGACCCAACATACTATTTGGCATCACTGAAAAAATTCTATCTCAAGCGGTTTGGCTTCCAGGAGCGATCCAAGGTCAGATGAAATTTCGAAAAAAAAATTTTTCGGCAACATAAAAACGCGATTTTCTCGGGATTTTGAAAAAAATCCAAAAACCCGATTATACCACCATCGGGTAGGTGAGAATATAAGCTTTCATATGGCACCACTCCCATGTCTCTAGGTCAAAGGGTTCGGCCGCCAGGAGCTTTTTCGCCATCTCAACTTCAAACGGGTATATCTCGGAATTTTGAAAAAAGTGAAAAAAAATTTTTTTATACCCAACGGTAGAGGGGTGTCTAAACTACATTTGGGTTCAAGTCCCATGTCTCTAGGTCCACCCGTTCTCAAACCAAGAGAATTTAATGCATCAGAAAAAATAGGCCCGAAATTTTTTTTTTGAGGGAAAAACTGCAGGTTTAACAGGGAAGGAGATTTTTTAAAATTCTGAAAATGTGCTAAGCGTAGGCCCTTGACCCAACATACTATTTGGCATCACTGAAAAAATTCTATCTCAAGCGGTTTGGCTTCCAGGAGCGATCCAGGGTCAGATGAAATTTCGAAAAAAAATTTTTCGGCAACATAAAAACGCGATATTCTCGGGATTTTGAAAAAAATCCAAAAACCCGATTATACCACCATCGGGTAGGTGAGAATATAAGCTTTCATATGGCACCACTCCCATGTCTCTAGGTCAAAAGGTTCGGCCCCCAGGAGCTTTTTCGCCATCTCAACTTCAAACGGATATATCTCGGAATTTTGAAAAAAGTGAAAAAACTTTTTTTTATACCCAACGGTAGAGGGGTGTCTAAACTACATTTGGGTTCAAGTCCCATGTCTCTAGGTCCACCCGTTCTCAAACCGGGAGAATTTAATGCATCAGAAAAAATAGGCCCGACATTTTTTTTTTTAAGGGAAAAACTGCAGGTTTAACAGGGCAGGAGATTTTTTAAAATTATGAAAATGTGCTAAGCGTAGGCCCTTGACCCAACATACTATTTGGCATCACTGAAAAAATTCTATCTCAAGCGGTTTGGCTTCCAGGAGCGATCCAAGGTCAGATGAAATTTCGAAAAAAAAATTTTTCGGCAACATAAAAACGCGATTTTCTCGGGATTTTGAAAAAAATCCAAAAACCCGATTATACCACCATCGGGTAGGTGAGAATATAAGCTTTCATATGGCACCACTCCCATGTCTCTAGGTCAAAGGGTTCGGCCGCCAGGAGCTTTTTCGCCATCTCAACTTCAAACGGGTATATCTCGGAATTTTGAAAAAAGTGAAAAAAAATTTTTTTATACCCAACGGTAGAGGGGTGTCTAAACTACATTTGGGTTCAAGTCCCATGTCTCTAGGTCCACCCGTTCTCAAACCGGGAGAATTAAATGCATCAGTAAAAATAGGCCCGAAATTTTTTTTTTTGAGGGAAAAACTGCAGGTTTAACAGGGAAGGAGATTTTTTTAAATTCTGAAAATGTGCTAAGCGTAGGCCCTTGACCCAACATACTATTTGGCATCACTGAAAAAATTTTATCTCAAGCGGTTTGGCTTCCAGGAGTGATCCTAGGTCAGATGAAATTTCGAAAAAAAATTTTTTCGGCAACATAAAAACGCGATTTTCTCGGGATTTTGAAAAAAATCCAAAAACCCGATTATACCACCATCGGGTAGGTGAGAATATAAGCTTTCATATGGCACCACTCCCATGTCTCTAGGTCAAAAGGTTCGGCCCCCAGGAGCTTTTTCGCCATCTCAACTTCAAACGGGTATATCTCGGAATTTTGAAAAAAAGTGAAAAAAAATTTTTTTATACCCAACGGTAGAGGGGTGTCTAAACTACATTTGGGTTCAAGTCCCATGTCTCTAGGTCCACCCGTTCTCAAACCGGGAGAATTTAATGCATCAGAAAAAATAGGCCCGACATTTTTTTTTTGAGGGAAAAACTGCAGGTTTAACAGGGAAGGAGATTTTTTAAAATTCTGAAAATGTGCTAAGCGTAGGCCCTTGACCCAACATACTATTTGGCATCACTGAAATAATTCTATCTCAAGCGGTTTGGCTTCCAGGAGCGATCCAGGGTCAGATGAAATTTCGAAAAAAAAATTTTTTGGCAACATAAAAACGCGATATTCTCGGGATTTTGAAAAAAATCCAAAAACCCGATTATACCACCATCGGGTAGGTGAGAATATAAGCTTTCATATGGCACCACTCCCATGTCTCTAGGTCAAAAGGTTCGGCCCCCAGGAGCTTTTTCGCCATCTCAACTTCAAACGGATATATCTCGGAATTTTGAAAAAAGTGAAAAAAACTTTTTTTTATACCCAACGGTAGAGGGGTGTCTAAACTACATTTGGGTTCAAGTCCCATGTCTCTAGGTCCACCCGTTCTCAAACCGGGAGAATTTAATGCATCAGAAAAAATAGGCCCGACATTTTTTTTTTGAGGGAAAAACTGCAGGTTTAACCTGCCCGAAAGGGCAGGAGATTTTTTAAAATTATGAAAATGTGCTAAGCGTAGGCCCTTGACCCAACATACTATTTGGCATCACTGAAAAAATTCTATCTCAAGCGGTTTGGCTTCCAGGAGCGATCCAAGGTCAGATGAAATTTCGAAAAAAATTTTTTTCGGCAACATAAAAACGCGATTTTATCGGGATTTTGAAAAAAATCCAAAAACCCGATTATACCACCATCGGGTAGGTGAGAATATAAGCTTTCATATGGCACCACTCCCATGTCTCTAGGTCAAAAGGTTCGGCCCCCAGGAGCTTTTTCGCCATCTCAACTTCAAACGGGTATATCTCGGAATTTTGAAAAAAGTGAAAAAATTTTTTTTATACCCAACGGTAGAGGGGTGTCTAAACTACATTTGGGTTCAAGTCCCATGTCTCTAGGTCCACCCGTTCTCAAACCGGGAGAATTTAGTGCATCAGAAAAAATAGGCCCGAAATTTTTTTTTTGAGGGAAAAACTGCAGGTTTAACAGGGAAGGAGATTTTTTAAAAGGTCAGAAGAAATTTCGAAAAAAATTTTTTTCGGCAACATAAAAACGCGATTTTCTCGGGATTTTGAAAAAAAATCCAAAAACCCGATTATACCACCATCGGGTAGGTGAGAATATAAGCTTTCATATGGCACCACTCCCATGTCTCTAGGTCAAAAGGTTCGGCCCCCAGGAGCTTTTTCGCCATCTCAACTTCAAACAGGTATATCTCGGAATTTTGAAAAAAGTGAAAAAAAAATTTTTATACCCAACGGTAGAGGGGTGTCTAAACTACATTTGGGTTCAAGTCCCATGTCTCTAGGTCCACCCGTTCTCAAACCTGGAGAATTTGATGCATCAGAAAAAATAGGCCCGAAATTTTTTTTTGTCTCTAGGTCAAAGGGTTCGGCCGCCAGGAGCTTTTTCGCCATCTCAACTTCAAACGGGTATATCTCGGAATTTTGAAAAAAAGTGAAAAAAATTTTTTTTATACCCAACGGTAGAGGGGTGTCTAAACTACATTTGGGTTCAAGTCCCAAGTCTCTAGGTCCACCCGTTCTCAAACCGGGAGAATTAAATGCATCAGAAAAAATAGGCCCGAAATTTTTTTTTTGAGGGAAAAACTGCAGGTTTAACAGGGAAGGAGATTTTTTAAAATTCTGAAAATGTGCTAAGCGTAGGCCCTTGACCCAACATACTATTTGGCATCACTGAAAAAATTCTATCTCAAGCGGTTTGGCTTCCAGGAGCGATCCAAGGTCAGATGAAATTTCGAAAAAAAAATTTTTCGGCAACATAAAAACGCGATTTTCTCGGGATTTTGAAAAAAATCCAAAAACCCGATTATACCACCATCGGGTAGGTGAGAATATAAGCTTTCATATGGCACCACTCCCATGTCTCTAGGTCAAAAGGTTCGGCCCCCAGGAGCTTTTTCGCCATCTCAACTTCAAACAGGTATATCTCGGAATTTTGAAAAAAAGTGAAAAAAAATTTTTTATACCCAACGGTAGAGGGGTGTCTAAACTACATTTGGGTTCAAGTCCCATGTCTCTAGGTCCACCCGTTCTCAAACCGGGAGAATTTAATGCATCAGAAAAAATAGGCCCGAAATTTTTTTTTTGAGGGAAAAACTGCAGGTTTAACAGGGAAGGAGATATTTTAAAATTCTGAAAATGTGCTAAGCGTAGGCCCTTGACCCAACATACTATTTGGCATCACTGAAAAAATTCTATCTCAAGCGGTTTGGCTTCCAGGAGCGATCCAAGGTCAGATGAAATTTCGAAAAAAAATTTTTTCGGCAACATAAAAACGCGATTTTCTCGGGATTTTGAAAAAAATCCAAAAACCCGATTATACCACCATCGGGTAGGTGAGAATATAAGCTTTCATATGGCACCACTCCCATGTCTCTAGGTCAAAAGGTTCGGTCCCCAGGAGCTTTTTCGCCATCTCAACTTCAAACGGGTATATCTCGGAATTTTGAAAAAAGTGAAAAAAAAATTTTTATACCCAAGGGTAGAGGGGTGTCTAAACTACATTTGGGTTCAAGTCCCATGTCTCTAGGTCCACCCGTTCTCAAACCGGGAGAATTTAATGCATCAGAAAAAATAGGTCCGAAATTTTTTTTTTGAGGGAAAAACTGCAGGTTTAACAGGGAAGGAGATTTTTTAAAATTCTGAAAATGTGCTGAGCGTAGGCCCTTGACCCAACATACTATTTGGCATCACTGAAAAAATTCTATCTCAAGCGGTTTGGCTTCCAGGAGCGATCCAAGGTCAGATGAAATTTCGAAAAAATTTTTTTTCGGCAACATAAAAACGCGATTTTCTCGGGATTTTGAAAAAAATCCAAAAACCCGATTATACCACCATCGGGAAGGTGAGAATATAAGCTTTCATATGGCACCACTCCCATGTCTCTAGGTCAAAAGGTTCGGCCCCCAGGAGCTTATTCGCCATCTCAACTTCAAACGGGTATATCTCGGAATTTTGATAAAAGTGAAAAAAATTTTTTGTATACCCAACGGTAGAGGGGTGTCTAAACTACATTTGGGTTCAAGTCCCATGTCTCTAGGTCCACCCGTTCTCAAACCGGGAGAATTTAATGCATCAGAAAAAATAGGCCCGACATTTTTTTTTTTTTTTTAGGGAAAAACTGCATGTTTAACAGGGAAGGAGATTTTTTAAAATTCTGAAAATGTGCTAAGCGTAGGCTTCAAACTTCAAACGGGTATATCTCGGAATTTTGAAAAAAGTGAAAAAAAAAATTTTGTATACCCAACGGTAGAGGGGTGTCTAAACTACATTTGGGTTCAAGTCCCATATCTCTAGGTCCACCCGTTCTCAAACCGGGAGAATTTAATGCATCAGAAAAAATAGGCCCGAATTTTTTTTTTGAGGGAAAAACTGCAGGTTTAACAGGGAAGGAGAATTTTTAAAATTCTGAAAATGTGCTAAGCGTAGGCCCTTGACCCAACATACTATTTGGCATCACTGAAAAAATTCTATCTCAAGCGGTTTGGCTTCCAGGAGCGATCCAAGGTCAGATGAAATTTCGAAAAAAAATTTTTTCGGCAACATAAAAACGCGATTTTCTCGGGATTTTGAAAAAATCCAAAAACCCGATTATACCACCATCGGGTAGGTGAGAATATAAGCTTTCATATGGCACCACTCCCATGTCTCTAGGTCAAAGGGTTCGGCCGCCAGGAGCTTTTTCGCCATCTCAACTTCAAACGGGTATATCTCGGAATTTAAAAAAAAAAATGTGAAAAAAAATTTTTTATACCCAACGGTAGAGGGGTGTCTAAACTACATTTGGGTTCAAGTCCCATGTCTCTAGGTCAACCCGTTCTCAAACCGGGAGAATTTAATGCATCAGAAAAAATAGGTCCGAAATTTTTTTTTTGAGGGAAAAACTGCAGGTTTAACAGGGAAGGAGATTTTTTAAAATTCTGAAAATGTGCTGAGCGTAGGCCCTTGACCCAACATACTATTTGGCATCACTGAAAAAATTCTATCTCAAGCGGTTTGGCTTCCAGGAGCGATCCAAGGTCAGATAAAATTTCGAAAAAAATTTTTTTCGGCAACATAAAAACGCGATTTTCTCGGGATTTTGAAAAAAATCCAAAAACCCGATTATACCACCATCGGGTAGGTGAGAATATAAGCTTTCATATGGCACCACTCCCATGTCTCTAGGTCAAAAGGTTCGGCCCCCAGGAAAAAAAACTTTTTTTTATACCCAACGGTAGAGGGGTGTCTAAACTACATTTGGGTTCAAGTCCCATGTCTCTAGGTCCACCCGTTCTCAAACCGGGAGAATTTAATGCATCAGAAAAAATAGGCCCGACATTTTTTTTTTTGAGGGAAAAACTGCAGGTTTAACAGTGCAGGAGATTTTTTAAAATTATGAAAATGTGCTAAGCGTAGGCCCTTGACCCAACATACTATTTGGCATCACTGAAAAAATTCTATCTCAAGCGGTTTGGCTTCCAGGAGCGATCCAAGGTCAGATGAAATTTCGAAAAAATTTTTTTTCGGCAACATAAAAACGCGATTTTCTCGGGATTTTGAAAAAAATCCAAAAACCCGATTATACCACCATCGGGTAGGTGAGAATATAAGCTTTCATATGGCACCACTCCCATGTCTCTAGGTCAAAAGGTTCGGCCCCCAGGAGCTTATTCGCCATCTCAACTTCAAACGGGTATATCTCGGAATTTTGATAAAAGTGAAAAAAATTTTTTGTATACCCAACGGTAGAGGGGTGTCTAAACTACATTTGGGTTCAAGTCCCATGTCTCTAGGTCCACCCGTTCTCAAACCGGGAGAATTTAATGCATCAGAAAAAATAGGCCCGACATTTTTTTTTTTTTTTAGGGAAAAACTGCATGTTTAACAGGGAAGGAGATTTTTTAAAATTCTGAAAATGTGCTAAGCGTAGGCCCTTGACCCAACATACTATTTGGCATCACTGAAAAAATTCAATCTCAAGCGGTTTGGCTTCCAAGAGCGATCCAAGGTCAGATGAAATTTCGAAAAAAATAATAAATTGTATATCGCTGGAAAGCTTACATCTTCAGCTTTAATAAGATGCACTAATCATATCTCTAAGTTGCTTAGAAAAAAGAATAAAAAATTTTTAATCAATGAGCTGCAGAACAAAAAAAAAGCTTTAATTTTAGATATTTTTTTAATTTTTTTTTGTATAACAACCTATAATAAATTGTATATCGTTGGAAAGCTTACATCTTCAGCTTTAATTAGATGCCCTAATCATATCTCTAAGTTGCTTAGAAATAAAATGCACGACTGGGGTCGCACGAACTTGCTCTTAGAGTTAAAGTTGCTTACATTTTTAAGACTTTTTATAAAAAAATAAAATAAAAAAAAATAAAATTCGTTTTTTAAAAAAAATAAAATAAAATCTGAAATTAAATTGCCCTCCAAAACAAGTATGCAGTTTTGATTGATATATTAACATGCTTTTTTAGAAAAAAAAATTTCAAAATCGTTAGAGCCGTTTTTTAAAAAACTAATTTTTTATAAATAATTTTTTGGAAAAAAAGTTTAAAAATAAAATTGGTATACCATTTTGTAGAAATCACTAATCAACATCTAAAAACAAAATTTCAAAAAAATTAAGTGTCCCGTTTTCGAAAATTTGATTTTTCAAAAAAAAATTTTCAAAATTTTTTTAAAAATCCAAAAATTATTTTTTTCAAAATTTTATTTTTGGCTTACATTTAAATTATATAAATGCTTCTTCACAAAAAGTTGCGTTGAAATCGAATAATTAGTTTTGGAGATAATCGGATTTGAAAAAAACGGTTCTATGGCAGGTACCGTTAATAATGATTTTCAAAAAAAATTTTTTTCATTAGAAGATAGACCTTAACTTTAAACTAACACTTGAATTTTTTAAACAAAATCGTTAGAGCCGTTTTCGAGATATTTCAATTTTACTAAAATCGGTATATGACAAGTACCGTTATTTTTGGTCCAAAAAAATTAATTCCAAAAACCCCTCTGGAGAGTCGCCAAATAACGCTGCATACCAGGTTTGACATCAATCGGTCCATCCGTTTAGGCTGTAGCTCCTTATACAGACAGACAGACAGACTGACAGACTGACAGACTGACAGACTGACAGACTGACAGACTGACAGACTGACAGACTGACAGACTGACAGACTGACAGACTGACAGACTGACAGACTGACAGACTGACAGACTGACAGACTGACAGACTGACAGACTGACAGACTGACAGTCTGTCAGTCTGTCAGTCTGTCAGTCTGTCAGTCTGTCTGTCTGTATAAGGAGCTACAGCCTAAACGGATGGACCGATTGATGTCAAACCTGGTATGCAGCGTTATTTGGCGACTCTCCAGAGGGGTTTTTGGAATTAATTTTTTTGGACCAAAAATAACGGTACTTGTCATATACCGATTTTAGTAAAATTGAAATATCTCGAAAACGGCTCTAACGATTTTGTTTAAAAAATTCAAGTGTTAGTTTAAAGTTAAGGTCTATCTTCTAATGAAAAAAATTTTTTTTGAAAATCATTATTAACGGTACCTGCCATAGAACCGTTTTTTTCAAATCCGATTATCTCCAAAACTAATTATTCGATTTCAACGCAACTTTTTGTGAAGAAGCATTTATATAATTTAAATGTAAGCCAAAAATAAAATTTTGAAAAAAATAATTTTTGGATTTTTAAAAAAATTTTGAAAATTTTTTTTTGAAAAATCAAATTTTCGAAAACGGGACACTTAATTTTTTGGAAATTTTGTTTTTAGATGTTGATTAGTGATTTCTACAAAATGGTATACCAATTTTATTTTTAAACTTTTTTTCCAAAAAATTATTTATAAAAAATTAGTTTTTTAAAAAACGGCTCTAACGATTTTGAAATTTTTTTTTCTAAAAATGCATGTTAATATATCAATCAAAACTGCATACTTGTTTTGGAGGGCAATTTAATTTCAGATTTTATTTTATTTTTTTTAAAAAACGAATTTTATTTTTTTTTATTTTATTTTTTTATAAAAAGTCTTAAAAATGTAAGCAACTTTAACTCTAAAAGCAAGTTCGTGCGACCCCAGTCGTGCATTTTATTTCTAAGCAACTTAGAGATATGATTAGGGCATCTAATTAAAGCTGAAGATGTAAGCTTTCCAACGATATACAATTTATTATAGGTTGTTATACAAAAAAAAATTAAAAAAATATCTAAAATTAAAGCTTTTTTTTTGTTCTGCAGCTCATTGATTAAAAATTTTTTATTCTTTTTTCTAAGCAACTTAGAGATATGATTAGTGCATCTTATTAAAGCTGAAGATGTAAGCTTTCCAGCGATATACAATTTATTATTTTTTTTTCGAAATTTCATCTGACCTTGGATCGCTCTTGGAAGCCAAACCGCTTGAGATTGAATTTTTTCAGTGATGCCAAATAGTATGTTGGGTCAAGGGCCTACGCTTAGCACATTTTCAGAATTTTAAAAAATCTCCTTCCCTGTTAAACATGCAGTTTTTCCCTAAAAAAAAAAAAAAAATGTCGGGCCTATTTTTTCTGATGCATTAAATTCTCCCGGTTTGAGAACGGGTGGACCTAGAGACATGGGACTTGAACCCAAATGTAGTTTAGACACCCCTCTACCGTTGGGTATACAAAAAATTTTTTTCACTTTTATCAAAATTCCGAGATATACCCGTTTGAAGTTGAGATGGCGAATAAGCTCCTGGGGGCCGAACCTTTTGACCTAGAGACATGGGAGTGGTGCCATATGAAAGCTTATATTCTCACCTACCCGATGGTGGTATAATCGGGTTTTTGGATTTTTTTCAAAATCCCGAGAAAATCGCGTTTTTATGTTGCCGAAAAAAAATTTTTTCGAAATTTCATCTGACCTTGGATCGCTCCTGGAAGCCAAACCGCTTGAGATAGCTCCTTATACAGACTGACAGACTGACAGACTGACAGACTGACAGACTGACAGACTGACAGACTGACAGACTGACAGACTGACAGACTGACAGACTGACAGACTGACAGACTGACAGACTGACAGACTGACAGACTGACAGACTGACAGACTGACAGACTGACAGACTGACAGACTGACAGACTGACAGACTGACAGACTGACAGACTGACAGACTGACAGACTGACAGACTGACAGACTGACAGACTGACAGACTGACAGACTGACAGACTGACAGACTGACAGACTGACAGACTGACAGACTGACAGACTGACAGACTGACAGACTGACAGACTGACAGACTGACAGACTGACAGACTGACAGACTGACAGACTGACAGACTGACAGACTGACAGACTGACAGACTGACAGACTGACAGACTGACAGACTGACAGACTGACAGACTGACAGACTGACAGACTGACAGACTGACAGACTGACAGACTGACAGACTGATAGACTGACAGACTGACAGACTGACAGACTGACAGACTGACAGACTGACAGACTGACAGACTGACAGACTGACAGACTGACAGACTGACAGACTGACAGACTGACAGACTGACAGACTGACAGACTGACAGACTGACAGACTGACAGACTGACAGACTGACAGACTGACAGACTGACAGACTGACAGACTGACAGACTGACAGACTGACAGACTGACAGACTGACAGACTGACAGACTGACAGACTGACAGACTGACAGACTGACAGACTGACAGACTGACAGACTGACAGACAGACAGACAGACAGACAGACGGACTTCCGGGACCCACTTTTTTGGCATTGTCTACCATCGTAATGTCATGGAAAAATGTTATCTCAACTTTTTTTTTTTGTACGAATGCATAACTTGATATATAGTACCTATATCGCAAGTAAAAAGAATAAAAAATTTTTATCAATGAGCTGCAGAACAAAAAAAAAGCTTTAATTTCAGATATTTTTCAATTTTTTTTTTTTCTCTGACAACCTATAATAAATTGTATATCGCTGGAAAGCTTACATCTTCAGCTTTAATCAGATGCTTTAATCATATCTCTAAGTTGCTTAGAAAAGAGAATACAAAATTTTTAATCAATGAGCTGCAGAACAAAAAAAAAAGCTTTAATTTTAGATATTTTTTTTAATTTTTTTTTTGTATAACAACCTATAATAAATTGTATATCGTTGGAAAGCTTACATCTTCAGCTTTAATTAGATGCCCTAATCATATCTCTAAGTTGCTTAGAAAAAAGAATAAAAATTTTTTATCAATGAGCTACAGAACAAAAAAAAAGCTTTAATTTCAGATATTTTTCAATTTTTTTTTTCTCTGACAACCTATAATAAATTGTATATCGTTGGAAAGCTTACATCTTCAGCTTTAATTAGATGCTTTAATCATATCTCTAAGTTGCTTAGAAAAGAGAATACAAATTTTTTAATCAATCAGCTGCAGAACAAAAAAAAAGCTTTAATTTCAGATATTTTTTTAATTTTTTTTTTGTATGACAACCTATTATAAATTGTATATCGTTGGAAAGCTTACATCTTCAGATTTAATTAGTTGCCCTTATCATATTTCTCAGTTGCTTAGAAAAAAGAATACAAATTTTTTAATCAATGAGCTGCAGAACAAACAAAAAAGCTTTAATTTCATATATTTTTTTAATTTTTTTTTGTATGACAACCTATAATAAATTGTATATCGTTGGAAAGCTTACATCTTCTGCTTTAATTAGATGCTTTAATCATATGTCTAAGTTGCTTAGAAAAAAGAATACAAATTTTTTAATCAATGAGCTGCAGAACAAAAAAAAAGCTTTAATTTCAGATATTTTTTTCATTTTTTTTTGTATGACAACCTATAATAAATTGTATATCGTTGGAAAGCTTACATCTTCAGCTTTAATTAAATAACCTCATCATATCTTTAAGTTGCTTAGGAAAAAGAATAAAAAATTTTTAATTAATTAGCTGCAGAACAAAAAAAAAAGCTTTAATTTCAGATATTTTTTTCAATTTTTTTTTGTATGACAACCTATAATAAATTGTATATCGCTGGAAAGCTTACATCTTCAGCTTAAATAAGATGCCCTAATCATATCTCTAAGTTGCTTAGAAAAAAGAATAAAAAATTTTTAATCAATGAGCTGCAGTACAAAAAAAAGCTTTAATTTCAGATATTTTTTTCAATTTTTTTTTTGTATAACAACCTATAATAAATTGTATATCGCTGGAAAGCTTACATCTTCAGCTTTAATTAGATGCTTTAATCATATCTCTTAGTTGCTTAGAAAAAAGAATAAAAATTTTTTAATCAATCAGCTGCAGAACAAAAAAAAAGCTTTAATTTCAGATATTTTTTTAATTTTTTTTTGTATAACCTATAAAAAATTGTATATCGTTGGAAAGCTTACATCTTCAGCTTTAATTAGATGCTTTAATCATATCTCTAAGTTGCTAACAAAAAAGAATAGAAAATTTTTAATCAATGAGCTGCAGAACAAACAAAAAAGCTTTAATTTCAGATATTTTTTTCAATTTTTTTTTTGTATGACAACCTATAATAAATTGTATATCGTTGGAAAGCTTACATCTTCAGCTTTAATTAGATGCACTTATCATATCTCTAAGTTGGTTAGAAAAAAGAATAAAAATTTTTTAATCAATGAGCTGCTGAACAAAAAAAAGCTTTAATTTCAGATATTTTTTTCAATTTTTTTTTTACGACAACCTATAATAAATTGTATATCGCTGGAAAGCTTACATCTTCAGCTTTAATTAGATGCTTTAATCATATCTCTAAGTTGCTTAGAAAAGAGAATACAAATTTTTTAATCAATCAGCTGCAGAACAAAAAAAAAGCTTTAATTTCAGATATTTTTTTAATTTTTTTTTGTATGACAACCTATAATAAATTGTATATCGTTGGAAAGCTTACATCTTCAGCTTTAATTAGATGCCCTTATCATATTTCTCAGTTGCTTAGAAAAAAGAATAAAAATTTTTTAATCAATGAGCTGCTGAACAAAAAAAAGCTTTAATTTCAGATATTTTTTTCAATTTTTTTTTTACGACAACCTATAATAAATTGTATATCGCTGGAAAGCTTACATCTTCAGCTTTAATAAGATGCTTTAATCATATCTCTAAGTTGCTTAGAAAAAAGAATAAAAAAAATTTTAATCAATGAGCTGCAGAACAAAAAAAAAAAGCTTTAATTTCAGATATTTTTTTATTTTTTTTTTGTACGACAACCTAAAATATATTGTATATCGTTGGAAAGCTTACATCTTCAGCTTTAATGAGATGCCCTAATCATATCTCTAAGTTGCTTAGAAAAAAGAATAAACAAATTTTAATCAATGAGCTGCAGAACAAAAAAAAAGCTTTAATTTCAGATATTTTTTTCAATTTTTTTTTGTATGACAACCTATAATAAATTGTATATCGTTGGAAAACTTACATCTTCAGCTTAATTTATTGGATGCCCTAATCATATCTCTAAGTTGCTTAGAAAAAAGAATAAAACATTTTTAATCAATGAGCTGCAGAACAAAAAAAAAGCTTTAATTTCAGATATTTTTTTAATTTTTTTTTTGTATGACAACCTATAATAAATTGTATATCGCTGGAAAGCTTACATCTTCAGCTTTAATTAGGTGACCTAATCATATCTCTAAGTTGCTTAGAAAAAAGAATAAAAATTTTTCATCAATGAGCTGCAGATAAAAAAAAAGCTTTAATTTCAGATATTTTTTTCAATTTTTTTTTGTATGACAACCTATAATAAATTGTATATCGCTGGAAAGCTAACATCTTCAGCTTTAATTAGATGCTTTAATCATATCTCTAAGTTGCTTAGAAAAAAGAATACAAAATTTTAATCAATACAAAAAAAAAAGCTTTAATTTCAGATATTTTTTTCAATTCTTTTTGTATGACAATCTATAATAAATTGTATATCGTTGGAAAGCTTACATCTTCAGCTTTATTAAGATGCCCTAATCATATCTCTCAGTTGCTTAGAAAAAAGAATAAAAAATTTTTAATCAATTAGCTGCAGAACAAAAAAAAAATCTTTAATTTCAGATATTTTTTTCAATTTTTTTTTTGTATGACAACCTATAATATCGTTGGAAAGCTTACATCTTCAGCTTTAATTAGATGCTTTAATCATATCTCTAAGTTGCTTAGAAAAAAGAATAAAAAATTTTTAATCAATCAGCTGCAGAACAAAAAAAAAAGCTTTAATTTCAGATATTTTTTTCAATTTTTTTTTGTATGACAACCTATAATAAATTGTATATCGTTGAAAGCTTACATCTTCAGCTTTAATTAGATGCTTTAATCATATCTCTAAGTTGCTTAGAAAAAAGAATAAAACATTTTTAACCAATCAGCTGCAGAACAAAAAAAAAAAGCTTTAATTTCAGATATTTTTAAAATTTTTTTTTTGTATAACTACCTATAATAAATTGTATATCGTTGGAAAGCTTACATCTTCAGCTTTAATTAGATGCTTTAATCATATCTCTAAGTTGCTTAGAAAAAAGAATAAAAAATGTTTAATCAATGAGCTGCAGAACAAAAAAAAAAGCTTTAATTTCAGATATTTTTTAAATTTTTTTTTGTATGACAACCTATAATAAATTGTATATCGTTGAAAGCTTACATCTTCAGCTTTAATAAGATGCTTTAATCATATCTCTAAGTTGCTTAGAAAAAAGAATACAAAATTTTTAATCAATGAGCTGCAGAACAAAAAAAAAGCTTTAATTTTAGATATTTTTTTAATTTTTTTTTTGTATAACAACCTATAATAAATTGTATATCGTTGGAAAGCTTACATCTTCAGCTTTAATTAGATGCCCTAATCATATCTCTAAGTTGCTTAGAAAAAAGAATAAAAAATTTTTAATCAATGAGCTGCAGAACAAAAAAAAAAAGCTTTAATTTCAGATATTTTTTAAATTTTTTTTTGTATGACAACCTATAATAAATTGTATATCGTTGGAAAGCTTACATCTTCAGCTTTAATAAGATGCCCTTATCATATCTCTAAGTTGCTTAGAAAAAAGAATAAAAAATTTTTAATCAATGAGCTGCAGAACAAAAAAAAAGCTTTAATTTCAGATATTTTTTTCAATTTTTTTTTGTATGACAACCTATAATAAATTGTATATCGCTGGAAAGCTTACATCTTCAGCTTTAATAAGATGCTTTAATCATATCTCTAAGTTGCTTAGAAAAAAGAATAAAAAATTTTTAATCAATGAGCTGCAGAACAAAAAAAAAGCTTTAATTTTAGATATTTTTTTAATTTTTTTTTGTATGACAACCTATAATAAATTGTATATCGTTGGAAAGCTTACATCTTAAGCTTTAATTGGATGCTTTAATCATATCTCTAAGTTGCTTAGAAAAAAGAATAAAAAATTTTTAATCAATGAGCTGCAGAACAAAAAAAAAAGCTTTAATTTCAGATATTTTTTAAATTTTTTTTTGTATGACAACCTATAATAAATTGTATATCGTTGGAAAGCTTACATCTTCAGCTTTAATAAGATGCCCTTATCATATCTCTAAGTTGCTTAGAAAAAAGAATAAAAAATGTTTAATCAATGAGCTGCAGAACAAAAAAAAAGCTTTAATTTCAGATATTTTTTTCAATTTTTTTTTGTATGACAACCTATAATAAATTGTATATCGCTGGAAAACTTACATCTTCAGCTTTAATAAGATGCTTTAATCATATCTCTAAGTTGCTTAGAAAAAAGAATAAAAAATTTTTAATCAATGAGCTGCAGAACAAAAAAAAAGCTTTAATTTCATATATTTTTCAATTTTTTTTTTTTTCTCTGACAACCTATAATAAATTGTATATCGTTGGAAAGCTTACATCTTCAGCTTTAATTAGATGCTTTAATCATATGCCTAAGTTGCTTAGAAAAAAGAATACAAATTTTTTAATCAATGAGCTGCACAACAAAAAAAAAAAAGCTTTAATTTCAGATATTTTTTTCAATTTTTTTTTGTATGACAACCTATAATAAATTGTATATCGCTGGAAAGCTTACATCTTCAGCTTTAATAAGATGTTTTAATCATATCTCTAAGTTGCTTAGAAAAAAGAATAAAAAGTTTTTAATCAATGAGCTGCAGAACAAAAAAAAAGCTTTAATTTTAGATATTTTTTTAATTTTTTTTTGTATAACAACCTATAATAAATTGTATATCGTTGGAAAGCTTACATCTTCAGCTTTAATTAGATGCCCTAATCATATCTCTAAGTTGCTTAGAAAAAAGAATAAAAATTTTTCATCAATGAGCTGCAGAACAAAAAAAAAGCTTTAATTTCAGATATTTTTCAATTTTTTTTTTTTTCTGACAACCTACAATAAATTGTATATCGCTGGAAACCTTACATCTTCAGCTTTAATCAGATGCTTAAATCATATATCTTAATCAATGAGCTGCAGAACAAACAAAAAAGCTTTAATTTCAGATATTTTTTTAATTTTTTTTTTGTATGACAACCTATAAAAAATTGTATATCGTTGGAAAGCTTACATCTTCAGCTTTAATTAGATGCTTTAATCATATCTCTAAGTTGCTAACAAAAAAGAATAGAAAATTTTTAATCAATGAGCTGCACAACAAAAAAAAAAAGCTTTAATTTCAGATATTTTTTTCAATTTATTTTTGTATTACAACCTATAATAAATTGTATATCGCTGGAAAGCTTACATCTTCAGCTTTAATTGAATGCCCTAATCATATCTCTAAGTTGCTCAGAAAAAAGAATAAAAAATTTGTAATCAATGAGCTGCAGAACAAAAAAAAAAGCTTTAATTTCAGATATTTTTTTAAATTTTTTTTTTGTATGACAACCTATAATAAATTGTATATCGTTGGAAAGCTTACATCTTCAGCTTTAATTAGATGCACTTATCATATCTCTAAGTTGGTTAGAAAAAAGAATACAAATTTTTTAATCAATGAGCTGCTGACCAAAAAAAAAATTTTAATTTCAGATATTTTTTTCAATTTTTTTTTACGACAACCTATAATAAATTGTATATCGCTGGAAAGCTTACATCTTCAGCTTTAAATAGATGCACTAATCATATCTCTAAGTTGCTTAGAAAAGAGAATACAAATTTTTTAATCAATCAGCTGCAGAACAAAAAAAAACTTTAATTTCAGATATTTTTTTAATTTTTTTTGTATGACAACCTATAATAAATTGTATATCGTTGGAAAGCTTACATCTTCAGCTTTAATTAGATGCCCTTATCATATTTCTCAGTTGCTTAGAAAAAAGAATACAAATTTTTTAATCAATGAGCTGCAGAACAAATAAAAAAAGCTTTAATTTCAGATATTTTTTTATTTTTTTTTGTACGACAACCTAAAATATATTGTATATCGTTGGAAAGCTTACATCTTCAGCTTTAATTAGATGCTTTAATCATATCTCTAAGTTGCTAACAAAAAAAAATAGAAAATTTTTAATCAATGAGCTGCACAACAAAAAAAAAAAGCTTTAATTTCAGATATTTTTTTCAATTTTTTTTTGTATCACAACCTATAATAAATTGTATATCGCTGGAAAGCTTACATCTTCAGCTTTAATTGAATGCCCTAATCATATCTCTAAGTTGCTTAGAAAAAAGAATAAAAAATTTGTAATCAATGAGCTGCAGAACAAAAAAAAAGCTTTAATTTCAGATATTTTTTAAAATTTTTTTTTTGTATGACAACCTATAATAAATTGTATATCGTTGGAAAGCTTACATCTTCAGCTTTAATAAGATGCACTTATCATATCTCTAAGTTGGTTAGAAAAAAGAATAAAAATTTTTTAATCAATGAGCTGCTGACCAAAAAAAAATTTTAATTTCAGATATTTTTTTCAATTTTTTTTTACGACAACCTATAATAAATTGTATATCGCTGGAAAGCTTACATCTTCAGCTTTAATTAGATGCTTTAATCATATCTCTAAGTTGCTTAGAAAAGAGAATACAAATTTTTTAATCAATCAGCTGCAGAACAAAAAAAAGCTTTAATTTCAGATATTTTTTTAATTTTTTTTTGTATGACAACCTATAATAAATTGTATATCGTTGGAAAGCTTAAATCTTCAGCTTTAATGAGATGCTCTTATCATATTTCTCAGTTGCTTAGAAAAAAGAATACAAATTTTTTAATCAATGAGCTGCAGAACAAATAAAAAGCTTTAATTTCAGATATTTTTTTCAATTTTTTTTTTGTATGACAACGTATAATAAATTCTTCAGCTTTAATTTGATGCTTTAATCATATCTCTAAGTTGCTTAGAAAAAAAAATAAAAAAAATTTTAATCAATGAGCTGCAGAACAAAAAAAAAAGCTTTAATTTCAGATATTTTTTTATTTTTTTTATTTGTACGACAACCTAAAATATATTGTATATCGTTGGAAAGCTTACATCTTCAGCTTTAACTAGATGCCCTTATCATATCTCTAAGTTGCTTAGAAAAAAGAATAAACAAATTTTAATCAATGAGCTGCAGAACAAAAAAAAGCTTTAATTTCAGATATTTTTTTCAATTTTTTTTTTTTGTATCACAACCTATAATAAATTGTATATCGTTGGAAAACTTACATCTTCAACTTAATTTATTGGATGCCCTAATCATATCTCTAAGTTGCTTAGAAAAAAGAATAAAACATTTTTAATCAATGAGCTGCAGAACAAAAAAAAGCTTTAATTTCAGATATTTTTTCAATTTTTTTTTGTATGACAACCTATAATAAATTGTATATCGCTGGAAAGCTTACATCTTCAGCTTTAATTAGATGCTTTAATCATATCTCTAAGTTGCTTAGAAAAAAGAATACAAAATTTTAATCAATGAGCTGCAGAACAAAAAAAAAAAAAGCTTTAATTTCAGATATTTTTTTCAATTTTTTTATGTATGACAACCTATAATAAATTGTATATCGTTGGAAAGCCTACATCTTCAGCTTTAATTAGATGCACTAATCATATCTCTAAGTTGCTTAGAAAAAAGAATAGAAAATTTTTCATCAATGAGCTGCAGATAAAAAAAAAGCTTTAATTTCAAATATTTTTTTCAATTTTTTTTTGTATGACAACCTATAATAAATTGTATATCGCTGGAAAGCTTACATTTTCAGCTTTAATTAGATGCTTTAATCATATCTCTAAGTTGCTTAGAAAAAAGAATACAAAATTTTAATCAATGAGCTGCAGAACAAAAAAAAAAGCTTTAATTTCAGATATTTTTTTCAATTTTTTTATGTATGACAACCTATAATAAATTGTATATCGTTGGAAAGCCTACATCTTCAGCTTTAATTAGATGCACTAATCATATCTCTAAGTTGCTTAGAAAAAAAAAATACAAATTTTTTAATCAATGAGCTGCAGATAAAAAAAAAGCTTTAATTTCAGATATTTTTTTCAATTTTTTTTTTGTATGACAACCTATAATAAATTGTATATCGCTGGAAAGCTTACATCTTCAGCTTTAATTAGATGCTTTAATCATATCTCTAAGTTGCTTAGAAAAAAGAATACAAAATTTTAATCAATGAGCTGCAGAACAAAAAAAAAAGCTTTAATTTCAGATATTTTTTTCAATTTTTTTTTGTATGACAACCTATAATAAATTGTATATCGCTGGAAAGCTTACATCTTCAGCTTAAATAAGATGCCCTAATCATATCTCTAAGTTGCTTAGAAAAAAGAATAAAAAATTTTTAATCAATGAGCTGCTGAACAAAAAAAAAGCTTTAATTTCAGATATTTTTTTCAATTTTTTTTTGTACGACAACCTATAATAAATTGTATATCGCTGGAAAGCTTACATCTTCAGCTTTAATAAGATGCCCTAATCATATCTCTAAGTTGCTTAGAAAAAAGAATAAAAAATTTTTAATCAATGAGCTGCAGTACAAAAAAAAAGCTTTAATTTCAGATATTTTTTTCAATTTTTTTTTGTATGACAACCTATAATAAATTGTATATCGCTGGAAAGCTTACCTCTTCAGCTTTAATTAGATGCTTTAATCATATCTCTTAGTTGCTTAGAAAAAAGAATAAAAATTTTTTAATCAATCAGCTGCAGAACAAAAAAAAAGCTTTAATTTCAGATATTTTTTTAATTTTTTTTTTTGTATGACAACCTATAATAAATTGTATATCGTTGGAAAGCTTACATCTTCAGCTTTAATTAGATGCTTTAATCATATCTCTAAGTTGCTAAGAAAAAGAATAGAAAAATTTTAATCAATGAGCTGCAGAACAAAAAAAAAAGCTTTAATTTCAGATATTTTTTTCAATTTTTTTTTGTATCACAACCTATAATAAATTGTATATCGCTGGAAAGCTTACATCTTCAGCTTTAATTGAATGCCCTAATCATATCTCTAAGTTGCTTAGAAAAAAGAATAAAAAATTTGTAATCAATGAGCTGCAGAACAAAAAAAAAGCTTTAATTTCAGATATTTTTTTAAATTTTTTTTTGTATGACAACCTATAATAAATTGTATATCGTTGGAAAGCTTACATCTTCAGCTTTAAATAGATGCACTAATCATATCTCTAAGTTGCTTAGAAAAGAGAATAAAAATTTTTTAATCAATCAGCTGCAGAACAAAAAAAAAAGCTTTAATTTCAGATATTTTTTTAATTTTTTTTTGTATGACAACCTATAATAAATTGTATATCGTTGGAAAGCTTACATCTTCAGCTTTAATTAGATGCCCTTATCATATTTCTCAGTTGCTTAGAAAAAAGAATACAAATTTTTTAATCAATGAGCTGCAGAACAAATAAAAAGCTTTAATTTCAGATATTTTTTTCAATTTTTTTTTGTATGACAACGTATAATAAATTCTTCAGCTTTAATTTGATGCTTTAATCATATCATATCAGCTTTAATTAGATGCTTTAATCATATCTCTTAGTTGCTTAGAAAAAAGAATAAAAATTTTTTAATCAATCAGCAGCAGAACAAAAAAAAAGCTTTAATTTCAGATATTTTTTTAATTTTTTTTTTGTATGACAACCTATAATAAATTGTATATCGTTGGAAAGCTTACATCTTCAGCTTTAATTAGATGCTTTAATCATATCTCTAAGTTGCTAAGAAAAAGAATAGAAAAATTTTAATCAATGAGCTGCAGAACAAAAAAAAAAGCTTTAATTTCAGATATTTTTTTCAATTTTTTTTGTATCACAACCTATAATAAATTGTATATCGCTGGAAAGCTTACATCTTCAGCTTTAATTGAATGCCCTAATCATATCTCTAAGTTGCTTAGAAAAAAGAATAAAAAATTTGTAATCAATGAGCTGCAGAACAAAAAAAAAGCTTTAATTTCAGATATTTTTTTAAATTTTTTTTTTGTATGACAACCTATAATAAATTGTATATCGTTGGAAAGCTTACATCTTCAGCTTTAATTAGATGCACTAATCATATCTCTAAGTTGCTTAGAAAAGAGAATAAAAATTTTTTAATCAATCAGCTGCAGAACAAAAAAAAAAGCTTTAATTTCAGATATTTTTTTAATTTTTTTTTGTTGACAACCTATAATAAATTGTATATCGTTGGAAAGCTTACATCTTCAGCTTTAATTAGATGCCCTTATCATATTTCTCAGTTGCTTAGAAAAAAGAATAAAAATTTTTTAATCAATGAGCTGCAGAACAAATAAAAAGCTTTAATTTCAGATATTTTTTTCAATTTTTTTTTGTATGACAACGTATAATAAATTCTTCAGCTTTAATTTGATGCTTTAATCATATCTCTAAGTTGCTTAGAAAAAAGAATAAAAAATTTTTAATCAATGAGCTGCAGTACAAAAAAAAAGCTTTAATTTCAGATATTTTTTTCAATTTTTTTTTTTATGACAACCTATAATAAATTGTATATCGCTGGAAAGCTTACATCTTCAGCTTTAATTAGATGCTTTAATCATATCTCTTAGTTGCTTAGAAAAAAGAATACAAAATTTTTAATCAATGAGCTGCAGTACAAAAAAAAAGCTTTAATTTCAGATATTTTTTTCAATTTTTTTTTTGTATGACAACCTATAATAAATTGTATATCGCTGGAAAGCTTACATCTTCAGCTTTAATTAGATGCTTTAATCATATCTCTTAGTTGCTTAGAAAAAAGAATAAAAATTTTTTAATCAATCAGCTGCAGAACAAAGAAAAAGCTTTAATTTCAGATATTTTTTTAATTTTTTTTTTGTATGACAACCTATAATAAATTGTATATCGTTGGAAAGCTTACATCTTCAGCTTTAATTAGATGCTTTAATCATATCTCTAAGTTGCTAAAAAAAAAGAATAGAAAAATTTTAATCAATGAGCTGCAGAACAAAAAAAAAGCTTTAATTTCAGATATTTTTTAAATTTTTTTTTGTATGACAACCTATAATAAATTGTATATCGTTGGAAAGCTTACATCTTCAGCTTTAATTGAATGCCCTTATCATATCTCTAAGTTGCTTAGAAAAAAGAATAAAAAATTTGTAATCAATGAGCTGCAGAACAAAAAAAAAGCTTTAATTTCAGATATTTTTTTTAATTTTTTTTTTGTATAACCACCTATAATAAATTGTATATCGTTGGAAAGCTTACATCTTCAGCTTTAATTAGATGCACTTATCATATCTCTAAGTTGGTTAGAAAAAAGAATAAAAATTTTTTAATCAACGAGCTGCTGAACAAAAAAAAGCTTTAAGTTCAGATATTTTTTTCAATTTTTTTTTGTATGACAACCTATAAAAAATTGTATATCGCTGGAAAGCTTACATCTTCAGCTTTAATTAGATGCTTTAATCATATCTCTAAGTTGCTTAGAAAAGAGAATAAAAATTTTTTAATCAATGAGCTGCAGAACAAGTAAAAAGCTTTAATTTCAGATATTTTTTTTAATTTTTTTTTTGTATAACCACCTATAATAAATTGTATATCGTTGGAAAGCTTACATCTTCAGCTTTAATTAGATGCCCTTATCATATTTCTCAGTTGCTTAGAAAAAAGAATACAAATTTTTTAATCAATGAGCTGCAGAACAAGTAAAAAGCTTTAATTTCAGATATTTTTTTCAATTTTTTTTTGTATGACAACGTATAATAAATTCTTCAGCTTTAATTTGATGCTTTAATCATATCTCTAAGTTGCTTAAAAAAAAAATAAAAAAAAATTTTAATCAATGAGCTGCAGAACAAATAAAAAGCTTTAATTTCAGATATTTTTTTTAATTTTTTTTTGTATGACAACGTATAATAAATTCTTCAGCTTTAATTTGATGCTTTAATCATATCTCTAAGTTGCTTAGAAAAAAGAATAAAAAAATTTTAATCAATGAGCTGCAGAACAAATAAAAAGCTTTAATTTCAGATATTTTTTTCAATTTTTTTTTTGTATGACAACGTATAATAAATTCTTCAGCTTTAATTTGATGCTTTAATCATATCTCTTAGTTGCTTAGAAAAAAGAATAAAAAAATTTTAATCAATGAGCTGCAGAACAAAAAAAAAGCTTTAATTTCAGATATTTTTTTCAATTTTTTTTTGTATGACAACCTATAATAAATTGTATATCGTTGGAAAACTTACATCTTCAGCTTTAATTATTGGATGCCCTAATCATATCTCTAAGTTGCTTAGAAAAAAGAATAAAACATTTTTAATCAATGAGCTGCAGAGCAAAAAAAAAAAGCTTTAATTTCAGATATTTTTTCAATTTTTTTTTGTATGACAACCTATAATAAATTGTATATCTTCATATATGTATAAATTGTATATCTTCAGCTTTATTTAGATGCCCTAATCATATCTCTAAGTTGCTTAGAAAAAAGAATAAAAAATTTTTCATCAATGAGCTGCAGATAAAAAAAAAAGCTTTAATTTCAGATATTTTTTTCAATTTTTTTTTGTATGACAACCTATAATAAATTGTATATCGTTGGAAAGCTTACATCTTCAGCTTTAGTTAGATGCTTTAATCATATCTCTAAATTGCTAAAAAAAAAGAATAGAAAAATTTTAATCAATGAGCTGCAGAACAAAAAAAAAGCTTTAATTTCAGATATTTTTTAAATTTTTTTTTTGTATGACAACCTATAATAAATTGTATATCGTTGGAAAGCTTACATCTTCAGCTTTAATTGAATGCCCTTATCATATCTCTAAGTTGCTTAGAAAAAAGAATAAAAAATTTGTAATCAATGAGCTGCAGAACAAAAAAAAAGCTTTAATTTCAGATATTTTTTTAAATTTTTTTTTTTGTATAACCACCTATAATAAATTGTATATCGTTGGAAAGCTTACATCTTCAGCTTTAATTGAATGCCCTTATCATATCTCTAAGTTGCTTAGAAAAAAGAATAAAAAATTTGTAATCAATGAGCTGCAGAACAAAAAAAAAGCTTTAATTTCAGATATTTTTTTTAATTTTTTTTTGTATAACCACCTATAATAAATTGTATATCGTTGGAAAGCTTACATCTTCAGCTTTAATTAGATGCCCTTATCATATTTCTCAGTTGCTTAGAAAAAAGAATACAAATTTTTTAATCAATGAGCTGCAGAACAAGTAAAAAGCTTTAATTTCAGATATTTTTTTCAATTTTTTTTGTATGACAACGTATAATAAATTCTTCAGCTTTAATTTGATGCTTTAATCATATCTCTAAGTTGCTTAAAAAAAAAATAAAAAAAAATTTTAATCAATGAGCTGCAGAACAAATAAAAAGCTTTAATTTCAGATATTTTTTTTAATTTTTGTTTGTATGACAACGTATAATAAATTCTTCAGCTTTAATTTGATGCTTTAATCATATCTCTAAGTTGCTTAGAAAAAAGAATAAAAAATTTTTAATCAATGAGCTGCAGAACAAATAAAAAGCTTTAATTTCAGATATTTTTTTCAATTTTTTTTTTGTATGACAACGTATAATAAATTCTTCAGCTTTAATTTGATGCTTTAATCATATCTCTAAGTTGCTTAGAAAAAAGAATAAAAAAATTTTAATCAATGAGCTGCAGAACAAAAAAAAAGCTTTAATTTCAGATATTTTTTTCAATTTTTTTTTGTATGACAACCTATAATAAATTGTATATCGTTGGAAAACTTACATCTTCAGCTTTAATTATTGGATGCCCTAATCATATCTCTAAGTTGCTTAGAAAAAAGAATAAAACATTTTTAATCAATGAGCTGCAGAGCAAAAAAAAAAGCTTTAATTTCAGATATTTTTTCAATTTTTTTTTGTATGACAACCTATAATAAATTGTATATCGTTGGAAAGCTTACATCTTCAGCTTTATTTAGATGCCCTAATCATATCTCTAAGTTGCTTAGAAAAAAGAATAAAAAATTTTTCATCAATGAGCTGCAGATAAAAAAAAAAGCTTTAATTTCAGATATTTTTTTCAATTTTTTTTTGTATGACAACCTATAATAAATTGTATATCGCTGGAAAGCTTACATCTTCAGCTTTAATTAGATGCTTTAATCATATCTCTAAATTGCTTAGAAAAAAGAATACAAAATTTTTAATCAATGACCTGCAGAACAAAAAAAAAAGCTTTAATTTCAGATATTTTTTTCAATTTTTTTTTTGTATGACAACCTATAATAAATTGTATATCGTTGGAAAGCTTACATCTTCAGCTTTATTTAGATGCCCTAATCATATCTCTAAGTTGCTTAGAAAAAAGAATAAAAAATTTTTCATCAATGAGCTGCAGATAAAAAAAAAAGCTTTAATTTCAGATATTTTTTTCAATTTTTTTTTGTATGACAACCTATAATAAATTGTATATCGCTGGAAAGCTTACATCTTCAGCTTTAATTAGATGCTTTAATCATATCTCTAAATTGCTTAGAAAAAAGAATACAAAATTTTAATCAATGACCTGCAGAACAAAAAAAAAAAGCTTTAATTTCAGATATTTTTTTCAATTTTTTTTTTGTATGACAACCTATAATAAATTGTATATCGTTGGAAAGCTTACATCTTCAGCTTTATTTAGATGCCCTAATCATATCTCTAAGTTGCTTAGAAAAAAGAATAAAAAATTTTTCATCAATGAGCTGCAGATAAAAAAAAAAGCTTTAATTTCAGATATTTTTTTCAATTTTTTTTTGTATGACAACCTATAATAAATTGTATATCGCTGGAAAGCTTACATCTTCAGCTTTAATTAGATGCTTTAATCATATCTCTAAGTTGCTTAGAAAAGAGAATAAAAATTTTTTAATCAATGAGCTGCAGAACAAGTAAAAAGCTTTAATTTCAGATATTTTTTTTAATTTTTTTTTTGTATAACCACCTATAATAAATTGTATATCGTTGGAAAGCTTACATCTTCAGCTTTAATTAGATGCCCTTATCATATTTCTCAGTTGCTTAGAAAAAAGAATACAAATTTTTTAATCAATGAGCTGCAGAACAAGTAAAAAGCTTTAATTTCAGATATTTTTTTCAATTTTTTTTTGTATGACAACGTATAATAAATTCTTCAGCTTTAATTTGATGCTTTAATCATATCTCTAAGTTGCTTAAAAAAAAAATAAAAAAAAATTTTAATCAATGAGCTGCAGAACAAATAAAAAGCTTTAATTTCAGATATTTTTTTTAATTTTTTTTTGTATGACAACGTATAATAAATTCTTCAGCTTTAATTTGATGCTTTAATCATATCTCTAAGTTGCTTAGAAAAAAGAATAAAAAAATTTTAATCAATGAGCTGCAGAACAAATAAAAAGCTTTAATTTCAGATATTTTTTTCAATTTTTTTTTTGTATGACAACGTATAATAAATTCTTCAGCTTTAATTTGATGCTTTAATCATATCTCTTAGTTGCTTAGAAAAAAGAATAAAAAAATTTTAATCAATGAGCTGCAGAACAAAAAAAAAGCTTTAATTTCAGATATTTTTTTCAATTTTTTTTTGTATGACAACCTATAATAAATTGTATATCGTTGGAAAACTTACATCTTCAGCTTTAATTATTGGATGCCCTAATCATATCTCTAAGTTGCTTAGAAAAAAGAATAAAACATTTTTAATCAATGAGCTGCAGAGCAAAAAAAAAAAGCTTTAATTTCAGATATTTTTTCAATTTTTTTTTGTATGACAACCTATAATAAATTGTATATCTTCATATATGTATAAATTGTATATCTTCAGCTTTATTTAGATGCCCTAATCATATCTCTAAGTTGCTTAGAAAAAAGAATAAAAAATTTTTCATCAATGAGCTGCAGATAAAAAAAAAAGCTTTAATTTCAGATATTTTTTTCAATTTTTTTTTGTATGACAACCTATAATAAATTGTATATCGTTGGAAAGCTTACATCTTCAGCTTTAGTTAGATGCTTTAATCATATCTCTAAATTGCTAAAAAAAAAGAATAGAAAAATTTTAATCAATGAGCTGCAGAACAAAAAAAAAGCTTTAATTTCAGATATTTTTTAAATTTTTTTTTTGTATGACAACCTATAATAAATTGTATATCGTTGGAAAGCTTACATCTTCAGCTTTAATTGAATGCCCTTATCATATCTCTAAGTTGCTTAGAAAAAAGAATAAAAAATTTGTAATCAATGAGCTGCAGAACAAAAAAAAAGCTTTAATTTCAGATATTTTTTTAAATTTTTTTTTTTGTATAACCACCTATAATAAATTGTATATCGTTGGAAAGCTTACATCTTCAGCTTTAATTGAATGCCCTTATCATATCTCTAAGTTGCTTAGAAAAAAGAATAAAAAATTTGTAATCAATGAGCTGCAGAACAAAAAAAAAGCTTTAATTTCAGATATTTTTTTTAATTTTTTTTTGTATAACCACCTATAATAAATTGTATATCGTTGGAAAGCTTACATCTTCAGCTTTAATTAGATGCCCTTATCATATTTCTCAGTTGCTTAGAAAAAAGAATACAAATTTTTTAATCAATGAGCTGCAGAACAAGTAAAAAGCTTTAATTTCAGATATTTTTTTCAATTTTTTTTGTATGACAACGTATAATAAATTCTTCAGCTTTAATTTGATGCTTTAATCATATCTCTAAGTTGCTTAAAAAAAAAATAAAAAAAAATTTTAATCAATGAGCTGCAGAACAAATAAAAAGCTTTAATTTCAGATATTTTTTTTAATTTTTTTTTTGTATGACAACGTATAATAAATTCTTCAGCTTTAATTTGATGCTTTAATCATATCTCTAAGTTGCTTAGAAAAAAGAATAAAAAATTTTTAATCAATGAGCTGCAGAACAAATAAAAAGCTTTAATTTCAGATATTTTTTTCAATTTTTTTTTTGTATGACAACGTATAATAAATTCTTCAGCTTTAATTTGATGCTTTAATCATATCTCTAAGTTGCTTAGAAAAAAGAATAAAAAAATTTTAATCAATGAGCTGCAGAACAAAAAAAAAGCTTTAATTTCAGATATTTTTTTCAATTTTTTTTTGTATGACAACCTATAATAAATTGTATATCGTTGGAAAACTTACATCTTCAGCTTTAATTATTGGATGCCCTAATCATATCTCTAAGTTGCTTAGAAAAAAGAATAAAACATTTTTAATCAATGAGCTGCAGAGCAAAAAAAAAAGCTTTAATTTCAGATATTTTTTCAATTTTTTTTTGTATGACAACCTATAATAAATTGTATATCGTTGGAAAGCTTACATCTTCAGCTTTATTTAGATGCCCTAATCATATCTCTAAGTTGCTTAGAAAAAAGAATAAAAAATTTTTCATCAATGAGCTGCAGATAAAAAAAAAAGCTTTAATTTTAGATATTTTTTTCAATTTTTTTTTGTATGACAACCTATAATAAATTGTATATCGCTGGAAAGCTTACATCTTCAGCTTTAATTAGATGCTTTAATCATATCTCTAAATTGCTTAGAAAAAAGAATACAAAATTTTTAATCAATGACCTGCAGAACAAAAAAAAAAGCTTTAATTTCAGATATTTTTTTCAATTTTTTTTTTGTATGACAACCTATAATAAATTGTATATCGTTGGAAAGCTTACATCTTCAGCTTTATTTAGATGCCCTAATCATATCTCTAAGTTGCTTAGAAAAAAGAATAAAAAATTTTTCATCAATGAGCTGCAGATAAAAAAAAAAGCTTTAATTTCAGATATTTTTTTAAATTTTTTTTTGTATGACAACCTATAATAAATTGTATATCGCTGGAAAGCTTACATCTTCAGCTTTAATTAGATGCTTTAATCATATTAGACCAGTGCCGATGCCTTCAAAAACATTAAAAAGTACAAAAAAATCATAGTAGGATGAAACCCATTGGAAATGGAGGGGAATATGATAAGAATGAAAGGAAAAATAAATTACGGGCGAGCCGAGTTCGGGAAGTGGGTGGGTTGAGTTTTTAATGGTAAAAAATGGTATATCTTGATTTCCGGCAAAACTACAAATCCTATAGAAAAAAGTTGTATGGCAAAGTTGTAGGTAATAAAAAGATCTACAACTTTTGCGTCAACAATTTTTTCACATAACCTCAAAATTTATGTGAAAAATTCAAAAAACCGAGTTTTTGGTTTTTTATTTTTATCTTTTTCAAAAACAAAAATTTTTCTACGAAATTTGGTGAAAACTTACCTTATTATGTCCCAAATACACTGTAATTTATTTGATTTAAAATATCAATTTGTTCACCTTATTTTGACTTAATACCAAAAAAACACCCTAATTTTCAATCGAAAATTCACGTGTCAAAATATCAGCTTTTTTCAAAAAGTCGGTGGGCATTTCGTTCGTTAAAATGCCTATTTTCTGATGGTGTAAAAAAAATTTTACATTAGTATACTATAGAACATGTTCTAGTAAAATTCAAAAAATGAAAAAAGCTTGAATTCGAAAAAAAATTTTTATCATTGCTTACAATTTTGGCCTATTTATTCAAATTTACACTTTAATTACTCAAAAAACGTAAGATTTCATGTAAAATTGATTAAATTTGAATAAATAGGCCAAAATTGTAAGCAATGATAAAAATTTTTTTTCGAATTCAAGCTTTTTTCATTTTTTGAATTTTACTAGAACATGTTCTATAGTATACTAATGTAAAATTTTTTTTACACCATCAGAAAATAGACATTTTAACGAACGAAATGCCCACCGACTTTTTGAAAAAAGCTGATATTTTGACACGTGAATTTTCGATTGAAAATTAGGGTGTTTTTTTGGTATTAAGTCAAAATAAGGTGAACAAATTGATATTTTAAATCAAATAAATTACAGTGTATTTGGGACATAATAAGGTAAGTTTTCACCAAATTTCGTAGAAAAATTTTTGTTTTTGAAAAAGATAAAAATAAAAAACCAAAAACTCGGTTTTTTGAATTTTTCACATAAATTTTGAGGTTATGTGAAAAAATTGTTGACGCAAAAGTTGTAGATCTTTTTATTACCTACAACTTTGCCATACAACTTTTTTCTATAGGATTTGTAGTTTTGCCGGAAATCAAGATATACCATTTTTTACCACTAAAATCTCAACCCACCCACTTCCCGAACTCGGCTCGCCCGTAATTTATTTTTCCTTTAATTTTCATCATATTCACCTCCTTTTCCAATGGGTTTCATTCTACTATGATTTTTTTTGGTTTCAAAAATTATCGACCCTGGTCTATATCTCTAAATTGCTTAGAAAAAAGAATACAAAATTTTAATCAATGACCTGCAGAACAAAAAAAAAAAGCTTTAATTTCAGATATTTTTTTCAATTTTTTTTTTGTATGACAACCTATAATAAATTGTATATCGTTGGAAAGCTTACATCTTCAGCTTTATTTAGATGCCCTAATCATATCTCTAAGTTGCTTAGAAAAAAGAATAAAAAATTTTTCATCAATGAGCTGCAGATAAAAAAAAAAGCTTTAATTTCAGATATTTTTTTCAATTTTTTTTTGTATGACAACCTATAATAAATTGTATATCGTTGGAAAGCTTACATCTTCAGCTTTATTTAGATGCCCTAATCATATCTCTAAGTTGCTTAGAAAAAAGAATAAAACATTTTTAATCAATGAGCTGCAGAGCAAAAAAAAAAGCTTTAATTTCAGATATTTTTTCAATTTTTTTTTGTATGACAACCTATAATAAATTGTATATCGTTGGAAAGCTTACATCTTCAGCTTTATTTAGATGCCCTAATCATATCTCTAAGTTGCTTAGAAAAAAGAATAAAAAATTTTTCATCAATGAGCTGCAGATAAAAAAAAAAGCTTTAATTTCAGATATTTTTTTCAATTTTTTTTTGTATGACAACCTATAATAAATTGTATATCGCTGGAAAGCTTACATCTTCAGCTTTAATTAGATGCTTTAATCATATCTCTAAGTTGCTTAGAAAAAAGAATACAAAATTTTAATCAATGAGCTGCAGAACAAAAAAAAAAAAGCTTTAATTTCAGATATTTTTTTCAATTTTTTTTTGTATGACAACCTATAATAAATTGTATATCGCTGGAAAGCTTACATCTTCAGCTTTAATTAAATGCTTTAATCATATCTCTAAGTTGCTTAGAAAAAAGAATAAAAAATTTTAATCAATGAGCTGCAGAACAAAAAAAAAAGCTTTAACTTCAGATATTTTTTTAATTTTTTTTTTGTACGACAACCTATAATAAATTGTATATCGTTGGAAAGCTTACCTCTTCAGTTTTAATTAGATGCCCTAATCATATCTCTTAGTTGTTTAGAAAAAGGAATAAAAACTTTTTAATCAATCAACTGCAGAACAAAAAAAAAGCTTTAATTTCAGATATTTTTTTCAATTTTTTTTTTGTATGACAACCTATAATAAATTGTATATCGCTGGAAAGCTTACATCTTCAGCTTTAATTAGATGCTTTAATCATATCTCTAAGTTGCTAAGAAAAAAGAATAGAAAAATTTTAATCAATGAGCTGCAGAACAAAAAAAAAAGCTTTAATTTCAGATATTTTTTTCAATTTTTTTTTGTATCACAACCTATAATAAATTGTATATCGCTGGAAAGCTTACATCTTCAGCTTAAATTGAATGCCCTAATCATATCTCTAAGTTGCTTAGAAAAAAGAATACAAAATTTGTAATCAATGAGCTGCAGAACAAAAAAAAAAGCTTTAATTTCAGATATTGTTTTAATTTTTTTTTTGTATGACAACCTATAATAAATTGTATATCGTTGGAAAGCTTACATCTTCAGCTTTAATTAAATGCTTAAATCATATCTCTAAGTTGCTTAGAAAAAAGAATACAAAATTTTAATCAATGACCTGCAGAACAAAAAAAAAAAGCTTTAATTTCAGATATTTTTTTCAATTTTTTTTTTGTATGACAACCTATAATAAATTGTATATCGTTGGAAAGCTTACATCTTCAGCTTTAATTAGATGCACTAACCATATCTCTAAGTTGCTTAGAAAAAAGAATAAAAATTTTTTAATCAATGAGCTGCAGATAAAAAAAAAAGCTTTAATTTCAGATATTTTTTTCAATTTTTTTTTGTATGACAACCTATAATAAATTGTATATCGCTGGAAAGCTTACATCTTCAGCTTTAATTAGATGCTTTAATCATATCTCTAAGTTGCTTAGAAAAAAGAATACAAAATTTTAATCAATGAGCTGCAGAACACAAAAAAAAAAAGCTTTAATTTCAGATATTTTTTTCAATTTTTTTTTGTATGACAACCTATAATAAATTGTATATCGCTGGAAAGCTTACATCTTCAGCTTTAATTAAATGCTTTAATCATATCTCTAAGTTGCTTAGAAAAAAGAATAAAAAATTTTAATCAATGAGCTGCAGAACAAAAAAAAAAGCTTTAACTTCAGATATTTTTTTAATTTTTTTTTTGTACGACAACCTATAATAAATTGTATATCGTTGGAAAGCTTACATCTTCAGCTTTAATTAGATGCCCTAATCATATCTCTAAGTTGTTTAGAAAAATGAATAAAAACTTTTTAATCAATCAACTGCAGAACAAAAAAAAAGCTTTAATTTCAGATATTTTTTTCAATTTTTTTTTTGTATGACAACCTATAATAAATTGTATATCGCTGGAAAGCTTACATCTTCAGCTTTAATTAGATGCTTTAATCATATCTCTTAGTTGCTTAGAAAAAAGAATAAAAATTTTGTAATCAATTAGCTGCAGAACAAAAAAAAAAAAAGCTTTAATTTCAGATATTTTTTTAATTTTTTTTTGTATGACAACCTATAATAAATTGTATATCGTTGGAAAGCTTACATCTTCAGCTTTAATTAGATGCTTTAATCATATCTCTAAGTTGCTAAGAAAAAAGAATAGAAAAATTTTAATCAATGAGCTGCAGAACAAAAAAAAAAAGCTTTAATTTCAGATATTTTTTTCAATTTTTTTTTGTATCACAACCTATAATAAATTGTATATCGCTGGAAAGCTTCTATCTTCAGCTTAAATTGAATGCCCTAATCATATCTCTAAGTTGCTTAGAAAAAAGAATAAAAAATTTGTAATCAATGAGCTGCAGAACAAAAAAAAAGCTTTAATTTCAGATATTTTTTTTAATTTTTTTTTTTGTATGACAACCTATAATAAATTGTATATCGTTGGAAAGCTTACATCTTCAGCTTTAATTAGATGCACTTATCATATCTCTAAGTTGGTTAGAAAAGAGAATAAAACATTTTTAATCAATGAGCTGCAGAACAAAAAAAAAAAGCTTTAATTTCAGATATTTTTTTCAATTTTTTTTTGTATGACAACCTATAATAAATTGTATATCGTTGGAAAGCTTACATCTTCAGCTTTAATAAGATGCCCTAATCATATCTCTAAGTTTCTTAGAAAAAAGAATAAAACATTTTTCATCAATGAGCTGCAGATAAAAAAAAGCTTTAATTTCAGATATTTTTTTCAATTTTTTTTTGTATGACAACCTATAATAAATTGTATATCGCTGGAAAGCTTACATCTTCAGCTTTAATTAGATGCTTTAATCATATTTCTAAGTTGCTTAGAAAAAAGAATACAAAATTTTAATCAATGAGCTGCAGAACAAAAAAAAAAAGCTTTAATTTCAGATATTTTTTTCAATTTTTTTTTGTATGACAACCTATAATAAATTGTATATCGTTGGAAAGCTTACATCTTCAGCTTTAATAAGATGCTTAAATCATATCTCTAAGTTGCTTAGAAAAAAGAATACAAATTTTTTAATCAATGAGCTGCAGATAAAAAAAAAGCTTTAATTTCAGATATTTTTTTATTTTTTTTTTGTATGACAACCTATAATAAATTGTATATCGCTGGAAAGCTTACATCTTCAGCTTTAATAAGATTCTTTAATCATATCTCTAAGTTGCTTAGAAAAAAGAATACAAAATTTTAATCAATGAGCTGCAGAACAAAAAAAAACTTTAATTTCAGATATTTTTTTCAATTTTTTTTTGTATGACAACCTATAACAAATTGTATATCGCTGGAAAGCTTACATCTTCAGCTTTAATAAGATGCTTTAATCATATCTCTTAATTGCTTAGAAAAAAGAATAAAAAATTTTTAATCAATGAGCTGCTGAACAAAAAAAAGCTTTAATTTCAGATATTTTTTTAAATTTTTTTTTTGTATGACAACCTATAATAAATTGTATATCGTTGGAAAGCTTACATCTTCATCTTTAAATAGATGCACTAATCATATCTCTAAGTTGGTTAGAAAAAAGAATACAAAATTTTAATCAATGAGCTGCAGAACAAAAAAAAAAAAGCTTTAATTTCAGATATTTTTTTCAATTTTTTTTTGTATGACAACCTATAATAAATTGTATATCGTTGGAAAGCTTACATCTTCAGCTTTAATAAGATGCTTTAATCATATCTCTAAGTTGCTTAGAAAAAAGAATACAAATTTTTTAATCAATGAGCTGCAGATAAAAAAAAAGCTTTAATTTCAGATATTTTTTTATTTTTTTTTTTGTATGACAACCTATAATAAATTGTATATCGCTGGAAAGCTTACATCTTCAGCTTTAATAAGATTCTTTAATCATATCTCTAAGTTGCTTAGAAAAAAGAATACAAAATTTTAATCAATGAGCTGCAGAACAAAAAAAAACTTTAATTTCAGATATTTTTTTCAATTTTTTTTTGTATGACAACCTATAATAAATTGTATATCGCTGGAAAGCTTACATCTTCAGCTTTAATAAGATGCTTTAATCATATCTCTTAATTGCTTAGAAAAAAGAATAAAAAATTTTTAATCAATGAGCTGCTGAACAAAAAAAAGCTTTAATTTCAGATATTTTTTTAAATTTTTTTTTTGTATGCCAACCTATAATAAATTGTATATCGTTGGAAAGCTTACATCTTCATCTTTAAATAGATGCACTAATCATATCTCTAAGTTGCTTAGAAAAAAGAATACAAATTTTTTAATCAATGAGCTGCAGATAAAAAAAAAGCTTTAATTTCAGATATTTTTTTATTTTTTTTTTTGTATGACAACCTATAATAAATTGTATATCGCTGGAAAGCTTACATCTTCAGCTTTAATAAGATTCTTTAATCATATCTCTAAGTTGCTTAGAAAAAAGAATACAAAATTTTAATCAATGAGCTGCAGAACAAAAAAAAACTTTAATTTCAGATATTTTTTTCAATTTTTTTTTGTATGACAACCTATAATAAATTGTATATCGCTGGAAAGCTTACATCTTCAGCTTTAATAAGATGCTTTAATCATATCTCTTAATTGCTTAGAAAAAAGAATAAAAAATTTTTAATCAATGAGCTGCTGAACAAAAAAAAGCTTTAATTTCAGATATTTTTTTAAATTTTTTTTTTGTATGACAACCTATAATAAATTGTATATCGTTGGAAAGCTTACATCTTCATCTTTAAATAGATGCACTAATCATATCTCTAAGTTGCTTAGAAAAAAGAATAAAAATTTTTTAATCAATGAGCTGCTGAACAAAAAAAAGCTTTAATTTCAGATATTTTTTTCAATTTTTTTATGTATGACAACCTATAATAAATTGTATATCGCTGGAAAGCTTACATCTTCAGCTTTAATTAGATGCCTTAATCATATCTCTAAGTTGCTTAGAAAAGAGAATAAAATTTTTTTAATCAAACAGCTGCAGAACAAAAAAAAAAGCTTTAATTTCAGATATTTTTTTAATTTTTTTTTGTATGACAACCTATAATAAATTGTATATCGTTGGAAAGCTTACATCTTCAGCTTTAATTAGATGCCCTTATCATATTTCTCAGTTGCTTAGAAAAAAGAATACAAAATTTTAATCAATGAGCTGCAGAACAAAAAAAAAAAGCTTTAATTTCAGATATTTTTTTCAATTTTTTTTTTGTATGACAACCTATAATAAATTGTATATCGTTGGAAAGCTTACATCTTCAGCTTTAATTAGATGCCCTTATCATATTTCTCAGTTGCTTAGAAAAAAGAATAAAAATGTTTTAATCAATGAGCTGCAGATAAAAAAAAAGCTTTAATTTCAGATATTTTTTTCAATTTTTTTTTTGTATGACAACCTATAATAAATTGTATATCGCTGGAAAGCTTACATCTTCAGCTTTAATTAGATGCTTTAATCATATCTCTAAGTTGCTTAGAAAAAAGAATACAAAATTTTAATCAATGAGCTGCAGAACAAAAAAAAAACTTTAATTTCAGATATTTTTTTCAATTTTTTTTTGTATGACAACCTATAATAAATTGTATATCGCTGGAAAGCTTACATCTTCAGCTTTAATAAGATGCTTTAATCATATCTCTTAATTGCTTAGAAAAAAGAATAAAAAATTTTTAATCAATGAGCTGCTGAACAAAAAAAAGCTTTAATTTCAGATATTTTTTTCAATTTTTTTTTGTATGACAACCTTTAATAAATTGTATATCGCTGGAAAGCTAACATCTTCAGCTTTAATTATATGCCCTAATCATATCTCTAAGTTGCTTAGAAAAAATAATAAAAATTTTTTAATCAATCAGCTGCAGAACAAAAAAAAAAAGCTGTAATTTCAGATATTTTTTTTAATTTTTTTTTTGTATGACAAGCTACAATAAGTTGTATATCGTTGGAAAGCTTACATCTTCAGCTTTAATTAGATGCCCTTATCATATCTCTCAGTTGCTTAGAAAAAAGAATAAACAATTTTTAATCAATGAGCTGCAGAACAAAAAAAAAAGCTTTAATTTCAGTTATTTTTTTCAATTTTTTTTTGTATAACAACCTTTAATAAATTGTATATCGCTGGAAAGCTAACATCTTTAGCTTTAATTATATGCCCTAATCATATCTCTAAGTTGCTTAGAAAAAATAATAAAAATTTTTTAATCAATCAGCTGCAGAACAAAAAAAAAAGCTGTAATTTCAGATATTTTTTTTAATTTTTTTTTTGTATGACAAGCTACAATAAGTTGTATATCGTTGGAAAGCTTACATCTTCAGCTTTAATTAGATGCCCTAATCATATCTCTAAGTTGCTTAGAAAAAAGAAAAAAAATTTTTTAATCACTCAGCTGCAGAACAAAAAAAAAGCTTAAATTTCAGATATTTTTTGTTTATTTTTTTTTGTATGACAACCTATAATAAATTGTATATCGTTGGAAAGCTTACATCTTCAGCTTTAATTAGATGCTTTAATCATATCTCTAAGTTGCTTAGAAAAAAGAATAACAATTTTTTAATCAATGAGCTGCAGAACAAAAAAAAAAAATTATCGTTGGAAAGCTCACATCTTCAGCTTTAATTAGATACCCTTATCATATCTCTAAGTTGCTTAGAAAAAAGAATAAAAATTTTTTAATCAATCAGCTGCAGAACAAAAAAAAAAAGCTTAAATTTCAGATATTTTTTTTAAATTTTTTTGTATGACAACCTATAATAAATTGTATATCGTTAGAAAGCTTACATCTTCAGCTTTAATTAGATGCCCTAATCATATTTCTAAGTTGCTTAAAAAAAAGAATAAATGTTTTCTAATCAATGAGCTGCAGACAAAAAAAAAGCTTTAATTTCAGATATTTTTTGTCCATTTTTTTTTGTATGACAACCTATAATAAATTGTATATCATTGGAAAGCTTACATCTTCAGCTTTAATTAGATGCCCTTATCATATTTCTCAGTTGCTTAGAAAAAAGAATAAAAATGTTTTAATCAATGAGCTGCAGATAAAAAAAAAGCTTTAATTTCAGATATTTTTTTCAATTTTTTTTTTGTATGACAACCTATAATAAATTGTATATCGCTGGAAAGCTTACATCTTCAGCTTTAATTAGATGCTTTAATCATATCTCTAAGTTGCTTAGAAAAAAGAATACAAAATTTTAATCAATGAGCTGCAGAACAAAAAAAAAACTTTAATTTCAGATATTTTTTTCAATTTTTTTTTGTATGACAACCTATAATAAATTGTATATCGCTGGAAAGCTTACATCTTCAGCTTTAATAAGATGCTTTAATCATATCTCTTAATTGCTTAGAAAAAAGAATAAAAAATTTTTAATCAATGAGCTGCTGAACAAAAAAAAGCTTTAATTTCAGATATTTTTTTCAATTTTTTTTTGTATGACAACCTTTAATAAATTGTATATCGCTGGAAAGCTAACATCTTCAGCTTTAATTATATGCCCTAATCATATCTCTAAGTTGCTTAGAAAAATGAATAAAAACTTTTTAATCAATCAACTGCAGAACAAAAAAAAAGCTTTAATTTCAGATATTTTTTTCAATTTTTTTTTTGTATGACAACCTATAATAAATTGTATATCGCTGGAAAGCTTACATCTTCAGCTTTAATTAGATGCCTTAATCATATCTCTTAGTTGCTTAGAAAAAAGAATAAAAATTTTGTAATCAATTAGCTGCAGAACAAAAAAAAAAAAAAGCTTTAATTTCAGATATTTTTTTAATTTTTTTTTTGTATGACAACCTATAATAAATTGTATATCGTTGGAAAGCTTACATCTTCAGCTTTAATTAGATGCTTTAATCATATCTCTAAGTCGCTAAGAAAAAAGAATAGAAAAATTTTAATCAATGAGCTGCAGAACAAAAAAAAAAAGCTTTAATTTCAGATATTTTTTTCAATTTTTTTTTTGTATCACAACCTATAATAAATTGTATATCGCTGGAAAGCTTACATCTTCAGCTTAAATTGAATGCCCTAATCATATCTCTAAGTTGCTTAGAAAAAAGAATAAAAAATTTGTAATCAATGAGCTGCAGAACAAAAAAAAAGCTTTAATTTCAGATATTTTTTTTAATTTTTTTTTTTGTATGACAACCTATAATAAATTGTATATCGTTGGAAAGCTTACATCTTCAGCTTTAATTAGATGCACTTATCATATCTCTAAGTTGGTTAGAAAAGAGAATAAAACATTTTTAATCAATGAGCTGCAGAACAAAAAAAAAAGCTTTAATTTCAGATATTTTTTCAATTTTTTTTTGTATGACAACCTATAATAAATTGTATATCGTTGGAAAGCTTACATCTTCAGCTTTAATTAGATGCCCTAATCATTCCTCTAAGTTTCTTAGAAAAAAGAATAAAACATTTTTCATCAATGAGCTGCAGATAAAAAAAAAGCTTTAATTTCAGATATTTTTTTCAATTTTTTTTTGTATGACAACCTATAATAAATTGTATATCGCTGGAAAGCTTACATCTTCAGCTTTAATTAGATGCTTTAATCATATTTCTAAGTTGCTTAGAAAAAAGAATACAAAATTTTAATCAATGAGCTGCAGAACAAAAAAAAAAAAGCTTTAATTTCAGATATTTTTTTCAATTTTTTTTTGTATGACAACCTATAATAAATTGTATATCGTTGGAAAGCTTACATCTTCAGCTTTAATAAGATGCTTAAATCATATCTCTAAGTTGCTTAGAAAAAAGAATACAAATTTTTTAATCAATGAGCTGCAGATAAAAAAAAAGCTTTAATTTCAGATATTTTTTTATTTTTTTTTTTTGTATGACAACCTATAATAAATTGTATATCGCTGGAAAGCTTACATCTTCAGCTTTAATAAGATTCTTTAATCATATCTCTAAGTTGCTTAGAAAAAAGAATACAAAATTTTAATCAATGAGCTGCAGAACAAAAAAAAAACTTTAATTTCAGATATTTTTTTCAATTTTTTTTTGTATGACAACCTATAATAAATTGTATATCGCTGGAAAGCTTACATCTTCAGCTTTAATAAGATGCTTTAATCATATCTCTTAATTGCTTAGAAAAAAGAATAAAAAATTTTTAATCAATGAGCTGCTGAACAAAAAAAAGCTTTAATTTCAGATATTTTTTTAAATTTTTTTTTTGTATGACAACCTATAATAAATTGTATATCGTTGGAAAGCTTACATCTTCAGCTTTAAATAGATGCACTAATCATATCTCTAAGTTGGTTAGAAAAAAGAATAAAAATTTTTTAATCAATGAGCTGCTGAACAAAAAAAAGCTTTAATTTCAGATATTTTTTTCAATTTTTTTATGTATGACAACCTATAATAAAATGTAGATGCCTTAATCATATCTCTAAGTTGCTTAGAAAAGAGAATAAAATTTTTTTAATCAAACAGCTGCAGAACAAAAAAAAAAGCTTTAATTTCAGATATTTTTTTAATTTTTTTTTGTATGACAACCTATAATAAATTGTATATCGTTGGAAAGCTTACATCTTCAGCTTTAATTAGATGCCCTTATCATATTTCTCAGTTGCTTAGAAAAAAGAATACAAAATTTTAATCAATGAGCTGCAGAACAAAAAAAAAAAGCTTTAATTTCAGATATTTTTTTCAATTTTTTTTTTGTATGACAACCTATAATAAATTGTATATCGTTGGAAAGCTTACATCTTCAGCTTTAATTAGATGCCCTTATCATATTTCTCAGTTGCTTAGAAAAAAGAATAAAAATGTTTTAATCAATGAGCTGCAGATAAAAAAAAAGCTTTAATTTCAGATATTTTTTTCAATTTTTTTTTTGTATGACAACCTATAATAAATTGTATATCGCTGGAAAGCTTACATCTTCAGCTTTAATTAGATGCTTTAATCATATCTCTAAGTTGCTTAGAAAAAAGAATACAAAATTTTAATCAATGAGCTGCAGAACAAAAAAAAAACTTTAATTTCAGATATTTTTTTCAATTTTTTTTTGTATGACAACCTATAATAAATTGTATATCGCTGGAAAGCTTACATCTTCAGCTTTAATAAGATGCTTTAATCATATCTCTTAATTGCTTAGAAAAAAGAATAAAAAATTTTTAATCAATGAGCTGCTGAACAAAAAAAAGCTTTAATTTCAGATATTTTTTTCAATTTTTTTTTGTATGACAACCTTTAATAAATTGTATATCGCTGGAAAGCTAACATCTTCAGCTTTAATTATATGCCCTAATCATATCTCTAAGTTGCTTAGAAAAAATAATAAAAATTTTTTAATCAATCAGCTGCAGAACAAAAAAAAAAGCTGTAATTTCAGATATTTTTTTTAATTTTTTTTTTGTATGACAAGCTACAATAAGTTGTATATCGTTGGAAAGCTTACATCTTCAGCTTTAATTAGATGCCCTTATCATATCTCTCAGTTGCTTAGAAAAAAGAATAAACAATTTTTAATCAATGAGCTGCAGAACAAAAAAAAAAGCTTTAATTTCAGTTATTTTTTTCAATTTTTTTTTGTATAACAACCTTTAATAAATTGTATATCGCTGGAAAGCTAACATCTTCAGCTTTAATTATATGCCCTAATCATATCTCGAAGTTGCTTAGAAAAAATAATAAAAATTTTTTAATCAATCAGCTGCAGAACAAAAAAAAAAGCTGTAATTTCAGATATTTTTTTTAATTTTTTTTTTGTATGACAAGCTACAATAAGTTGTATATCGTTGGAAAGCTTACATCTTCAGCTTTAATTAGATGCCCTAATCATATCTCTAAGTTGCTTAGAAAAAAGAAAAAAAATTTTTTAATCACTCAGCTGCAGAACAAAAAAAAAGCTTAAATTTCAGATATTTTTTGTTTATTTTTTTTTTGTATGACAACCTATAATAAATTGTATATCGTTGGAAAGCTTACATCTTCAGCTTTAATTAGATGCTTTAATCATATCTCTAAGTTGCTTAGAAAAAAGAATAACAATTTTTTAATCAATGAGCTGCAGAACAAAAAAAAAATTTATCGTTGGAAAGCTCACATCTTCAGCTTTAATTAGATACCCTAATCATATCTCTAAGTTGCTTAGAAAAAAGAATAAAAATTTTTTAATCAATCAGCTGCAGAACAAAAAAAAAAAGCTTAAATTTCAGATATTTTTTTTAAATTTTTTTGTATGACAACCTATAATAAATTGTATATCGTTAGAAAGCTTACATCTTCAGCTTTAATTAGATGCCCTAATCATATTTCTAAGTTGCTTAAAAAAAAGAATAAATGTTTTCTAATCAATGAGCTGCAGACAAAAAAAAAGCTTTAATTTCAGATATTTTTTGTCCATTTTTTTTTGTATGACAACCTATAATAAATTGTATATCATTGGAAAGCTTACATCTTCAGCTTTAATTAGATGCCCTTATCATATTTCTCAGTTGCTTAGAAAAAAGAATAAAAATGTTTTAATCAATGAGCTGCAGATAAAAAAAAAGCTTTAATTTCAGATATTTTTTTCAATTTTTTTTTTTGTATGACAACCTATAATAAATTGTATATCGCTGGAAAGCTTACATCTTCAGCTTTAATTAGATGCTTTAATCATATCTCTAAGTTGCTTAGAAAAAAGAATACAAAATTTTAATCAATGAGCTGCAGAACAAAAAAAAAACTTTAATTTCAGATATTTTTTTCAATTTTTTTTTGTATGACAACCTATAATAAATTGTATATCGCTGGAAAGCTTACATCTTCAGCTTTAATAAGATGCTTTAATCATATCTCTTAATTGCTTAGAAAAAAGAATAAAAAATTTTTAATCAATGAGCTGCTGAACAAAAAAAAGCTTTAATTTCAGATATTTTTTTCAATTTTTTTTTGTATGACAACCTTTAATAAATTGTATATCGCTGGAAAGCTAACATCTTCAGCTTTAATTATATGCCCTAATCATATCTCTAAGTTGCTTAGAAAAAATAATAAAAATTTTTTAATCAATCAGCTGCAGAACAAAAAAAAAGCTGTAATTTCAGATATTAATTTTTTTTTTGTATGACAAGCTACAATAAGTTGTATATCGTTGGAAAGCTTACATCTTCAGCTTTAATTAGATGCCCTTATCATATCTCTCACTTGCTTAGAAAAAAGAATAAACAATTTTTAATCAATGAGCTGCAGAACAAAAAAAAAAGCTTTAATTTCAGTTATTTTTTTCAATTTTTTTTTGTATAACAACCTTTAATAAATTGTATATCGCTGGAAAGCTAACATCTTCAGCTTTAATTATATGCCCTAATCATATCTCTAAGTTGCTTAGAAAAAATAATAAAAATTTTTTAATCAATCAGCTGCAGAACAAAAAAAAAAGCTGTAATTTCAGATATTTTTTTTAATTTTTTTTTTGTATGACAAGCTACAATAAGTTGTATATCGTTGGAAAGCTTACATCTTCAGCTTTAATTAGATGCCCTAATCATATCTCTAAGTTGCTTAGAAAAAAGAAAAAAAATTTTTTAATCACTCAGCTGCAGAACAAAAAAAAAGCTTAAATTTCAGATATTTTTTGTTTATTTTTTTTTGTATGACAACCTATAATAAATTGTATATCGTTGGAAAGCTTACATCTTCAGCTTTAATTAAATGCCCTTATCATATCTCTAAGTTGCTTAGAAAAAAGAATAACAATTTTTTAATCAATGAGCTGCAGAACAAAAAAAAAAAATTATCGTTGGAAAGCTCACATCTTCAGCTTTAATTAGATACCCTAATCATATCTCTAAGTTGCTTAGAAAAAAGAATAAAAATTTTTTAATCAATCAGCTGCAGAACAAAAAAAAAGCTTAAATTTCAGATATTTTTTTTAAATTTTTTTGTATGACAACCTATAATAAATTGTATATCGTTAGAAAGCTTACATCTTCAGCTTTAATTAGATGCCCTAATCATATTTCTAAGTTGCTTAAAAAAAAGAATAAATGTTTTCTAATCAATGAGCTGCAGACAAAAAAAAAGCTTTAATTTCAGATATTTTTTGTCCATTTTTTTTTTGTATGACAACCTATAATAAATTGTATATCATTGGAAAGCTTACATCTTCAGCTTTAATTAGATGCCCTTATCATATCTCTCAGTTGCTTAGAAAAAAGAATAAACAATTTTTAATCAATGAGCTGCAGAACAAAAAAAAAAGCTTTAATTTCAGTTATTTTTTTCAATTTTTTTTTGTATAACAACCTTTAATAAATTGTATATCGCTGGAAAGCTTACATCTTCAGCTTTAATTAGATGCTTTAATCATATCTCTAAGTTGCTTAGAAAAAAGAATAAAAAATTTTTAATCAATGAGCTGCAGAACAAAAAAAAAGCTTTAATTTCAGATATTTTTTTCAATTTTTTTTTATATAACAACCTTTAATAAATTGTATATCGCTGGAAAGCTAACATCTTCAGCTTTAATTAGATGCCCTAATCATATCTCTAAGTTGCTTAGAAAAAAGAATAAAAGTTTTTTAATCCATGAGCTGCAGAACAAAAAAAAAAGCTTTAATTTCAGATATTTTTTTCAATTTTTTTTTGTATAACAACCTTTAATAAATTGTATATCGCTGGAAAGCTAACATCTTCAGCTTTAATTAGATGCCCTTATCATATATCTCAGTTGTTTAGAAAAAAGAATATAAATTTTTTAATCAATAAGCTGCAGAACAAAAAAAAAAGCTTTAATTTCAGATATTTAAAAAAATTTTTTTTTGTATGACAACCTATAATAAATTGTATATCGCTGGAAAGCTTTCAGATATTTTTTAATTTTTTTTTTGTATGACAACCTATAATAAATTGTGTATCGTTGGAAAGCTTACATCTTCAGCTTTAATTAGATGCCCTAATCATATCTCTCAGTTGCTTAGAAAAAAGAATAAAAGTTTTTTAATCAATGAGCTGCAGAACAAAAAAAAGCTTTAATTTCAGATATTTAAAAAATTTTTTTTTGTATAACAACCTATAATAAATTGTATATCGCTGGAAAGTTTACATCTTCAGCTTTAATAAGATGCCCTAATCATATCTCTAAGTTGCTTAGAAAAAATAATAAAAATTTTTTAATCAATCAGCTGCAGAACAAAAAAAAAAGCTGTAATTTCAGATATTTTTTTTAATTTTTTTTTTGTATGACAAGCTATAATAAGTTGTATATCGTTGGAAAGCTTACATCTTCAGCTTTAATTAGATGCCCTAATCATATCTCTAAGTTGCTTAGAAAAAAGAATAAAAATTTTTTAATCACTCAGCTGCAGAACAAAAAAAAAGCTTAAATTTCAGATATTTTTTGTTTATTTTTTTTTTTGTATGACAACCTATAATAAATTGTATATCGTTGGAAAGCTCACATCTTCAGCTTTAATAAGATACCCTAATCATATCTCTAAGTTGCTTAGAAAAAAGAATAAAAATTTTTTAATCAATCAGCTGCAGAACAAAAAAAAAAAGCTTAAATTTCAGATATTTTTTTCAATTTTTTTTTTGTATGACAACCTATAATAAATTGTATATCATTGGAAAGCTTACATCTTCAGCTTTAATTAGATGCCTTTATCATATCTCTCAGTTGCTTAGAAAAAAGAATAAACAATTTTTAATCAATGAACTGCAGAACAAAAAAAACGTTTAATTTCAGATATTTTTTTTTCCAGTTTTTTGGTATGACAACCTATAATAAATTGTATATCATTGGAAAGCTTACATCTTCAGCTTTAATTAGATGCCCTAATCATATCTCTAAGTTGCTTAGAAAAAAGAATAAAAGTTTTTTAATCCATGAGCTGCAGAACAAAAAAAAAGCTTTAATTTCAGATATTTTTTTTCAATTTTTTTTTGTATAACAACCTTTAATAAATTGTATATCGCTGGAAAGCTAACATCTTCAGCTTTAATTAGATGCCCTAATCATATATCTCAGTTGTTTAGAAAAAAGAATACAAATTTTTTAATCAATAAGCTGCAGAACAAAAAAAAAAGCTTTAATTTCAGATATTTAAACAATTTTTTTTTTGTATGACAACCTATAATAAATTGTATATCGCTGGAAAGCTTTCAGATATTTTTTAATTTTTTTTTTTGTATGACAACCTATAATAAATTGTGTATCGTTGGAAAGCTTACATCTTCAGCTTTAATTAGATGCTTTAATCATATCTCTCAGTTGCTTAGAAAAAAGAATAAAAGTTTTTTAATCAATGAGCTGCAGAACAAAAAAAAGCTTTAATTTCAGATATTTAAAAAAAATTTTTTTTGTATAACAACCTATAATAAATTGTATATCGCTGGAAAGTTTACATCTTCAGCTTTAATAAGATGCCCTAATCATATCTCTAAGTTGCTTAGAAAAAATAATAAAAATTTTTTAATCAATCAGCTGCAGAACAAAAAAAAAAGCTGTAATTTCAGATATTTTTTTCAATTTTTTTTTGTATGACAACCTATAATAAATTGTATATCGTTGGAAAGCTTACATCTTCAGCTTTAATAAGATGCTCTTATCTTATCTCTCAGTTGTTTAGAAAAAACAATAAAAAATTTTTAATCAATGAGCTGTAGAACAAAAAAAAAAAGCTTTAATTTCAGTTATTTTTTTCAATTTTTTTTTTGTATGACAACCTATAATAAATTGTATATCGTTTGAAAGCTTACATCTTCAGCTTAAAAAAGATGCTTAAATCATATCTCTAAGTTGCTTAGAAAAAAGAATACAAAATTTTTAATCAATGAGCTGCAGAACAAAAAAAAAAGCTTTAATTTCAGATATTTTTTTCAATTTTTTTTTGTATGACAACCTATAATAAATTGTATATCGTTAGAAAGCTTACATCTTCAGCTTTAATAAGATGCCCTTATCATATCTCTCAGTTGCTTAGAAAAAATAATAAAATTTTTTTAATCAATCAGCTGCAGAACAAAAAAAAAAGCTTTAGTTTCAGATATTTTTTTAATTTTTTTTTTTTTTATGACATTCTATTATAAATTGTATATCGTTGGAAAGCTTACATCTTCAGCTTTAATTAGATGCTTTAATCATATCTCTAAGTTGCTTAGAAAAAAGAATAAAAAATTTTTAATCAATGAGCTGCAGAACAAAAAAAAAATCTTTAATTTCAGATATTTTTTTAATTTTTTTTTTGTATGACAACCTATAATAAATTGTATATCGTTGGAAAGCTTACATCTTCAGCTTTAATTAGATGCCCTAATCATATCTCTAAGTTGCTTAGAAAAAAGAATACAAAATTTTTAATCAATGAGCTGCAGAACAAAAAAAAAAGCTTTAATTTCAGATATTTTTTTCAATTTTTTTTTGTATGACAACCTATAATAAATTGTATATCGTTAGAAAGCTTACATCTTCAGCTTTAATAAGATGCCCTTATCATATCTCTCAGTTGCTTAGAAAAAATAATAAAAATTTTTTAATCAATCAGCTGCAGAACAAAAAAAAAAGCTTTAGTTTCAGATATTTTTTTTATTTTTTTTTTTTATGACATTCTATTATAAATTGTATATCGTTGGAAAGCTTACATCTTCAGCTTTAATTAGATGCTTTAATCATATCTCTAAGTTGCTTAGAAAAAAGAATAAAAAATTTTTAATCAATGAGCTGCAGAACAAAAAAAAAATCTTTAATTTCAGATATTTTTTTAATTTTTTTTTTGTATGACAACCTATAATAAATTGTATATCGTTGGAAAGCTTACATCTTCAGCTTTAATTAGATGCCCTAATCATATCTCTAAGTTGCTTAGAAAAAAGAATACAAAATTTTTAATCAATGAGCTGCAGAACAAAAAAAAAAGCTTTAATTTCAGATATTTTTTTCAATTTTTTTTTTGTATGACAACCTATAATAAATTGTATATCGTTTGAAAGCTTACATCTTCAGCTTTAATAAGATGCTTAAATCATATCTCTCAGTTGCTTAGAAAAAATAATAAAATTTTTTTAATCAATCAGCTGCAGAACAAAAAAAAAGCTTTAATTTCAGGTATTTTTTTCAATTTTTTTTTGTATGACAACCTATAATAAATTGTATATCGCTGGAAAGCTTTTATCTTCAGCTTTAATAAGATGCTTTAATCATATCTCTAAAATGCTTAGAAAAAAGAATACAAAATTTTTAATCAATGAGCTGCAGAACAAAAAAAAAGCTTTAATTTCAGATATTTTTTTAATTTTTTTTTGTATGACAACCTATAATAAATTGTATATTGTTGAAAAGCTTACATCTTCAGCTTTAATAAGATGCCCTAATCATACCTCTAAGTTGCTTAGAAAAAAGAATACAAAATTTTTAATCAATGAGCTGCAGAACAAAAAACAAAAGCTTTAATTTCAGATATTTTTTTCAATTTTTTTTTGTATGACAACCTATAAAAAATTGTATATCGTTGGAAAGCTTACATCTTCAGCTTTAATTAGATGCCCTAATCATATCTCTAAGTTGCTTAGAAAAAATAATAAAAAATTTTTAATCAATCAGCTGCAGAACAAAAAAAAAAAGCTTTAATTTCAGATATTTTTTTCAATTTTTTTTTGTATGACAACCTATAATAAATTGTATATCGTTTGAAAGCTTACATCTTCAGCTTAAAAAAGATGCTTAAATCATATCTCTAAGTTGCTTAGAAAAAAGAATAAAAAAATTTTAATCAATGAGCTGCAGAACAAAAAAAAAGCTTTAATTTCAGATATTTTTTTAATTTTTTTTTGTATGACAACCTATAATAAATTGTATATCGTTGGAAAGCTTACATCTTCAGCTTTAATTAGATCCTTTAATCATATCTCTAAGTTGCTTAGAAAAAAGAATAAAAAATTTTTAATCAATGAGCTGCAGAACAAAAAAAAAGCTTTAATATCAGATATTTTTTTCAATTTGTTTTTGTATGACAACCTATAATAAATTGTATATCGTTGGAAAGCTTACATCTTCAGCTTTAATTAGATGCCCTAATCATATCTCTAAGTTGCTTAGAAAAAAGAATACAAAATTTTTAATCAATGAGCTGCAGAACAAAAAAAAAAGCTTTAATTTCAGATATTTTTTTCAATTTTTTTTTTATATGACAACCTATAATAAATTGTATATCGTTGGAAAGCTTACATCTTCAGCTTTAATTAGATGCCCTAATCATATCTCTAAGTTGCTTAGAAAAAAGAATACAAAATTTTTAATCAATGAGCTGCAGAACATTGATTATCTGAAATTAAAGCTTTTTTTTTTGTTCTGCAGCTCATTGATTAAAAATTTTGTATTCTTTTTTCTAAGCAACTTAGAGATATGATTAGGGCATCTAATTAAAGCTGAAGATGTAAGCTTTCCAACGATATACAATTTATTATAGGTTGTCATACAAAAAAAAAATTAAAAAAATATCTGAAATTAAAGCTTTTTTTTTTGTTCTGCAGCTCATTGATTAAAAATTTTGTATTCTTTTTTCTAAGCAACTTAGAGATATGATTAAGGCATCTAATTAAAGCTGAAGATGTAAGCTTTCCAACGATATACAATTTATTATAGGTTGTCATACAAAAAAAAATTAAAAAAATATCTGAAATTAAAGATTTTTTTTGTTCTGCAGCTCATTGATTAAAAATTTTGTATTCTTTTTTCTAAGCAACTTAGAGATATGATTAGGGCATCTAATTAAAGCTGAAGATGTAAGCTTTCCAACGATATACAATTTATTATAGGTTGTCCTACAAAAAAAAATTGAAAAAAATATCTGATATTAAAGCTTTTTTTTTGTTCTGCAGCTCATTGATTAAAAATTTTTTATTCTTTTTTCTAAGCAACTTAGAGATATGATTAAAGGATCTAATTAAAGCTGAAGATGTAAGCTTTCCAACGATATACAATTTATTATAGGTTGTCATACAAAAAAAAATTAAAAAAATATCTGAAATTAAAGCTTTTTTTTTGTTCTGCAGCTCATTGATTAAAATTTTTTTATTCTTTTTCTAAGCAACTTAGAGATATGATTTAAGCATCTTTTTTAAGCTGAAGATGTAAGCTTTCAAACGATATACAATTTATTATAGGTTGTCATACAAAAAAAAATTGAAAAAAATATCTGAAATTAAAGCTTTTTTTTTTGTTCTGCAGCTGATTGATTAAAATTTTTTTATTATTTTTTCTAAGCAACTTAGAGATATGATTAGGGCATCTAATTAAAGCTGAAGATGTAAGCTTTCCAACGATATACAATTTTTTATAGGTTGTCATACAAAAAAAAATTGAAAAAAATATCTGAAATTAAAGCTTTTGTTTTTTGTTCTGCAGCTCATTGATTAAAAATTTTGTATTCTTTTTTCTAAGCAACTTAGAGGTATGATTAGGGCATCTTATTAAAGCTGAAGATGTAAGCTTTTCAACAATATACAATTTATTATAGGTTGTCATACAAAAAAAAATTAAAAAAATATCTGAAATTAAAGCTTTTTTTTTGTTCTGCAGCTCATTGATTAAAAATTTTGTATTCTTTTTTCTAAGCAACTTAGAGATATGATTAAAGCATCTTATTAAAGCTGAAGATAAAAGCTTTCCAGCGATATACAATTTATTATAGGTTGTCATACAAAAAAAAATTGAAAAAAATACCTGAAATTAAAGCTTTTTTTTTGTTCTGCAGCTGATTGATTAAAAAAATTTTATTATTTTTTCTAAGCAACTGAGAGATATGATTTAAGCATCTTATTAAAGCTGAAGATGTAAGCTTTCAAACGATATACAATTTATTATAGGTTGTCATACAAAAAAAAATTGAAAAAAATATCTGAAATTAAAGCTTTTTTTTTTGTTCTGCAGCTCATTGATTAAAAATTTTGTATTCTTTTTTCTAAGCAACTTAGAGATATGATTAGGGCATCTAATTAAAGCTGAAGATGTAAGCTTTCCAACGATATACAATTTATTATAGGTTGTCATACAAAAAAAAAATTGAAAAAAATATCTGAAATTAAAGCTTTTTTTTTTGTTCTGCAGCTCATTGATTAAAAATTTTGTATTCTCTCAGTTGCTTAGAAAAAATAATAAAAATTTTTTAATCAATCAGCTGCAGAACAAAAAAAAAAGCTTTAGTTTCAGATATTTTTTTAATTTTTTTTTTTTTATGACATTCTATTATAAATTGTATATCGTTGGAAAGCTTACATCTTCAGCTTTAATTAGATGCTTTAATCATATCTCTAAGTTGCTTAGAAAAAAGAATAAAAAATTTTTAATCAATGAGCTGCAGAACAAAAAAAAAATCTTTAATTTCAGATATTTTTTTAATTTTTTTTTTGTATGACAACCTATAATAAATTGTATATCGTTTGAAAGCTTACATCTTCAGCTTTAATAAGATGCTTAAATCATATCTCTCAGTTGCTTAGAAAAAATAATAAAAATTTTTTAATCAATCAGCTGCAGAACAAAAAAAAAAGCTTTAATTTCAGGTATTTTTTTCAATTTTTTTTTGTATGACAACCTATAATAAATTGTATATCGCTGGAAAGCTTTTATCTTCAGCTTTAATAAGATGCTTTAATCATATCTCTAAGTTGCTTAGAAAAAAGAATACAAAATTTTTAATCAATGAGCTGCAGAACAAAAAAAAAGCTTTAATTTCAGATATTTTTTTAATTTTTTTTTGTATGACAACCTATAATAAATTGTATATTGTTGAAAAGCTTACATCTTCAGCTTTAATAAGATGCCCTAATCATATCTCTAAGTTGCTTAGAAAAAATAATAAAAAATTTTTAATCAATCAGCTGCAGAACAAAAAAAAAAGCTTTAATTTCAGATATTTTTTTCAATTTTTTTTTGTATGACAACCTATAATAAATTGTATATCGTTTGAAAGCTTACATCTTCAGCTTAAAAAAGATGCTTAAATCATATCTCTAAGTTGCTTAGAAAAAAGAATAAAAAAATTTTAATCAATGAGCTGCAGAACAAAAAAAAAGCTTTAATTTCAGATATTTTTTTAATTTTTTTTTGTATGACAACCTATAATAAATTGTATATCGTTGGAAAGCTTAAATCTTCAGCTTTAATTAGATCCTTTAATCATATCTCTAAGTTGCTTAGAAAAAAGAATAAAAAATTTTTAATCAATGAGCTGCAGAACAAAAAAAAAGCTTTATTTTAAGATATTTTTTTCAATTTTTTTTTGTATGACAACCTATAATAAATTGTATATCGCTGGAAAGCTTACATCTTCAGCTTTAATTAGATGCCCTAATCATATCTCTAAGTTGCTTAGAAAAAATAATAAAAAATTTTTAATCAATCAGCTGCAGAACAAAAAAAAAAGCTTTAATTTCAGATATTTTTTTCAATTTTTTTTTGTATGACAACCTATAATAAATTGTATATCGTTTGAAAGCTTACATCTTCAGCTTAAAAAAGATGCTTAAATCATATCTCTAAGTTGCTTAAAAAAAAGAATAAAAAAATTTTAATCAATGAGCTGCAGAACAAAAAAAAAGCTTTAATTTCAGATATTTTTTTAATTTTTTTTTGTATGACAACCTATAATAAATTGTATATCGTTGGAAAGCTTAAATCTTCAGCTTTAATTAGATCCTTTAATCATATCTCTAAGTTGCTTAGAAAAAAGAATAAAAAATTTTTAATCAATGAGCTGCAGAACAAAAAAAAAGCTTTAATATCAGATATTTTTTTCAATTTTTTTTTGTATGACAACCTATAATAAATTGTATATCGCTGGAAAGCTTACATCTTCAGCTTTAATAAGATCCTTTAATCATATCTCTTAGTTGCTTAGAAAAAAGAATAAAAAAATTTTAATCAATGAGCTGCAGAACAAAGAAATCTTTAATTTCAGATGTTTTTTTAATTTTTTCTTTGTATGACAACCTATAATAAATTGTATATCGTTGGAAAGCTTACATCTTCAGCTTTAATAAGATGCTTTAATCATATCTCTAAGTTGCTTAGAAAAAAGAATACAAAATTTTTAATCAATGAGCTGCAGAACAAAAAAAAGCTTTAATTTCAGATATTTTTTTAATTTTTTTTTGTATGACAACCTATAATAAATTGTATATTGTTGAAAAGCTTACATCTTCAGCTTTAATAAGATGCCCTAATCATATCTCTAAGTTGCTTAGAAAAAATAATAAAAAATTTTTAATCAATCAGCTGCAGAACAAAAAAAAAAGCTTTAATTTCAGATATTTTTTTCAATTTTTTTTTGTATGACAACCTATAAAAAATTGTATATCGTTGGAAAGCTTACATCTTCAGCTTTAATTAGATGCCCTAATCATATCTCTAAGTTGCTTAGAAAAAATAATAAAAAATTTTTAATCAATCAGCTGCAGAACAAAAAAAAAAGCTTTAATTTCAGATATTTTTTTCAATTTTTTTTTTGTATGACAACCTATAATAAATTGTATATCGTTTGAAAGCTTACATCTTCAGCTTAAAAAAGATGCTTAAATCATATCTCTAAGTTGCTTAGAAAAAAGAATAAAAAAATTTTAATCAATGAGCTGCAGAACAAAAAAAAAGCTTTAATTTCAGATATTTTTTTAATTTTTTTTTGTATGACAACCTATAATAAATTGTATATCGTTGGAAAGCTTAAATCTTCAGCTTTAATTAGATCCTTTAATCATATCTCTAAGTTGCTTAGAAAAAAGAATAAAAAATTTTTAATCAATGAGCTGCAGAACAAAAAAAAAGCTTTAATATCAGATATTTTTTTCAATTTTTTTTTGTATGACAACCTATAATAAATTGTATATCGCTGGAAAGCTTACATCTTCAGCTTTAATTAGATCCTTTAATCATATCTCTTAGTTGCTTAGAAAAAAGAATAAAAAAATTTTAATCAATGAGCTGCAGAACAAAGAAATCTTTAATTTCAGATGTTTTTTTAATTTTTTCTTTGTATGACAACCTATAATAAATTGTATATCGTTGGAAAGCTTACATCTTCAGCTTTAATTAGATCCTTTAATCATATCTCTAAGTTGCTTAGAAAAAAGAATAAAAAATTTTTAATCAATGAGCTGCAGAACAAAAAAAAAGCTTTAATATCAGATATTTTTTTCAATTTTTTTTTGTATGACAACCTATAATAAATTGTATATCGCTGGAAAGCTTACATCTTCAGCTTTAATAAGATGCTTTAATCATATCTCTAAGTTGCTTAGAAAAAACAATACAAAATTTTTAATCAATGAGCTGCAGAACAAAAAAAAAAGATTTAATTTCAGATATTTTTTTCAATTTTTTTTTGTATGACAACCTATAAAAAATTGTATATCGCTGGAAAGCTTACATCTTCAGCTTTAATTAGATCCTTTAATCATATCTCTAAGTTGCTTAGAAAAAAGAATAAAAAATTTTTAATCAATGAGCTGCAGAACAAAAAAAAAGCTTTAATATCAGATATTTTTTTCAATTTTTTTTTGTATGACAACCTATAATAAATTGTATATCGCTATAAAGCTTACATCTTCAGCTTTAATAAGATGCTTTAATCATATCTCTAAGTTGCTTAGAAAAAAGAATACAAAATTTTTAATCAATGAGCTGCAGAACAAAAAAAAAAAGCTTTAATTTCAGATATTTTTTTCAATTTTTTTTTTGTATGACAACCGATAAAAAATTGTATATCGTTGGGAAGCTTACATCTTCAGCTTTAATAAGATGCCCTAATCATATCTCTAAGTTGCTTAGAAAAAAGAATAAAAAATTTTTAATCAATGAGCTGCAGAACAAAAAAAAGCTTTAATTTCAGATATTTTTAAAATTTTTTTTTTGTATGACAACCTATAATAAATTGTATATCGCTGGAAAGCTTACATCTTCAGCTTTAATAAGATGCTTTAATCATATCTCTAAGTTGCTTAGAAAAAAGAATACAAAATTTTTAATCAATGAGCTGCAGAACAAAAAAAAAGCTTTAATTTCAGATATTTTTTTCAATTTTTTTTGTATGACAACCTATAATAAATTGTATATCGCTGGAAAGCTTACATCTTCAGCTTTAATTAGATCCTTTAATCATATCTCTTAGTTGCTTAGAAAAAAGAATAACAAATTTTTAATCAATGAGCTGCAGAACAAAGAAATCTTTAATTTCAGATGTTTTTTTAATTTTTTCTTTGTATGACAACCTATAATAAATTGTATATCGTTGGAAAGCTTACATCTTCAGCTTTAATTAAATGCCCTAATCATATCTCTAAATTGATTAGAAAAAAGAATAAACAATTTTTAATCAATGAGCTGCAGAACAAAAAAAAAGCTTTAATTTCAGATATTTTTTTCAATTTTTTTTTGTATGACAACCTATAATAAATTGTATATCGCTGGAAAGCTTACATCTTCAGCTTTAATAAGATGCCCTTATCATATCTCTAAGTTGCTTAGAAAAAAGAATAAAAAAATTTTAATCAATGAGCTGAAGAACAAAAAAAAAAGCTTTAATTTCAGATATTTTTTTAATTTTTTTTTTGTATGACAACCTATAATAAGTTGTATATCGTTGGAAAGCTAACATCTTCAGCTTTAATTAGATGCCCTAATCATATCTATAAGTTGCTTAGAAAAAAGAATAAAAAATTTTTAATCAATCAGCTGCAGAACAAAAAAAAAAAGCTTAAATTTCAGATATACTCCAGTCAAAGCGTCGGAAAAAAGGGCCTCACCTTGCGCAGAGAGGCACTGTCAGTTTTTATTTCATGGATCGATGGGGGTATATTTAAAAGGCTTAAACCCAATTTCTCACCACCTGATCATTCTTTTTAGCGGAGTTATTCACAAAAATGCATTTTTTATGATATTTTACTTCTAAGCTAATATCTTTGCTCCAGATTGTCGTAGACCAAAAAATAAACAAACATTCTCTTCCTTATAATATTTTCTATTGTTGTATGTAATTTCATTGTATTTGAGTGAGTAAATATAAAATGGCAGCCATTTAAAGTCAAATTCTTGTTGTTAAAAAACACATTTTTGTCATTATTTCGAAAAAAGCTTATATCATGATTGACATTTTTCTAACCTATTTTGTAGCCCTGTTCATGTCCTGCATTTTAAAGAAAAAATGAGGTCTTTATCACCAAATATGGCCGAGCTATTGATAAATGAACGCATGCAAAACCGGTGCGAAAACACCCAAAAATATCGTTTTTTGGGAATAACTCGACTTCAGAATGTCCTACGGCAAAAAATAAAAGAATGAATTGTTCGTTACAACATTTTCTATCAATATAGTGCACAATCTTTCTGTTGAAACAAATAAAAAATAAGTAATATTAAGTCGAAGTCGTTTTTATTTTGCAAACGGTGCGAGTATTGGCTAAGAAAATAAAATATTATTGTAGTCCTTTAAATTATCTACAATTAAAAAAAAAATTTAGCTTTCTACGACCCACGAGAGCCGAGAAATTAATTTTTTAAAAAAGGTCCAAATGCCCAAAGAAAAAACATAAGAAAAATTCTCTTATAACAAGAAACAATGAAAACAACCCCTCTCACTGAGAACAAGTATTCGAATCATAAACAAGGGAAATTTTTTTGAATTTTCGTACGGATTAATGCTTTCTTAAAATTATAATAACTCGGCTCTCGTGGGTCGTAGAAAGCTAATTTTTTTTTTTAATTGTAGATAATTTAAAGGACTACAACAGTAATTTATTTTGTTAGCCAATACTCGCACCGTTTGCAAAATAATAAGGCAAGAGTTTACTAAACAAAAAAACGACTTTGACTTAATATTACTTATTTTTTATTTGTTTCAACAGAAAGATTGTGCACTAAATTGATAGAAAATGTTGTAACGAACAATTCATTCTTTTATTTTTTGCCGTAGGACATTCTGAAGGCGAGTTATTCCCAAAAAACGATATTTTTGGGTGTTTTCGCACCGGTTTTGCATGCGTTCATTTATCAATAGCTCGGCCATCTTTGGTGATAAAGACCTCATTTTTTCTTTAAAATGCAGGACATGAACAGGGCTACAAAATAGGTTAGAAAAATGTCAATCATGATATACAGCCCTATTCTGCTGTTCCCGTGAATCTCAGATCCGATTCACACATTCGGTTCACTTTAACTCTACCTTGCCATTCTGCTATCCATCGGGTAAACTGCATTATCATCCCTCAATTTGACGTACAGGTGAACGTCAAATTAAAAAAAAATTGGCGACGAAGTAAATTGAAAGGAAAAAAAAATTTTTTGTTTGTGTTTATTTGCATAGAACAAATAAAAACAGCCGACTAAATGTTAAGAAATAATTAAAAATTTATGAAAAGTGGCATTTTGCTTAAATTCAACTACGGTGAATTTATTTTTACAACCAAAAGTGACAGATCCGCAACATTTTTTATGCGGATTGCAAATGTATGGAGCAAGTTCATTCACGTGATTAGTGGAATACTGAACAACATTACCGATATTACCGACGTGAGTTTGGATTCCCCCCGATGAATAGCAGAATGGTAATTGGTGAATATTTAGCGATTTTTCCCCCCGATGGATAGCAGAATAGGGCTGATAAGCTTTTTTCGAAATAATGACAAAAATGTGTTTTTTAACAACAAGAATTTGACTTTAAATGGCTGCCATTTTATATTTACTCACTCAAATACAATGAAATTACATACAACAATAGAAAATATTATAAGGAAGAGAATGTATGCTTATTTTTTGGTCTACGACAATCTGGAGCAAAGATATTAGCTTAGAAGTAAAATATCCCAAAAAATGCATTTTTGTGAATAACTCCGCTAAAAAGAATGATCAGGTGGTGAGAAATTGGGTTTAAGCCTTTTAAATATACCCCCATCGATCCATGAAATAAAAACTGACAGTGCCTCTCATCGCAAGGTCAAATGACGCTTTGACTGGAGTAATATTTTTTGTCCATTTTTTTTTGTATGACAACCTATAATAAATTTTATATCGTTGGAAAGCTTACATCTTCAGCTTGAATTAGATGCCCTTATCATATCTCTCAGTTGCTTAGAAAAAAGAATAAAAAATTTTTAATCAATGAGCTGCAGAACAAAAAAAAAGCTTTAATTTCAGTTATTTTTTTAAATTTTTTTTTGTATGACAACCTATAATAAATTCTATATCGTTGGAAAGCTTACATCTTCAGCTTTAATTAGATGCCTAAATCATATCTCTCAGTTGCTTAGAAAAAAGAATAAAAATTTTTTAATCAATCAGCTGCAGAACAAAAAAAAAACTTTAATTTCAGATATTTTTTTAATTTTTTTTTGTATGACAACCTATAATAAATTGTATATCGTTGGAAAGCTTACATTTCAGCTTTAATTAGATGCTTTAATCATATCTCTAAGTTGATTAGAAAAAAGAATACAAAATTTTTAATCAATGAGCTGCAGAACAAAAAAAAAAGCTTTAATTGCAGATATTTTTTTCAATTTTTTTTTGTATGACAACCTATAATAAATTGTATATCGTTGGAAAGCTTACATCTTCAGCTTTAATAAGATGCCCTTATCTTATCTCTCAGTTGCTTAGAAAAAATAATAAAAATTTTTTAATCAATCAGCTGCAGAACAAAAACAAAGCTTTAATTTCAGTTATTTTTTTCAATTTTTTTTTGTTTGACAACCTATAATAAATTGTATATCGTTGGAAAGCTTACATCTTCAGCTTTAATTAGATGCCCTTATCTTATCTCTCAGTTGCTTAGAAAAAAGAATACAAATTTTTTAATCAATAAGCTGCAGAACAAAAAAAAAAGCTTTAATTTCAGATATTTTTTTAATTTTTTTTTTGTATGACAACCTATAATAAATTTTATATCGTGGAAAGCTTACATCTTCAGCTTGAATTAGATGCCCTTATCATATCTCTCAGTTGCTTAGAAAAAAGAATAAAAAATTTTTAATCAATCAGCTGCAGAACAAAAAAAAAGCTTTAATTTCAGATATTTTTTTAATTTTTTTTTTGTATGACAACCTATAATAAATTGTATATCGTTGGAAAGCTTACATCTTCAGCTTTAATTAGATGCCCTAATCATATCTCTAAGTTGCTTAGAAAAAATAATAAAAATTTTTTAATCAATCAGCTGCAGAACAAAAAAAAAGCTTTAATTTCAGATATTTTTTAAATTTTTTTTTGTGTGACAACCTATAATAAATTGTATTTAGTTGGAAAGCTTACATTTTTAGCTTTAATTAGATGCCCTAATCATATCTCTAAGTTGCTTAGAAAAAAGAATAAACATTTTTTAATCAATGAACTGCAGAACAAAAAAAAAACATTAATTTTAGATATTTTTTTCAATTTTTATTTGTATGACAACCTATAATAAATTGTATATCGCTGGAAAGCTTACATCTTCAGCTTTCATTAGATGCTTTAATCATATCTCTAAGTTGCTTAGAAAAAAGCATACAAAATTTTTAATCAATGAGCTGCAGAACAAAAAAAAAGCTTTAATTTCAGATATTTTTTTCAATTTTTTTTTGTATGACAACCTATAATAAATTGTATATCGTTGAAAAGCTTATATCTTCAGCTGATTCCCTAATCATATCTCTAAGCTGCTTAGAAAAACGATTAAAAATTTTTTAATCAATCAGCTGCAGAACAAAAAAAAAGCTTTAATTTCAGATATTTTTTTAATTTTTTTTTTTGTATGACAACCTATAATAAATTGTATATCGTTGGAAAGAAATGGTAACGGAGTTACGAATAACAGAGTTACGCGCGACAGAGTTACGGCCGTCAAAGTTACGCGAAACCGAGGTTACGAAAAACTAGAGTTACGAATTCTTAAGTTATGTAAAGCTATGACATGTGATTTTTGGGTTGGCAACAATTGCGAGGAACGATATTTGGATAGGTATAGATAGATATACAAAGTGGGTATTACAAAATACGCTATGAATAATTATATTAATTAATAGAAAAAAAAAAAATACGTAGGTGCAATATTAGTTGGACAAATAAGAAGTTAATTTCAATTATGTCCCCCAAACTTATATAAGCATACTTATGTTTTTTTTTTTCTATTTCAACGTTTTTGCGATCTTCTCACAAAAACAAAAAAAAATATATGTATATCTATACCTATCCAATCAAAATTTTACAAGATTAAATAACACCCATTTTCGCTTAACTCATTTAGTTCTGACCAATGAGAATATGTTAATCTCTTGTTTGTATTTCCATAATTCCATATCGTTCCTCGCAATTGTTGCCAACAAAAAATCACATGTCATAGCTTAACATAACTTTAGAATTCGTAACTCTAGTTTTTCGTAACTTCGGTTTCGCGTAACTTTGACGGCCGTAACTCTGTCGCCCGTAACTCTGGTATTCGTAACTTCGTCGGTTTCCCCGTTGGAAAACTAACATCTTCAGCTTTAATTAGATGCCCTTATCTTATCTCTCAGTTGCTTAGAAAAAAGAATAAAAATTTTTTAATCAATAAGCTGCAGAACAAAAAAAAAAGCTTTAATTTCAGATATTTTTTTAATTTTTTTTTTGTATGACAACCTATAATAAATTGTATATCGTTGGAAAGCTTACATCTTCAGCTTTAATAACATGCTCTTATCTTATCTCTCAGTTGCTTAGAAAAAAACAATAAAAAATTTTTAATCAATGAGCTGCAGAACAAAAAAAAAGCTTTAATTTCAGTTTTTTTTTTCAATTTTTTTTTTGTATGACAACCTATAATAAATTGTATATCGTTTGAAAGCTTACATCTTCAGCTTTAATAAGATGCTTAAATCATATCTCTCAGTTGCTTAGAAAAAAGAATACAAAATTTTTAATCAATGAGCTGCAGAACAAAAAAAAAAGCTTTAATTTCAGATATTTTTTTCAATTTTTTTTTGTATGACAACCTATAATAAATTGTATATCAATGGAAAGCTTACATCTTTAGCTTTAATTAGATGCTTTAATCATATCTCTAAGTTGCTTAGAAAAAAGAATAAACAATTTTTAATCAATGAGCTGCAGAACAAAAAAAAAGCTTTAATTTCAGATAATTTTTGTCCATTTTTTTTTGTATGACAACCTATAATAAATTGTATTTAGTTGGAAAGCTTACATCTTCAGCTTTAATAACATGCTCTTATCTTATCTCTCAGTTGCTTAGAAAAAAACAATAAAAAATTTTTAATCAATGAGCTGCAGAACAAAAAAAAGCTTTAATTTCAGATATTTTTTTCAATTTTTTTTTGTATGACAACCTATAATAAATTGTATATCGCTGGAAAGCTTACATCTTTAGCTTTAATTAGATGCTTTAATCATATCTCAAAGTTGCTTAGAAAAAAGAATAAACAATTTTTAATCAATGAGCTGCAGAACAAAAAAAAAGCTTTAATTTCAGATATTTTTTTAATTTTTTTTTTTGTATGACAACCTATAATAAATTGTATATCGCTGGAAAGCTTACATCTTCAGCTTTAATAAGATGCCCTTATCATATCTCTCAGTTGCTTAGAAAAAATAATAAAAATTTTTTAATCAATGAGCTGCAGAACAAAAAAAAAAGCTTTAATTTCAGATATTTTTTTAATTTTTTTTTTGTATGACAACCTATAATAAATTGTATATCGTTGGAAAGCTTACATCTTCAGCTTTAATAAGATGCCCTTATCATATCTCTCAGTTGCTTAGAAAAAATAATAAAAATTTTTTAATCAATGAGCTTCAGAACAAAAAAAAAAGCTTTAATTTCAGATATTTTTAAATTTTTTTTTTTTGTATGACAACCTATAATAAATTGTATATCGTTGAAAAGCTTACATCTTCAGCTTTAATAAGATGCCCTTATCATATCTCTCAGTTGCTTAGAAAAAATAATAAAAATTTTTTAATCAATGAGCTGCAGAACAAAAAAAAAAGCTTTAATTTCAGATATTTTTTTAATTTTTTTTTTGTATGACAACCTATAATAAATTGTATATCGTTGGAAAAATTACATCTTCAGCTTAAATTAGATGCCCTTATCTTATCTCTCAGTTGCTTAGAAAAAAGAATAAAAATTTTTTAATCAATAAGCTGCAGAACAAAAAAAAAAGCTTTAATTTCAGATATTTTTTTAATTTTTTTTTTGTATCACAACCTATAATAAATTGTATATCGTTGGAAAGCTTACATCTTCAGCTTTAATTAGATGCTTTAATCATATCTCTAAGTTGCTTAGAAAAAAGAATAAAAATTTTTTAATCAATCAGCTGCAGAACAAAAAAGCTTACATCTTCAGCTTTAATTAGATGCTTTAATCATATCTCTAAGTTGCTTAGAAAAAAGAATAAAAATTTTTTAATCAATCAGCTGCAGAACAAAAAAAAAGCTTTAATTTCAGATATTTTTTTCAATTTTTTTTTGTATGACAACCTATAATAAATTGTATATCAATGGAAAGCTTACATCTTTAGCTTTAATTAGATGCTTTAATCATATCTCTAAGTTGCTTAGAAAAAAGAATAAACAATTTTTAATCAATGAGCTGCAGAACAAAAAAAAAGCTTTAATTTCAGATAATTTTTGTCCATTTTTTTTTGTATGACAACCTATAATAAATTGTATTTAGTTGGAAAGCTTACATCTTCAGCTTTAATAACATGCTCTTATCTTATCTCTCAGTTGCTTAGAAAAAAACAATAAAAAATTTTTAATCAATGAGCTGCAGAACAAAAAAAAAGCTTTAATTTCAGATATTTTTTTCAATTTTTTTTTGTATGACAACCTATAATAAATTGTATATCGCTGGAAAGCTTACATCTTTAGCTTTAATTAGATGCTTTAATCATATCTCTAAGTTGCTTAGAAAAAAGAATAAACAATTTTTAATCAATGAGCTGCAGAACAAAAAAAAAGCTTTAATTTCAGATATTTTTTTAATTTTTTTTTTTGTATGACAACCTATAATAAATTGTATATCGCTGGAAAGCTTACATCTTCAGCTTTAATAAGATGCCCTTATCATATCTCTCAGTTGCTTAGAAAAAATAATAAAAATTTTTTAATCAATGAGCTGCAGAACAAAAAAAAAAGCTTTAATTTCATATATTTTTTTAATTTTTTTTTTGTATGACAACCTATAATAAATTGTATATCGTTGGAAAGCTTACATCTTCAGCTTTAATAAGATGCCCTTATCATATCTCTCAGTTTCTTAGAAAAAATAATAAAAATTTTTTAATCAATGAGCTGCAGAACAAAAAAAAAAAGCTTTAATTTCAGATATTTTTAAATTTTTTTTTTGTATGACAACCTATAATAAATTGTATATCGTTGAAAAGCTTACATCTTCAGCTTTAATAAGATGCCCTTATCATATCTCTCAGTTGCTTAGAAAAAATAATAAAAAATTTTTAATCAATGAGCTGCAGAACAAAAAAAAAAAGCTTTAATTTCAGATATTTTTTTAATTTTTTTTTTGTATGACAACCTATAATAAATTGTATATCGTTGGAAAAATTACATCTTCAGCTTAAATTAGATGCCCTTATCTTATCTCTCAGTTGCTTAGAAAAAAGAATAAAAATTTTTTAATCAATAAGCTGCAGAACAAAAAAAAAAGCTTTAATTTCAGATATTTTTTTAATTTTTTTTTTGTATGACAACCTATAATAAATTGTATATCGTTGGAAAGCTTACATCTTCAGCTTTAATTAGATGCTTTAATCATATCTCTAAGTTGCTTAGAAAAAAGAATAAAAATTTTTTAATCAATCAGCTGCAGAACAAAAAAGCTTACATCTTCAGCTTTAATTAGATGCTTTAATCATATCTCTAAGTTGCTTAGAAAAAAGAATAAAAATTTTTTAATCAATCAGCTGCAGAACAAAAAAAAAGCTTTAATTTCAGATATTTTTTGTCCATTTTTTTTTGTATGACAACCTATAATAAATTGTATATCGTTCGAAAGCTTACATTTCAGCTTTAATTAAATGCCCTAATCATGTCTCTAAGTTGCTTAGAAAAAAGAATACAAAATTTTTAATCAATGAGCTGCAGAACAAAAAAAAAAAGCTTTAATTTCAGTTATTTTTTTAAATTTTTTTTTTGTATGACAACCTATAATAAATTGTATATCGTTGGAAAACTTACATCTTCAGCTTTAATTAGATGCCCTAATCATATCTCTAAGTTGCTTAGAAAAAAGAATACAAAATATTTAATCAATGAGCTGCAGAACAAAAAAAAAAAGCTTTAATTTCAGTTATTTTTTTAAATTTTTTTTTGTATGACAACCTATAATAAATTGTATATCGTTGGAAAGATTACATCTTCAGCTTTAATTAGATGCACTAATCATATCTCTCAGTTTCATAGAAAAAAGAATAAAAATTTTTTAATCAATGAGCAGCAGAACAAAAAAAAAGCTTTAATTTCAGATATTTTTTGTCCATTTTTTTTTGTATGACAACCTATAATAAATTGTATATCGTTGGAAAGCTTACATCTTCAGCTTTAATTAAATGCCCTAATCATATCTCAAAGTTGCTTAGAAAAAAGAATACAAATTTTTTAATCAATGAGCTGCAGAACAAAAAAAAAAAACATTAATTTTAGATATTTTTTTCAATTTTTATTTGTATGACAACCTATAATAAATTGTATATCGCTGGAAAGCTTACATCTTCAGCTTTAATAAGATGCCCTTATCATATCTCTCAGTTGCTTAGAAAAAATAATAAAAATTTTTTAATCAATGAGCTGCAGAACAAAAAAAAAAAGCTTTAATTTCAGATATTTTTTTAATTTTTTTTTTGTATGACAACCTATAATAAATTGTATATCGTTGGAAAGCTTACATCTTCAGCTTTAATAATATGCCCTTATCATATCTCTCAGTTGCTTAGAAAAAATAATAAAAATTTTTTAATCAATGAGCTGCAGAACAAAAAAAAAAGCTTTAATTTCAGATATTTTTTAATTTTTTTTTTTTGTATGACAACCTATAATAAATTGTATATCGTTGAAAAACTTACATCTTCAGCTTTAATTAAATGCCCTAATCATATCTCAAAGTTGCTTAGAAAAAAGAATACAAATTTTTTAATCAATGAGCTGCAGAACAAAAAAAAAAAACATTAATTTTAGATATTTTTTTCAATTTTTATTTGTATGACAACCTATAATAAATTGTATATCGCTGGAAAGCTTACATCTTCAGCTTTAATAAGATTTCCTTATCATATCTCTCAGTTGCTTAGAAAAAATAATAAAAATTTTTTAATCAATGAGCTGCAGAACAAAAAAAAAAAGCTTTAATTTCAGATATTTTTTTAATTTTTTTTTTGTATGACAACCTATAATAAATTGTATATCGTTGGAAAGCTTACATCTTCAGCTTTAATAATATGCCCTTATCATATCTCTCAGTTGCTTAGAAAAAATAATAAAAATTTTTTAATCAATGAGCTGCAGAACAAAAAAAAAAAGCTTTAATTTCAGATATTTTTTTAATTTTTTTTTTGTATGACAACCTATAATAAATTGTATATCGTTGGAAAAATTACATCTTCAGCTTAAATTAGATGCCCTTATCTTATCTCTCAGTTGCTTAGAAAAAAGAATAAAAATTTTTTAATCAATAAGCTGCAGAACAAAAAAAAAAGCTTTAATTTCAGATATTTTTTTAATTTTTTTTTTGTATGACAACCTATAATAAATTGTATATCGTTGGAAAGCTTACATCTGCAGCTTTAATAACATGCTCTTATCTTATCTCTCAGTTGTTTAGAAAAAACAATAAAAAATTTTTAATCAATGAGCTGCAGAACAAAAAAAAAGCTTTAATTTCAGTTTTTTTTTCAATTTTTTTTTTGTATGACAACCTATAATAAATTGTATATCGTTTGAAAGCTTACATCTTCAGCTTTAATAAGATGCTTAAATCATATCTCTCAGTTGCTTAGAAAAAAGAATAAAAAATTTTTAATCAATGAGCTGCAGAACAAAAAAAAAGCTTTAATTTCAGATATTTTTTTCAATTTTTTTTTGTATGACAACCTATAATAAATTGTATATCGCTGGAAAGCTTACATCTTTAGCTTTAATTAGATGCTTTAATCATATCTCTAAGTTGCTTAGAAAAAAGAATAAAAAATTTTTAATCAATGAGCTGCAGAACAAAAAAAAAGCTTTAATTTCAGTTTTTTTTTCAATTTTTTTTTTGTATGACAACCTATAATAAATTGTATATCGTTTGAAAGCTTACATCTTCAGCTTTAATAAGATGCTTAAATCATATCTCTCAGTTGCTTAGAAAAAAGAATAAAAAATTTTTAATCAATGAGCTGCAGAACAAAAAAAAAGCTTTAATTTCAGTTTTTTTTTCAATTTTTTTTTTGTATGACAACCTATAATAAATTGTATATCGTTTGAAAGCTTACATCTTCAGCTTTAATAAGATGCTTAAATCATATCTCTCAGTTGCTTAGAAAAAAGAATAAAAAATTTTTAATCAATGAGCTGCAGAACAAAAAAAAAAAGCTTTAATTTCAGATATTTTTTTAACCCTAGTTTACAAATTGGGGTTCGTCCTAACCCCAACGCATGTTTAAATGGTTATAACTTTTTCTAAATCGTTTTTTCCACTTGGGATGAAAACTCAGTGAACGAAATTCATTCTTGTTTACGTTTTTTGTCTTTTTTCCATAAAAGCGGTTTTATATAATTTTCTGGAATTTTTTTCTCAAAAAAAGTCACAAACTAAACTTGGGGTTCATGCGAACCCCAAGATTTTAAATGGACTATTTTCAACAATTTTTATTAGGTATATTTTGGCAAAAATATACCTGTTGTATATACGTGTTATCATAAAAAGACACCGCAACTGTCACCTTAAACAATAACAGAAAGAGACAATGCATCAAATTGTTGATAATGAACAATAAGAATTGCATAAAAGCTTTGGGGTTCGCGCGAACCCCCAAGTTTGGTTATTGCATTATTTTGCGTGCGGTAAACTAGGGTTAATTTTTTTTTTTGTACGACAACCTATAATAAGTTGTATATCGTTGGAAAGCTTACATCTTCAGCTTTAATTAGATGCTTTAATCATATCTCTAAGTTGCTTAGAAAAAAGAATAAAAATTTTTTAATCAATCAGCTGCAGAACAAAAAAAAAGCTTTAATTTCAGATATTTTTTGTCCATTTTTTTTTGTATGACAACCTATAATAAATTGTATATCGTTGGAAAGCTTACATCTTCAGCTTTAATTAAATGCCCTAATCATATCTCTAAGTTGCTTAGAAAAAAGAATACAAAATTTTTAATCAATGAGCTGCAGAACAAAAAAAAAAAGCTTTAATTTCAGTTATTTTTTTAAATTTTTTTTTTGTATGACAACCTATAATAAATTGTATATCGTTGGAAAACTTACATCTTCAGCTTTAATTAGATGCACTAATCATATCTCTCAGTTTCTTAGAAAAAAGAATAAAAATTTTTTAATCAATGAGCAGCAGAATTGTATATCGTTGGAAAGCTTACATCTTCAGCTTTAATTAAATGCCCTAATCATATCTCTAAGTTGCTTAGAAAAAAGAATACAAAATTTTTAATCAATGAGCTGCAGAACAAAAAAAAAAAGCTTTAATTTCAGTTATTTTTTTAAATTTTTTTTTTGTATGGCAACCTATAATAAATTGTATATCGTTGGAAAACTTACATCTTCAGCTTTAATTAGATGCACTAATCATATCTCTCAGTTTCTTAGAAAAAAGAATAAAAATTTTTTAATCAATGAGCAGCAGAACAAAAAAAAAGCTTTAATTTCAGATATTTTTTTAATTTTTTTTTGTATGACAACCTATAATAAATTGTATATCGTTGGAAAGCTTACATCTTCAGCTTTAATAAGATGCCCTAATCATATCTCTAAGCTGCTTAGAAAAAAGAATAAAAAATGTTTAATCAATCAGCTGCAGAACAAAAAAAAGCTTTAATTTCAGATATTTTTTTAATTTTTTTTTGTATGACAACCTATAATAAATTGTATATCGTTGGAAAGCTTACATCTTCAGCTTTAATTAGATGCCTTAATCATATCTCTAAGTTGTTTAGCAAAAAGAATAAAAATTTTTTAATCAATGAGCTGCAGAACAAAAAAAAAACATTAATTTTAGATATTTTTTTCAATTTTTATTTGTATGACAACCTATAATAAATTGTATATCGCTGGAAAGCTTACATCTTCAGCTTTAATTAGATGCTTTAATCATATCTTTAAGTTGCTTAGAAAAAAGCATACAAAATTTTTAATCAATGAGCTGCAGAACAAAAAAAAAAGCTTTAATTTCAGATATTTTTTTAATTTTTTTTGTATGGCAACCTATAATAAATTGTATATCATTGGAAAGCTTACATCTTCAGCTTTAATTAGATGCTTAAATCATATCTCTCAGTTGCTTAGAAAAAAGAATAAAAAATTTTTAATCAATGAGCTGCAGAACAAAAAAAAAGCTTTAATTTCAGATATTTTTTTCAATTTTTTTTTGTATTACAATTTATAATTGTAGAAACTCAAGCAATCGATTTCTTAAAAGTAATCAAATTAAATTTTATAAATTTTCATTCCGATTCTAAACTTTGTGAGAATAAGTTGAATTAATAAATTCTTACTAATTGTTATTTTTATTCGAAGCCAAAGCATTTTAATTACAATAGGTTATGGGCGACAATAAAGATTATGTGCAATCTATTCCACAATTTAACGGTTGTGGATATGATGATTGGCAATTTCGAATGAAAATTCAATTGGAATCGAAAAATTTGTGGGACGTTCTAACCGACGAACCCCCGGAAGAAGCAGGTCCAAGAAGCGAGTTTATGAAGAGAGATAAAATAGCTAAACATTGTTTGGTTAGTTTTATTCATTCTGATTATCTCAGTTATGTGAGAGATCAAGAAACTGCAAAATTGATGTGGCTCAACCTGGAGTCTACATTCGCTAAAACTTCGATGGTTAACCAGCATTTACTAAGAAAGCAACTAATAAAGCTGCGAATGAAAAGTAGCGATTCAATAACATCACATTTGGTTACCTTCGAAAATTTGGTTCGTCAACTGAAAATGGCTGGGGCAAATATGGAAGATAATGATGTCCTAACCCAACTATTTTTAACGTTGCCAGAAAAATTTGATGCTTTGGTTACAGCTCTTCAGAACTTAGACGAAAAGAAACTTTCATTGTCTATGGTCAAAGAAAGATTGAAAGCTGAAGAACTGAAACTTAATGATCGCCAAGGTGAAGATTTTCAAGAATCAATAGCCTTTTCGAGTAAAAAGAAGAACTACAAGAAAAAGAAATTTAATGGCAAATGTTTTAAATGCAACAAATTTGGTCACCAAGCTAAAGATTGCTATGCAAAAGAAGCTCAAACCGCAAGCCACAAAGGTTTTTGCTTCATGGCGGATAGAAAATGTCCAACAGATAAACAATGCAAAAAGATTGTTTTCAAGCTAGATTCTGGAGCTAGCGATCATCTCGCTAATGAGAAATGGTATTTTTTATAGATGTCCGAATTGAAATTTCCCATTGAAATAAATGTTGCCAAAGACGATCAATCCTTGGTAGCACACAAAATGGGACAAATCAAAGAATTGAGCGATAATAAAACTGAGCTCACGATTAAAAACGTTCTATATACACCTGAGCTAAGAGACAATTTACTTTCAGTAAGTAAATTAACGAATGCTGGAGCTGAAGTCAAGTTTTGTGGACACAAGGCTTTAATTTTTAGTAACAACGAACTTATAGCGACAGCATACTTAAGAGCGAACTTGTATGAACTTGAAGTAGAAATCAATGAAGCAAAGGTTAATATATGTTCAAAAGATGAATCTTTGTTATGGCATCGTCGTCTTGGACACATCAGTAAGCAAAGAATGGATGTCCTTGCCAAGACGAATCTAATTTCAAGCAATATTCAAAGGTCCAAAATTGATTTTTGTGACGTATGCATTGAAGGAAAACAGGTACGAGAACCCTTTAATGGAACCCGTAATAGAGCTAGGCGAGCTCTCGAACGAATACATTCAGATGTTTGCGGTCCATTAAGTCCAATTGCATATGACGGTTCGAAATATTTTGTTTCTTTTATTGACGATTTTAGTCATTTTGCCATGATTTTCTTGATGAAGAACAAGTCAGATGTGTTTCAAGCGTTCAAAGATTATGAAGCTTTGTCGACCGCTATGTTTAATTGTTCAATATCAAAACTGACTATTGATCAAGGGCGAGAATATTTATCCAAATAACAAAATTCTTGGTATAAACAAAAAGGAATTCAAGTTGAATCAACAGTTGCATATTCTCCTCAACAAAATATCGTTGCTGAGAGGTTTAATCGAACTCTTACTGAAACAATAAGAGTTTTATTAATCGAATCAAGTGTCCCAAATGAAATGTGGAATGAAGCTGCACTTACTGCCGTCTATACGATCAACCGGAGTCCAACCCGTTGTTTAGAAGGTTCGATGACTCCAACCGAATTATGGTTTGGGTCAAAACCAAATCTCAAAAAGCTAAGAGTATTTGGTTGTAAGGCGTATGCTTGGATCCCAACTCAATGTCGAAAAAAACTTGAACCAAGAAGCAGAAAGTCAGTTATGGTAGGATATGCTACGAACGGATACCGACTCTGGGATATGGAAACAAGAAAAATTAAGATCTCTCGCGATGTAAAATTTGATGAGTTTAATTTTCCATTTAAAACCATTGAAAAACAAGTCGATACAAGAGAAAAGCCAAAGTATATCCTATGGAGCCACGAGCAAGAGAGGGAAGAAGAATTTCAAAACAATGCTGTGGCTAACACGTCAGATACACAAGTTTCGCAAAATGAGGAACATGTAATTGAAACAAACCAACTACTAGAAGAAGATGATCCGGAATTGGATGAAGCTGCTATTGCGCTCCCTTCACAAACAGATATCAATCACCAAACGGAGATTGTGAGGCGCAGTGAAAGGGAGCGCAGGCTACCAAGTAAGTTCCTAGATTTTATTATGAATTCAAGGGCAAATTCTGCTGCTGGTATTTTCCCTACAGATCCACCTGATTATTACAATGATATTCTGAACCGGACGGATTCAGATCTATGGAAGAAAGCTGTTGAGGCCGAACTTGCATCCATGAAGAAAAATTGCGTTTGGGAGATTGTCGATACTCCTTTGAACACAAAACTTTTGCAGTCGAAGTGGATCTTCACTATTAAGGAAAATGAACATGGCAACCAAATCAAATACAAAGCTCGTTTGGTTGTGAAGGGATTTTTACAGAAATATGGAATAGATTACACCGAGACATATGCTACAGTTGCAAAGTTAACCACAATTCGTGTTTTGTTGGCAATCGGCGTACATAAAAAGTTCCATTTTCATCAACTTGATGTTAAGACAGCATTTCTCCATGGAGATCTGAATGAAGATATTTATATGGCTGTTCCAGACGGTGTTCCAGCCAGAGAGGGAAAAGCATGTAAGCTTCTTAAGTCAATTTATGGCTTAAAACAGTCTCCCCGATGCTGGAATCAGAAACTTAATGAACATTTGGTCTCTATTGGATTTAAGCGTTCAAGTCATGATAGTTGCTTATATACAAGATTTGACAAAGATATTTTGTTCCTACTGATATACGTTGACGACCTCCTAATTGTTGGTGAGAAAATCACATCGATAGAGAAACTTAAAAGTGAACTCTCTTCTCGATTTGAAATGTCGGACTCTGGTCCGTTAAGATTTTTTCTGGGTATGAAAATAGATATCGATGATGATGGTTTAAAAATATCTCAAGAAACTAGTATCGACAAAATTCTTCAGAAGTTTGGTATGATAGAATGCAACCCTGTCAAAAGTCCAATGGAGAAAGGCTTGCAACTTCAAGCAAATACAACAAGTGAAAATTGTCAAAAACCATACCGTGAACTTCTCGGAAGCATTATGTATATAATGCTTTGTACAAGACCAGACATATGTTATGCAGTCAGTTTTATGGGAAGATACCAACAAAATCCATCTGACATACATTGGCAACATCTGAAAAGAATAGTACGATACTTAAAAGGTACAAAGAACTTAAAACTAAAAATTAGATGTGACAATAATCAACCAATTATTGGATTTGCTGATGCCGACTGGGCATCTGATATAGTAGACAGGAAGTCTGTAAGTGGGTATGTGTTTAAGGTCTATGGAAGTACAGTGTCCTGGTGTAGCAAGAAACAAACAACTGTAGCTACCTCTTCAAGCGAAGCTGAATATATAGCCTTAAGTTCAGCTACAACAGAAGGTATATGGCTAAGAGGTTTATTGCAAGATTTAAAAGAGATCAGAGACGAACCAACTTTTATTTTTGAAGACAATAGAAGATGCATTGGCATGGCCCACAATTTAGAAAGCAAACGAGCAAAACACATCGATATAAAACATCATTTTGTAAGAGACAGTATTGAAAAAAAATTAATAAAAGTTGAATCAATCGGGACAAAAGAACAACAAGCTGACATCTTTACTAAAGCGATGGATCCTGTACATTTCTTAAATTTGAGAACAAAACTTAATTTGACAGAATAAATGCTCGATTGAGAGAGGGTGTAGAAACTCAAGCAATCGATTTCTTAAAAGTAATCAAATTAAATTTTATAAATTTTCATTCCGATTCTAAACATTGTGAGAATAAGTTGAATTAATAAATTCTTACTAATTGTTATTTTTATTCGAAGCCAAAGCATTTTAATTACAATAATAATAAATTGTATCTTCAGCTTTAATTAGATGCTTAAATCATATCTCTCAGTTGCTTAGAAAAAAGAATAAAAATTTTTTAATCAATCAGCTGCAGAACAAAAAAAAGCTTTAATTTCAGATATTTTTTTAATTTTTTTTTTTTTGTATGACAACCTATAATAAATTGTATATCGTTGGAAAGCTTTAATAAGATGCCCTTATCATATCTCTCAGTTGCTTAGAAAAAATAATAAAAATTTTTTAATCAATCAGCTGCAGAACAAAAAAAAAAAGCTTTAATTTCAGATATTTTTTTCAATTTTTTTTTTGTATGACAACCTATAATAAATTGTATATCGTTGGAAAGCTTACATCTTCAGCTTTAATAACATGCTCTTATCTTATCTCTCAGTTGCATAGAAAAAAACAATAAAAAATTTTTAATCAATGAGCTGCAGAACAAAAAAAAAGATTTAATTTTAGTTATTTTTTTCAATTTTTTTTTGTATGACAACCTATAATAAATTGTATATCGTTTGAAAGCTTACATCTTCAGCTTTAATAAGATGCTTAAATCATATCTCTCAGTTGCTTAGAAAAAAGAATAAAAAAATTTTAATCAATGAGCTGCAGAACAAAAAAAAAGCTTTAATTTCAGATATTTTTTGTCCATTTTTTTTTGTATGACAACTTATAATAAATTGTATATCATTGGAAAGCTTACATCTTCAGCTTTAATAAGATGCCCTAATCATATCTCTAAGTTGCTTAGAAAAAAGAATAAAATTTTTTTAATCAATCAGCTGCAGAACAAAAAAAAAGCTTTAATTTCAGATATTTTTTTAATTTTTTTTTGTGTGACAACCTATAATAAATTGTATTTAGTTGGAAAGCTTACATTTTTAGCTTTAATTAGATGCCCTAATCATATCTCTAAGTTGCTTAGAAAAAAGCATACAAAATTTTTAATCAATGAGCTGCAGAACAAAAAAAAAACATTAATTTTAGATATTTTTTTCAATTTTTATTTGTATGACAACCTATAATAAATTGTATATCGCTGGAAAGCTTACATCTTCAGCTTTAATTAGATGCCCTAATCATATCTCTACGTTGCTTAGAAAAAAGCATACAAAATTTTTAACCAATGAGCTGCAGAACAAAAAAAAAAGCTTTAATTTCAGATATTTTTTTCAATTTTTCTTTGTATGACAACCTATAATAAATTGTATATCGTTGGAAAACTTACATCTTCAGCTTTAATTAGATGCCCTTATCTTATCTCTCAGTTGCTTAGAAAAAATAATAAAAATTTTTTAATCAATCAGCTGCAGAGCAAAAAAAAAAAAGCTTTAATTTCAGATATTTTTTTCAATTTTTTTTTGTATGACAACCTATAATAAATTGTGTATCGTTGGAAAGCTTACATCTTCAGCTTTAATAACATGCTCTTATCTTATCTCTCAGTTGCTTAGAAAAAAGAATAAAAATTTTTTAATCAATCAGCTGCAGAACAAAAAAAAGCTTTAATTTCAGATATTTTTTTAATTTTTTTTTTTTGTATGACAACCTATAATAAATTGTATATCGTTGGAAAGCTTTAATAAGATGCCCTTATCATATCTCTCAGTTGCTTAGAAAAAATAATAAAAATTTTTTAATCAATCAGCTGCAGAACAAAAAAAAGCTTTAATTTCAGATATTTTTTTAATTTTTTTTTTTTGTATGACAACCTATAATAAATTGTTTATCGTTGGAAAGCTTTAATAAGATGCCCTTATCATATCTCTCAGTTGCTTAGAAAAAATAATAAAAATTTTTTAATCAATCAGCTGCAGAACAAAAAAAAAAAAGCTTTAATTTCAGATATTTTTTTCAATTTTTTTTTTGTATGACAACCTATAATAAATTGTATATCGTTGGAAAGCTTACATCTTCAGCTTTAATAACATGCTCTTATCTTATCTCTCAGTTGCATAGAAAAAAACAATAAAAAATTTTTAATCAATGAGCTGCAGAACAAATAAAAAGATTTAATTTTAGTTATTTTTTTCAATTTTTTTTTGTATGACAACCTATAATAAATTGTATATCGTTTGAAAGCTTACATCTTCAGCTTTAATTAGATGCTTAAATCATATCTCTCAGTTGCTTAGAAAAAAGAATAAAAAAATTTTAATCAATGAGCTGCAGAACAAAAAAAAAGCTTTAATTTCAGATATTTTTTGTCCATTTTTTTTTGTATGACAACTTATAATAAATTGTATATCATTGGAAAGCTTACATCTTCAGCTTTAATAAGATGCCCTAATCATATCTCTAAGTTGCTTAGAAAAAAGAATAAAATTTTTTTAATCAATCAGCTGCAGAACAAAAAAAAAGCTTTAATTTCAGATATTTTTTTAATTTTTTTTTGTGTGACAACCTATAATAAATTGTATTTAGTTGGAAAGCTTACATTTTTAGCTTTAATTAGATGCCCTAATCATATCTCTAAGTTGCTTAGAAAAAAGAATAAAAATTTTTAATCAATGAGCTGCAGAACAAAAAAAAAACATTAATTTTAGATATTTTTTTCAATTTTTATTTGTATGACAACCTATAATAAATTGTATATCGCTGGAAAGCTTACATCTTCAGCTTTAATTAGATGCCCTTATCATATCTCTAAGTTGCTTAGAAAAAAGCATACAAAATTTTTAACCAATGAGCTGCAGAACAAAAAAAAAAGCTTTAATTTCAGATATTTTTTTCAATTTTTCTTTGTATGACAACCTATAATAAATTGTATATCGTTGGAAAACTTACATCTTCAGCTTTAATTAGATGCCCTTATCTTATCTCTCAGTTGCTTAGAAAAAATAATAAAAATTTTTTAATCAATCAGCTGCAGAGCAAAAAAAAAAAAGCTTTAATTTCAGATATTTTTTTCAATTTTTTTTTGTATGACAACCTATAATAAATTGTGTATCGTTGGAAAGCTTACATCTTCAGCTTTAATAACATGCTCTTATCTTATCTCTTACATCTTCAGCTTTAATTAGATGCCCTAATCATATCTCTAAGTTGCTTAGAAAAAAGCATACAAAATTTTTAACCAATGAGCTGCAGAACAAAAAAAAAGCTTTAATTTCAGATATTTTTTTAATTTTTTTTGTGTGACAACCTATAATAAATTGTATTTAGTTGGAAAGCTTACATTTTTAGCTTTAATTAGATGCCCTAATCATATCTCTAAGTTGCTTAGAAAAAAGAATAAAAATTTTTAATCAATGAGCTGCAGAACAAAAAAAAAACATTAATTTTAGATATTTTTTTCAATTTTTATTTGTATGACAACCTATAATAAATTGTATATCGCTGGAAAGCTTACATCTTCAGCTTTAATTAGATGCCCTAATCATATCTCTACGTTGCTTAGAAAAAAGCATACAAAATTTTTAACCAATGAGCTGCAGAACAAAAAAAAAAGCTTTAATTTCAGATATTTTTTTCAATTTTTCTTTGTATGACAACCTATAATAAATTGTATATCGTTGGAAAACTTACATCTTCAGCTTTAATTAGATGCCCTTATCTTATCTCTCAGTTGCTTAGAAAAAATAATAAAAATTTTTTAATCAATCAGCTGCAGAGCAAAAAAAAAAAAGCTTTAATTTCAGATATTTTTTTCAATTTTTTTTTGTATGACAACCTATAATAAATTGTGTATCGTTGGAAAGCTTACATCTTCAGCTTTAATAACATGCTCTTATCTTATCTCTCAGTTGCTTAGAAAAAAGAATAAAAATTTTTTAATCAATCAGCTGCAGAACAAAAAAAAGCTTTAATTTCAGATATTTTTTTAATTTTTTTTTTTTGTATGACAACCTATAATAAATTGTATATCGTTGGAAAGCTTAAATAAGATGCCCTTATCATATCTCTCAGTTGCTTAGAAAAAATAATAAAAATTTTTTAATCAATCAGCTGCAGAACAAAAAAAAGCTTTAATTTCAGATATTTTTTTAATTTTTTTTTTTTGTATGACAACCTATAATAAATTGTATATCGTTGGAAAGCTTTAATAAGATGCCCTTATCATATCTCTCAGTTGCTTAGAAAAAATAATAAAAATTTTTTAATCAATCAGCTGCAGAACAAAAAAAAAAAAGCTTTAATTTCAGATATTTTTTTCAATTTTTTTTTTGTATGACAACCTATAATAAATTGTATATCGTTGGAAAGCTTACATCTTCAGCTTTAATAACATGCTCTTATCTTATCTCTCAGTTGCATAGAAAAAAACAATACAAAATTTTTAATCAATGAGCTGCAGAACAAAAAAAAAAGATTTAATTTTAGTTATTTTTTTCAATTTTTTTTTGTATGACAACCTATAATAAATTGTATATCGTTTGAAAGCTTACATCTTCAGCTTTAATTAGATGCTTAAGTCATATCTCTCAGTTGCTTAGAAAAAAGAATAAAAAAATTTTAATCAATGAGCTGCAGAACAAAAAAAAAGCTTTAATTTCAGATATTTTTTGTCCATTTTTTTTTGTATGACAACTTATAATAAATTGTATATCATTGGAAAGCTTACATCTTCAGCTTTAATAAGATGCCCTAATCATATCTCTAAGTTGCTTAGAAAAAAGAATAAAATTTTTTTAATCAATCAGCTGCAGAACAAAAAAAAAGCTTTAATTTCAGATATTTTTTTAATTTTTTTTTGTGTGACAACCTATAATAAATTGTATTTAGTTGGAAAGCTTACATTTTTAGCTTTAATTAGATGCCCTAATCATATCTCTAAGTTGCTTAGAAAAAAGAATAAAAATTTTTAATCAATGAGCTGCAGAACAAAAAAAAAACATTAATTTTAGATATTTTTTTCAATTTTTATTTGTATGACAACCTATAATAAATTGTATATCGCTGGAAAGCTTACATCTTCAGCTTTAATTAGATGCCCTAATCATATCTCTAAGTTGCTTAGAAAAAAGCATACAAAATTTTTAACCAATGAGCTGCAGAACAAAAAAAAAAGCTTTAATTTCAGATATTTTTTTCAATTTTTCTTTGTATGACAACCTATAATAAATTGTATATCGTTGGAAAACTTACATCTTCAGCTTTAATTAGATGCCCTTATCTTATCTCTCAGTTGCTTAGAAAAAATAATAAAAATTTTTTAATCAATCAGCTGCAGAGCAAAAAAAAAAAAGCTTTAATTTCAGATATTTTTTTCAATTTTTTTTTGTATGACAACCTATAATAAATTGTGTATCGTTGGAAAGCTTACATCTTCAGCTTTAATAACATGCTCTTATCTTATCTCTCAGTTGCTTAGAAAAAAGCAATAAAAAATTTTTAATCAATGAGCTGCAGAACAAAAAAAAAGCTTTAATTTCAGTTATTTTTTTCAATTTTTTATTGTATGACAACCTATAATAAATTGTATATCGTTGGAAAGCTTACATCTTCAGCTTTAATAAGATGCTTAAATCATATCTCTCAGTTGCTTAGAAAAAAGAATAAAAAATTTTTAATCAATGAGCTGCAGAACAAAAAAAAAGCTTTAATTTCAGATATTTTTTTCAATTTTTTTTTGTATGACAACCTATAATAAATTGTATATCGCTGGAAAGCCTACATCTTTAGCTTTCATTAGATGCTTTAATCATATCTCTAAGTTGCTTAGAAAAAAGAATAAACAATTTTTAATCAATGAGCTGCAGAACAAAAAAAAAAGCTTTAATTTCAGATATTTTTTTAATTTTTTTTTTGTATGACAACCTATAATAAGTTGTATATCGTTGGAAAGCTTACATCTTCAGCTTTAATAAGATGCCCTAATCATATCTCTAAGTTGCTTAGAAAAAAGAATAAAAATTTTTTAATCAATCAGCTGCAGAACAAAAAAAAAGCTTTAATTTCAGATATTTTTTTCAATTTTTTTTTTGTATGACAACCTATAATAAATTGTATATCGTTGGAAAGCTTACATCTTCAGCTTTAATTAAATAACCTAATCATATCTCTAAGCTGCTTAGAAAAAAGAATACAAAATTTTTAATCAATGAGCTGCAGAACAAAAAAAAGCTTTAATTTCAGATATTTTTTTCAATTTTTTTTTTGTATGACAACCTATAATAAATTGTATATCGTTGGAAAGCTTACATCTTCAGCTTTAATAAGATGCCCTAATCATATCTCTAAGCTGCTTAGAAAACAAAATAAAAATTTTTAATCAATCAGCTGCAGAACAAAAAAAAAGCTTTAATTTCAGATATTGTTTTCAATTTTTTTTTGTTTGACAACTTATAATAAATTGTATATCGTTGGAAAGCTTACATTTTCAGCTTTAATAAGATGCCTTTATCATATCTCAAAGTTGCTTAGAAAAAAGAATTCAAATTTTTTTAATCAATGAGCTGCAGAACAAAAAAAAAACATTAATTTTAGATATTTTTTTCAATTTTTATTTGTATGACAACCTATAATAAATTGTTTATCGCTGGAAAGCTTACATCTTCAGCTTTAAATAGATGCTTTAATCATATCTCTAAGTTGCTTAGAAAAAAGCATACAAAATTTTTAATCAATGAGCTGCAGAGCAAAAAAAAAAAGCTTTAATTTCAGATATTTTTTTCAATTTTTTTTTTGTATGACAACCTATAATAAATTGTATGTCGTTGGAAAGCTTACATCTTCAGCTTTTATTCGATGCCCTTATCATATCTCTAAGTTGCTTAGAAAAAAGCATACAAAATTTTTAATCGATCAGCTGCAGAACAAAAAAAAAGCTTTAATTTCAGATATTTTTTTAATTTTTTTTTGTATGACAACCTATAATAAATTGTATATCGTTGGAAAACTTACATCTTCAGCTTTAATTAGATGCCCTAATCATATCTCTAAGTTGCTTAGAAAAAAGAATAAACATTTTTTAATCAATCAGCTGCAGAACAAAAAAAAGTTTTAATTTCAGATATTTTTTTAATTTTTTTTTGTATGACAACCTATAATAAATTGTATATCGTTGGAAAGCTTACATCTTCAGCTTTAATTAAATGCTTTTATCATATCTCTAAGTTGCTTAGAAAAAAGAATAATCATTTTTTAATCAATCAGCTGCAGAACAAAAAAAAAGCTTTAATTTCAGATATTAAAAAAATTTTTTTTTTGTATGACAACCTATAATAAATTGTATATCGTTGGAAAGCTTACATCTTCAGCTTTAATTAGATGCTTTAATCATATCTATAAGTTGCTTAGAAAAAAGAATAAAAATTTTTTAATCAATCAGCTGCAGAACAAAAAAAAAAGCTTTAATTTCAGATATTTTTCTCAATTGTTTTTTGTATGACAACCTATAATATATTTTATATCGTTAGAAAGCTTACATCTTCAGCTTTAATTAGATGCCCTAATCATATCTCTAAGTTCCTTAGAAAAAAGAATAAAAATTTTTTAATCAATCAGCTGCAGAACAAAAAAAAAGCCCTAATTTCAGATATTTTAAAATTTTTTTTTGTATGACAACCTATAATAAATTGTATATCGTTGGAAAGCTTACATCTTCAGCTTTAATTAGAGGCTTAAATCATATCTCTAAGTTGCTTAGAAAAAAGAATAAAAATTTTTTAATCAATCAGCTGCAGAACAAAAAAAAAGCTTTAATTTCAGATATTTTTTTCAATTTTTTTTTTGTATGACAACCTATAATAAATTGTATATCGTTGGAAAGCTTACATCTTCAGCTTTAATTATATGCCCTAATCATATCTCAAAGTTGCTTAGAAAAAAGAATACAAATTTTTTAATCAATCAGCTGCAGAACAAAAAAAAAGCTTTAATTTCAGATATTTAAAAAATTTTTTTTTTGTATGACAACCTATAATAAATTGTATATCCTTGGAAAGCTTACATCTTCAGCTTTTATTCGATGCCCTAATCATGTCTCTAAGTTGCTTAGAAAAAAGAATAAAAATTTTTTAATCAATCAGCTGCAGAACAAAAAAAAACTTTCATTTCAGATATTTTTTTCAATTTTTATTTGTATGACAACCTATAATAAATTGTATATCGCTGTAAAGCTTACATCTTCAGCTTTAAATAGATGCTTTAATCATATCTCTAAGTTGCTTAGAAAAAAGCATACAAAATTTTTAATCAATGAGCTGCAGAGCAAAAAAAAAAGCTTTAATTTCAGATATTTTTTTCAATTTTTTTTTTGTATGACAACCTATAATAAATTGTATGTCGTTGGAAAGCTTACATCTTCAGCTTTTATTCGATGCCCTAATCATATCTCTAAGTTGCTTAGAAAAAAGAATAAAAAATTTTTAATCGATCAGCTGCAGAACAAAAAAAAAAGCTTTAATTTCAGATATTTTTTAAATTTTTTTTTGTATGACAACCTATAATAAATTGTATATCGTTGGAAAACTTACATCTTCAGCTTTAATTAGATGCCCTAATCATATCTCTAAAATGCTTAGAAAAAAGAATAAACATTTTTTAATCAATCAGCTGCAGAACAAAAAAAAGCTTTAATTTCAGATATTTTTTTAATTTTTTTTTGTATGACAACCTATAATAAATTGTATATCGTTGGAAAGCTTACATCTTCAGCTTTAATTAAATGCTTTTATCATATCTCTAAGTTGCTTAGAAAAAAGAATAATCATTTTTTAATCAATCAGCTGCAGAACAAAAAAAAAGCTTTAATTTCAGATATTAAAAAAATTTTTTTTTTGTATGACAACCTATAATAAATTGTATATCGTTGGAAAGCTTACATCTTCAGCTTTAATTAGATGCTTTAATCATATCTATAAGTTGCTTAGAAAAAAGAATAAAAATTTTTTAATCAATCAGCTGCAGAACAAAAAAAAAAGCTTTAATTTCAGATATTTTTCTCAATTGTTTTTTGTATGACAACCTATAATATATTTTATATCGTTAGAAAGCTTACATCTTCAGCTTTAATTAAATGCTTTAATCATATCTCTAAGTTCCTTAGAAAAAAGAATAAAAATTTTTTAATCAATCAGCTGCAGAACAAAAAAAAGCCCTAATTTCAGATATTTTAAAAATTTTTTTTGTATGACAACCTATAATAAATTGTATATCGTTGGAAAGCTTACATCTTCAGCTTTAATTAGAGGCTTAAATCATATCTCTAAGTTGCTTAGAAAAAAGAATAAAAATTTTTTAATCAATCAGCTGCAGAACAAAAAAAAAGCTTTAATTTCAGATATTTTTTTCAATTTTTTTTTTGTATGACAACCTATAATAAATTGTATATCGTTGGAAAGCTTACATCTTCAGCTTTAATTATATGCCCTAATCATATCTCAAAGTTGCTTGGAAAAAAGAATAAAATTTTTTTAATCAATCAGCTGCAGTACAAAAAAAAAGCTTTAATTTCAGATATTTTTTAAAATTTTTTTTTTGTATGACAACCTATAATAATATAAAGAATAAAAATTTTTTAATCAATCAGCTGCAGAACAAAAAAAAAGCTTTAATATCAGATATTTTTCTCAATTGTTTTTTGTATGACAACCTATAATAAATTGTATATCGTTAGAAAGCTTACATCTTCTATTCTCTCTCAGTTGCTTAGAAAAAAGAATAAAAATTTTTTCATCAATCAGCTGCAGAACAAAAAAAAAAGCTTTAATTTCAGATATTAAAATTTTTTTTTTGTATGACAACCTATAATAAATTGTATATCGTTGGAAAGCTTACATCTTCAGCTTTAATTAGATGCTTTAATCATATCTCTAAGTTGCTTAGAAAAAAGAATAAAAATTTTTTAATCAATCAGCTGCAAAACAAAAAAAAGGCTTTAATATCAGATATTTTTCTCAATTGTTTTTTGTATGACAACCTATAATAAATTGTATATCGTTAGAAAGCTTACATCTTCAGCTTTAATTAGATGCTTAAATCATATATCTCAGTTGCTTAGAAAAATGAATAAAAAATTTTTAATCAATCAGCTGCAGAACAAAAAAAAAAGCTTTAATTTCAGATATTTTTTTAATTTTTGTTTTGTATGACAACCTATAATAAATTGTATATCGTTGGAAAGCTTACATCTTCAGCTTTAATTAGATGCCCTAATCATATCTCTCAGTTGCTTAGAAAAAAGAATTTAAAAATTTTTAATCAATGAGCTGCAGAACAAAAAAAAAAGCTTTAATTTCAGATATTTTTTTCCATTTTTTTTTTGTATGACAACCTATAATAAATTGTATATCGTTGGAAAGCTTACATCTTCAGCTTTAATTGGATGCCCTAATCATATCTCTCAGTTGCTTAGAAAAAAGAATAAAATTTTTTTAAATCAATCAGCTGCAGAACAAAAAAAAAAGCTTTAATTTCAGATATTTTTAAAATTTTTTTTTGTATGACAACCTATAATAAATTGTATATCGCTGGAAAGCTTACATCTTCAGTTTTAATAAGATGCTTTAATCATATCTCTAAGTTGCTTAGAAAAAAGAATAAAAAAATTTTTAATCAATGAGCTGCAGAACAAAAAAAAAAGCTTAAATTTCTGATATTTTTTTTCCATTTTTTTTTTGGTATGACAACCTATAATAAATTGTATATCGCTGGAAAGCTAACATCTTCAGCTTTAATAAGATGCCCAAATCATATCTCTAAGTTGCTTAGAAAAATGAATAAACATTTTTTAATCAATCAGCTGCAGAACAAAAAAAAAAGCTTTAATTTCAGATATTTTTTTTTTTTGTATGACAACCTATAATAAATTGTATATCGTTGGAAAACTTACATCTTCAGCTTTAATTAGATGCCCTAATCATATCTCTAAGTTGCTTAGAAAAAAGAATAAAAATTTTTTAATCAATGAGCTGCAGAACAAAAAAAAGCTTTAATTTCAGATATTTTTCGAATTCTTTTTTGTATGACAACCTATAATAAATTGTATATCGCTGGAAAGCTTACATCTTCAGTTTTAATAAGATGCTTTAATCATATCTCTAAGTTGCTTAGAAAAAAGAATAAAAAAATTTTTAATCAATGAGCTGCAGAACAAAAAAAAAAGCTTAAATTTCTGATATTTTTTTTCCATATTTTTTTTTTGTATGACAACCTATAATAAATTGTATATCGCTGGAAAGCTTACATCTTCAGCTTTAATAAGATGCTTTAATCATATCTCTAAGTTGCTTAGAAAAAAGAATAAAAAAATTTTTAATCAATGAGCTGCAGAACAAAAAAAAAAAGCTTAAATTTCTGATATTTTTTTTCCATTTTTTTTTTTGGTATGACAACCTATAATAAATTGTAAATCGTTGGAAAGCTTATATCTTCAGCTTAAATAAGATGCCCTTATCATATCTCTAAGTTGCTTAGAAAAATGAATAAAAAAAAAAAAAAAATTCTTTTTCGGAATTTTCCTTCATTGTGATTCTTGTGTTAGCAGTTGTAGTGAGTGCAAGTATTCTTTCATACACACCGCGTTTTGCATAAAGAATTAAAATTTCTTATAAAAGAGTTCGTTGCGACTCTGGTGACGGCGATGTTTGCCCTCCCAGAAAACATTATTTAAATTTAAATAAAAGAAATATTCATGATAAAATGAATAATAACCAAAACTATTATCAGCCTTTGCAAAGCCTTATGGCTGATGCTAATGATATTGATGAAATGTCTGTAAACCATAATAATGAACGTTCCAACGTCATTAAAGAAAGTGTTCCCCCTATAGTGGTTCTAAAATCTACAAGTGAACGAGTGCGACTCATGCTTAGTGACTTAAAGATCGAAAAGTATCTTATAAAAAATATTTCTCTCGGTCAAAAAATTATATCTCCCAATGAAGTCTTTGAAAAAATCAAAGCCGAACTTGTTAAATTAGAAATTCAATTTTTTTCGTACTCGCGAAAAGAAGCGCGACCTTTTAAAGTAGTTTTCTCGGGTCTTGATCTCATAGCCGAAAAATTGATTAAAGATGAACATATTTCGTCTGGAATAAAGTGCATTGATGTGAAAATGATCACTTATAACTCAAAATCAAATGCACAAACTAAAAGCTACATTTACATTGTTTACATCGAACGCGGTACAATAAAATTAAATGAACTGAAGCGAAGCCATTCATGCTTGTTTAGAACTCTTGTTCGATGGGACTTCAAGAGGCAAAACCCCGGAAAAACAACGCAATGTCATAATTGCCAACTCTATGGACATGGTTCCATGCACTGTCACATTAAGAGTTTTTGTGCTAACTGCGCCGGCAGTCACAAAACAACTGAATGCAATTTATGACGTGATTCGATGCGCCAATTGCAATGGACCTCACAAGTCATCCGACTCCAACTGTATAAGTGGCCAACAATACTTGGATATTCGTCAAAAACTCTCCACCCATCGACGTGTAGCAAACAACAAGCGCACACCACCTACACAAATAGCACAAACAACTTTTGATCCACATTCTCTTTCTCACTTTCCTCCCTTACCCCAACGCTCCCCTCCTGTACCACCAAGGCTAATAAATAAAAATCGCTCTGCTGCTCCATCATCATTACCTTCATCATCGGAAGCTATACAACTCAAACAAGTTCAACGTCAAAACAAAACATCATTCTCAAATACAAATGAGAACAATACTACATTATTCTCCTTTGAAGAAATTAATTCTCTTTTGAGTGAAGTTTTATCTAAGCTTAGTGCCTGTCATAACAAAAGTGACCAGTTCAATGTAATAACATCTCTTGCCATCAAGTATATCTACTCAAATAATCATGTTATCTAACTCTCTTAAAATTATAACTTGGAATGCCAGAGGCATCACAAAAAAGCAACTAGAATTTTTTAATTTTATTATTGATAATAAAGTTGACATTGCGTTAATCACAGAAACCTGGTTAAAAGAACAAAAATCATTTTCACACCCAAGCTTTAAATGTTATCGTCTTGACAGAAGAAACGAAATAGGAGGAGGTGTAGCTGTTGTCATAAGAAATGATATTGATCACTCGGTTCACCCTCATTTGCAACTACGATGTATTGAGTCAATAGGAGTAGATGTATTTTTAGAAAACAACTCAAAAGTGAGTATTTTTTCTGTCTATTTCCCGGGTGGAAATAGAACTGTTGATAAAATAACTCAATTTAAAAGCGATCTACGTAAAATATTTAGAAATCGAAACAAAGTCATTTTTGGTGGCGATATAAACTGTCGCCATCAATTATGGAATTGTCTCAGAGCAAATTGCTGGGGTAACGTGTTGTATGACGTCAATGAAACGCATCCAAATTTCTCTTTACTATACCCACCCAATTATACCTATGTTCCAACATCTAAATCTAAAAGTCCTTCTACCTTAGACTTTTTTGTTACAAATATACCAACTAACTGTAACAGACCATTTACTTACAACAAATTAGGATCTGATCATCTCCCAGTCAATATGAATATGAATCTGCAATTACAAGTAAAACCAATCAGACTGTACTACAAATTTTCTGCAGCAAATTGGAACCTTTTTGCTTCATTTTTTAATAGAAGCTGCAATTTAAATAATATTTCTACTACCCCGATAAACACAACCCAAATTGATTCAATGTGTAGTAATTTTGTTTCATTGGTAAATAGCGCTGCTGACTTTGCAATACCTAAGTGTCCTGTAAAGGATAATTATTCGGTTCGACTTCCTAGTAATATTTTATTATTGATAAGACTAAAAAACTCTGAGAGAAGGAAATGGCTTCGCTATCGTTACGACTTCTTCCTCAAAAGCACAAAACTTTTAAACATAGAAATAGCAAAAGAAATTGATAAATACAAAAACTCACGTTGGAATAATCTTCTTTCGTCCTTTGAGAAATCAAGTAAACCTTTTTGGAAAGTTACAAAGATTATCAAAAAACGTGGTTCAGGTATTCCACCTCTCAAAACACATGACAAACTGTTAATAACGGCTAAAGAAAAGGCAAACTTATTAGCTTCAAATTTTTCAAAAAATCATGAAACAACAGCTCACTATAGTGATTATTCCACTTCAACTGAAGTTGCAAATACAATTACTTTTATATCGCAATCAAATGTCGAATTAATAGATTCAAATCTAATTAATCCTAGTAAAGTAAGATACTTGATTCAAGGCTTAAAAAACAAAAAATGTCCTGGCATGGACGGTATAAGTAACAAACTTTTGAAAGCTGTCCCTGTATCAGGCATACGATACCTTACCTCAATTTTCAATGCTTGTCTTAAACTAAGCTACTTTCCAGATTGCTGGAAAACTGCTATTGTTTTACCAATTGCAAAGCCTGGCAAACCAAAGGATGATGCTAACAGCTACAGGCCTATAAGCTTACTGAGCTCTATAAGCAAAATACTAGAAAAAATAATCAAAGAAAATCTTGATAATCACTTAGCTGCAAACAATATTCTTCCTGATTATCAATTTGGATTCAGACCCTTCCACAACACCAGCCATCAAATTCTCAGAATAAAAAATCATGTTAAAGAAAAATTCAAAAATAAAGAGTCGACTGCCTTAGTACTCTTAGATATTGAAAAGGCCTTCGATACTGTCTGGCACGACGCATTAATCCACAAACTTGTACAATTTAACTTCCCAATGAGTATAGTAAAAATTATCCAAAGCTTTTTAGACTTGAGAAAATTTTTAGTAAAAGTTCAAAGCGAAAAATCTTCTTTGCAAAATATTCCATATGGAATTCCTCAAGGTACAGTACTTGGTCCAACTCTCTTCAATATCTTTGTCTCAGATTTACCCAATCTGGGAAACAGTATAGGTATTGCAATGTTTGCTGACGACACGGCTATTTTTACATCAGGTACATATTTCCTAGACGTTTGTCATACATTGCAAATGTCTCTTTCTACAATAGAAAAATACTTTTTCAAATGGAAGATTAAGGTAAACCCCTTGAAAACGCAAGCTATTTGGTTTACAAGACGTCGAAAATCGTGTTTCCTCCCAAACAATGTACAGCTTCGAATGGGCACCGTGAACATTGACTGGTCCGAACATTGTCGATATCTTGGTGTTATAATAGACAAAAAATTTAGTTTTCAAAAACATATCTACTACTATTGATAAGATAAATCTATATAAAAGAATTCTTTACCCATTAATATGTAGAAGTTCTAAACTTAGCAAAGAAAATAAAATTTTAATGTTTAAGTTAATTTTCCAATCCATCCTCCTGTACGGTGCTCCTGTTTGGAACGATTGTGCCAAAACTCACAAACTTAAGCTTCAAATATGCCAAAACAAACTTCTAAAAATGATGCTTGATTTACCATGGTGTTATTCAACTTACAGGCTTCATGAAAAATCCAATGTCAACCTTTTGAACTCCCTTATTGAAAATTTAACCCAAAAATTTTATGTAAATTGTTCCTTCTCTGATAATGAACTGATTAAATGTTTATCAACACCATAACGTTATATATATTATCATTTTATATATATATTTAAAGGCTCTAGATTTGGAGTGAATGAATTTGTCGAATGGTTTACTTTTCTAAAAGGAATCCTTTGGCAATGTTTGTTTTCTTCGGAACTGCGACCTAATATATACATTATAATTTAAAAAAAACTTAATGTGGGAGTGCAATATTAGTTTTAAGAGTTAAATAAGGGTTTTTGTTCGTAGCTTTCCCTTGAATTATTAATATCAATTTCATTATACAACTTATTGTCATTATATGTTTGTTTAAATTATAGTTGAAAAGGAAAATATTTATCCTAAATCTCTAACTTGTAACTACCAAATGTAAAAAGAAACTCTGTTATTGCTACTTAATAAATAAATAATAATAAATAAAAAAATGAATAAAAATTTTTTAATCAATCAGCTGCAGAACAAAAAAAAAAGCTTTAATTTCAGATATTTTTTTATTTTTTTTTTTGTATGACAACCTATAATAAATTGTATATCGTTGGAGAGCTTACATCTTCAGCTTTAATTAGATGCCCTAATCATATCTCTAAGTTGCTTAGAAAAAAGAATAAAAATTTTTTAATCAATGAGCTGCAGAACAAAAAAAAAGCTTTAATTTCAGATATTTTTCCGAATTGTTTTTTGTATGACAACCTATAATAAATTGTATATCGCTGGAAAGCTTACATCTTCAGTTTTAATAAGATGCTTTAATCATATCTCTAAGTTGTTTAGAAAAAAGAATAAAAAAATTTTTAATCAATGAGCTGCAGAACAAAAAAAAAAAGCTTAAATTTCTGATATTTTTTTTCCATTTTTTTTTTTTGTATGACAACCTATAATAAATTGTGTATCGCTGGAAAGCTTACATCTTCAGCTTAAATTAGATGCTTTAATCATATCTCTAAGTTGCTTAGAAAAAAGAATAAAAAATTTTTAATCAATGAGCTGCAGAACAAAAAAAAAGCTTTAATTTCAGATATTTTTTCAATTTTTTTTTGTATGACAACCTATAATAAATTGTATATCGTTGGAAAGCTTACATCTTCAGCTTTAATTAGATGCTTTAATCATATCTCTAAGTTGCTTAGAAAAAATAATAAAAAATTTTTAATCAATCAGCTGCAGAACAAAAAAAAAGCTTTAATTTCAGATATTTTTTTCAATTTTTTTTTGTATGACAACCTATAATAAATTGTATATCGCTGGAAAGCTTACATCTTCAGCTTTAATAAGATGTCCTAATCATATCTCTAAGTTGCTTAGAAAAAAGAATAACAAAATTTTAATCAATGAGCTGCAGAACAAAAAAAAGCTTTAATTTCAGATATTTTTTTCAATTTTTTTTTGTATGACAACCTATAATAAATTGTATATCGCTGGAAAGCTTAGAAAAAAGAATAAAAAATTTTTAGTCAATGAGCTGCAGAACAAAAATAAAGCTTTAATTTCAGATATTTTTTTTAATTTTTTTTTGGATGACAACCTATAATAAATTGTATATCGTTGGAAAGCTTACATCTTCAGCTTTAATTAGATGTCCTAATCATATCTCTAAGTTACTTAGAAAAAAGTATAAAAAAATTTTAATCAATGAGCTGCAGAACAAAAAAAAAAGCTTTAATTTCAGATATTTTTTTCAATTTTTTTTTGCATGACAACCTATAATAAATTGTATATCCCTGGAAAGCTTACATCTTCAGCTTTAATAAGATGCTTTAATTATATCTCTATGTTGCTTAGAAAAAAGAATAAAAAATTTTTAATCAATGAGCTGCAGAACAAAAAAAAAGCTTTAGTTTCAGTTATTTTTTTAATTTTTCTTTGTATGACAACCTATAATAAATTGTATATCGTTGGAAAGCTTACATCTTCAGCTTTAATTGGATGCCCTAATTATATCTCTATGTTGCTTAGAAAAAGAATAAAAAATTTTTAATCAATCAGCTGCAGAACAAAAAAAAAAGCTTTAATTTCAGATATTTTTTTCAATTTTTTTTGTATGACAACCTATAATAAATTGTATATCGTTGGAAAGCTTACATCTTAAGCTTTAATTAGATGCTTTAATTATATCTCTAAGTTGCTTAGAAAAAAGAATAAAAAAATTTTAATCAACCAGCTGCAGAACAAAAAAAAAAGCTTTAATTTCAGTTATTTTTTTAATTTTTTTTTTTTTATGACAACTTATAATAAATTATATATCGTTGGAAATTAAATGCTTTAATCATATCTCTAAGTTGCTTAGAAAAAAGAATAAAAAATTTTTAATCAATGAGCTGCAGAACAAAAGAAAAGCTTTAATTTCAGATATTTTTTTCAATTTTTTTTTGTATGACAACCTATAATAAATTGTATATCGTTGGAAAGCTTACATCTTCAGCTTTAATTGGATGCCCTAATTATATCTCTATGTTGCTTAGAAAAAGAATAAAAAATTTTTTATCAATAAGCTGTAGAACAAAAATAAAGCTTTAATTTCAAATATTTTTTGTCCATTTTTTTTTTTGTATGACAACCTATAATAAACTGTATAACGTTGGAAAGCTTACATCTTCAGCTTTAATAAGATGCTTTACTCATATCTCTAAGTAAAAGTAAAAGAATACAAATTTTTTAATCAATGAGCTGCAGAACAAAAAAAAAGCTTTAATTTCACATATTTTTTTCAATTTTTTTTTGTATGACAACCTATAATAAATTGTATATCGCTGGAAAGCTTACATCTTCAGCTTTAATTAGATGCTTTAATTATATCTCTAAGTTGCTTAGAAAAAAGAATACAAAATTTTTAATCAATCAGCTGCAGAACAAAAAAAAAAAGCTTTAGTTTCAGTTATTTTTTTAATTTTTTTTTGTATGACAACCTATAATAAATTGTATATCGTTGGAAAGCTTACATCTTCAGCTTTAATTGGATGCCCTAATTATATCTCTATGTTGCTTAGAAAAAGAATAAAAAATTTTTAATCAATGAGGTGCAGAGCAAAAAAAAAAAGCTTTAATTTCAGATATTTTTTTCAATTTTTTCTTGTATGACAACCTATAATAAATTGTATATCGCTTGAAAGCTTACATCTTAAGCTTTAATTAGATGCTTTAATTATATCTCTAAGTTGCTTAGAAAAAAGAATAAAAAAATTTTAATCAATCAGCTGCAGAACAAAAAAAAAAGCTTTAATTTCAGATATTTTTTTCAATTTTTTTTTGTATGACAACCTATAATAAATTGTATATCGCTGGAAAGCTTACATCGTCAGCTTTAATTATATCTCTAAGTTGCTTAGAAAAAAGAATACAAAATTTTTAATCAATCAGCTGCAGAACAAAAAAAAAAAAGCTTTAGTTTCAGTTATTTTTTTAATTTTTTTTTGTATGACAACCTATAATAAATTGTATATCGTTGGAAAGCTTACATCTTCAGCTTTAATTGGATGCCCTAATTATATCTCTATGTTGCTTCGAAAAAGAATACAAAATTTTTAATCAATGAACTGCAGAACAAAAAAAAAATCTTCAATTTGAGATATTTTTTTCAATTTTTTTTTGTATGACAACCTATAATAAATTGTATATCGTTGGAAAGCTTACATCTTCAGCTTTAATTAAATGCTTTAATCATATCTCTAAGTTGCTTAGAAAAAAGAATAATAATTTTTAATCAATGAACTGCAGAACAAAAAAAAAATCTTCAATTTGAGATATTTTTTTCAATTTTTTTTTGTATAACAACCTATAATAAATTGTATATCGTTGGAAAGCTTACATCTTCAGCTTTAATTAAATGCTTTTATCATATCTCTAAGTTGCTTAGAAAAAAGAATAAACATTTTTTAATCAATCAGCTGCAGAACAAAAAAAAAGGTTTAATTTCAGATATTAAAAATTTTTTTTTTTTGTATGACAACCTATAATAAATTGTATATCGTTGGAAAGCTTACATCTTCAGCTTTAATTAGATGCTTTAATCATATCTCTAAGTTGCTTAGAAAAAAGAATAAAAATTTTTTAATCAATCAGCTGCAGAACAAAAAAAAAAGCTTTAATTTCAGATATTTTTCTCAATTGTTTTTTGTATGACAACCTATAATATATTTTATATCGTTAGAAAGCTTACATCTTCAGCTTTAATTAGATGCTTTAATCATATCTCTAAGTTGCTTAGAAAAAAGAATAAAAATTTTTTAATCAATCAGCTGCAGAACAAAAAAAAGCCCTAATTTAAGATATTTTAAAAATTTTTTTTGTATGACAACTTATAATAAATTGTATATCGTTGGAAAGCTTACATCTTCACCTTTAATTAGATGCCCTTATCATATCTCTAAGTTACTTAGAAAAAAGAATAAAAAATTTTTAATCAATGAGCTGCAGAACAAAAAAAAAGCTTTAATTTCAGATATTTTTTTCAATTTTTTTTGTATGACAACCTATAATAAATTGTATATCGTTGGAAAGCTTACATCTTCAGCTTTAATTAGATGCTTTAATTATATCTCTAAGTTGCTTAGAAAAAAGAATACAAAATTTTTAATCAATCAGCTGCAGAACAAAAAATAAACTTTAGTTTCAGTTATTTTTTTAATTTTTTTTTTGTATGACAATTGTATATCGTTGGAAAGCTTACATCTTCAGCTTTAATTGGATGCCCTAATTATATCTCTATGTTGCTTAGAAAAAGAATAAAAAATTTTTCCTCAATAAGCTGTAGAACAAAAATAAAGCTTTAATTTCAAATATTTTTTGTCCATTTTTTTTTTGTATGACAACCTATAATAAATTGTATAACGTTGGAAAGCTTACATCTTCAGCTTTAATAAGATGCTTTACTCATATCTCTAAGTAAAAGTAAAAGAATAAAATTTTTTTAATCAATGAGCTGCAGAACAAAAAAAAAGCTTTAATTTCACATATTTTTTTCAATTTTTTTTTGTATGACAACCTATAATAAATTGTATATCGCTGGAAAGCATACATCTTCAGCTTTAATAAGATGCTTTAATTATATCTCTAAGTTGCTTAGAAAAAAGAATAAAAAATTTTTAATCAATCAGCTGCAGAACAAAAAAAAAAAAGCTTTAGTTTCACTTATTTTTTTAATTTTTTTTTTGTATGACAACCTATAATAAATTGTATATCGTTGGAAAGCTTACATCTTCAGCTTTAATAAGATGCCCTAATCATATCTCTAAATTGTTTAGCAAAAAGAATAAAAATTTTTTAATCAATGAGCTGCAGAACAAAAAAAAATCTGTAATTTCAGATATTTTTTTCAATTTTTTTTTGTATGACAACCTATAATAAATTGTATATCGCTGGAAAGCTTACATCTTCAGCTTTAATAAGATGCTTTAATTATATCTCTAAGTTGCTTAGAAAAAAGAATAAAAAAATTTGTAATCAATGAGCTGCAGAACAAAAAATAAGCTTTAATTTCAGATATTTTTTTCAATTTTTTTTTGGATGACAACCTATAATAAATTGTATATCGCTGGAAAGCTTATATCTTCAGCTTAAATAAGATGCCCTTATCATATCTCTAAGTTGCTTAGAAAAATGAATAAAAAAAAAAAAAAAATTCTTTTTCGGAATTTTCCTTCATTGTGATTCTTGTGTTAGCAGTTGTAGTGAGTGCAAGTATTCTTTCATACACACCGCGTTTTGCATAAAGAATTAAAATTTCTTATAAAAGAGTTCGTTGCGACTCTGGTGACGGCGATGTTTGCCCTCCCAGAAAACATTATTTAAATTTAAATAAAAGAAATATTCATGATAAAATGAATAATAACCAAAACTATTATCAGCCTTTGCAAAGCCTTATGGCTGATGCTAATGATATTGATGAAATGTCTGTAAACCATAATAATGAACGTTCCAACGTCATTAAAGAAAGTGTTCCCCCTATAGTGGTTCTAAAATCTACAAGTGAACGAGTGCGACTCATGCTTAGTGACTTAAAGATCGAAAAGTATCTTATAAAAAATATTTCTCTCGGTCAAAAAATTATATCTCCCAATGAAGTCTTTGAAAAAATCAAAGCCGAACTTGTTAAATTAGAAATTCAATTTTTTTCGTACTCGCGAAAAGAAGCGCGACCTTTTAAAGTAGTTTTCTCGGGTCTTGATCTCATAGCCGAAAAATTGATTAAAGATGAACATATTTCGTCTGGAATAAAGTGCATTGATGTGAAAATGATCACTTATAACTCAAAATCAAATGCACAAACTAAAAGCTACATTTACATTGTTTACATCGAACGCGGTACAATAAAATTAAATGAACTGAAGCGAAGCCATTCATGCTTGTTTAGAACTCTTGTTCGATGGGACTTCAAGAGGCAAAACCCCGGAAAAACAACGCAATGTCATAATTGCCAACTCTATGGACATGGTTCCATGCACTGTCACATTAAGAGTTTTTGTGCTAACTGCGCCGGCAGTCACAAAACAACTGAATGCAATTTATGACGTGATTCGATGCGCCAATTGCAATGGACCTCACAAGTCATCCGACTCCAACTGTATAAGTGGCCAACAATACTTGGATATTCGTCAAAAACTCTCCACCCATCGACGTGTAGCAAACAACAAGCGCACACCACCTACACAAATAGCACAAACAACTTTTGATCCACATTCTCTTTCTCACTTTCCTCCCTTACCCCAACGCTCCCCTCCTGTACCACCAAGGCTAATAAATAAAAATCGCTCTGCTGCTCCATCATCATTACCTTCATCATCGGAAGCTATACAACTCAAACAAGTTCAACGTCAAAACAAAACATCATTCTCAAATACAAATGAGAACAATACTACATTATTCTCCTTTGAAGAAATTAATTCTCTTTTGAGTGAAGTTTTATCTAAGCTTAGTGCCTGTCATAACAAAAGTGACCAGTTCAATGTAATAACATCTCTTGCCATCAAGTATATCTACTCAAATAATCATGTTATCTAACTCTCTTAAAATTATAACTTGGAATGCCAGAGGCATCACAAAAAAGCAACTAGAATTTTTTAATTTTATTATTGATAATAAAGTTGACATTGCGTTAATCACAGAAACCTGGTTAAAAGAACAAAAATCATTTTCACACCCAAGCTTTAAATGTTATCGTCTTGACAGAAGAAACGAAATAGGAGGAGGTGTAGCTGTTGTCATAAGAAATGATATTGATCACTCGGTTCACCCTCATTTGCAACTACGATGTATTGAGTCAATAGGAGTAGATGTATTTTTAGAAAACAACTCAAAAGTGAGTATTTTTTCTGTCTATTTCCCGGGTGGAAATAGAACTGTTGATAAAATAACTCAATTTAAAAGCGATCTACGTAAAATATTTAGAAATCGAAACAAAGTCATTTTTGGTGGCGATATAAACTGTCGCCATCAATTATGGAATTGTCTCAGAGCAAATTGCTGGGGTAACGTGTTGTATGACGTCAATGAAACGCATCCAAATTTCTCTTTACTATACCCACCCAATTATACCTATGTTCCAACATCTAAATCTAAAAGTCCTTCTACCTTAGACTTTTTTGTTACAAATATACCAACTAACTGTAACAGACCATTTACTTACAACAAATTAGGATCTGATCATCTCCCAGTCAATATGAATATGAATCTGCAATTACAAGTAAAACCAATCAGACTGTACTACAAATTTTCTGCAGCAAATTGGAACCTTTTTGCTTCATTTTTTAATAGAAGCTGCAATTTAAATAATATTTCTACTACCCCGATAAACACAACCCAAATTGATTCAATGTGTAGTAATTTTGTTTCATTGGTAAATAGCGCTGCTGACTTTGCAATACCTAAGTGTCCTGTAAAGGATAATTATTCGGTTCGACTTCCTAGTAATATTTTATTATTGATAAGACTAAAAAACTCTGAGAGAAGGAAATGGCTTCGCTATCGTTACGACTTCTTCCTCAAAAGCACAAAACTTTTAAACATAGAAATAGCAAAAGAAATTGATAAATACAAAAACTCACGTTGGAATAATCTTCTTTCGTCCTTTGAGAAATCAAGTAAACCTTTTTGGAAAGTTACAAAGATTATCAAAAAACGTGGTTCAGGTATTCCACCTCTCAAAACACATGACAAACTGTTAATAACGGCTAAAGAAAAGGCAAACTTATTAGCTTCAAATTTTTCAAAAAATCATGAAACAACAGCTCACTATAGTGATTATTCCACTTCAACTGAAGTTGCAAATACAATTACTTTTATATCGCAATCAAATGTCGAATTAATAGATTCAAATCTAATTAATCCTAGTAAAGTAAGATACTTGATTCAAGGCTTAAAAAACAAAAAATGTCCTGGCATGGACGGTATAAGTAACAAACTTTTGAAAGCTGTCCCTGTATCAGGCATACGATACCTTACCTCAATTTTCAATGCTTGTCTTAAACTAAGCTACTTTCCAGATTGCTGGAAAACTGCTATTGTTTTACCAATTGCAAAGCCTGGCAAACCAAAGGATGATGCTAACAGCTACAGGCCTATAAGCTTACTGAGCTCTATAAGCAAAATACTAGAAAAAATAATCAAAGAAAATCTTGATAATCACTTAGCTGCAAACAATATTCTTCCTGATTATCAATTTGGATTCAGACCCTTCCACAACACCAGCCATCAAATTCTCAGAATAAAAAATCATGTTAAAGAAAAATTCAAAAATAAAGAGTCGACTGCCTTAGTACTCTTAGATATTGAAAAGGCCTTCGATACTGTCTGGCACGACGCATTAATCCACAAACTTGTACAATTTAACTTCCCAATGAGTATAGTAAAAATTATCCAAAGCTTTTTAGACGGGAGAAAATTTTTAGTAAAAGTTCAAAGCGAAAAATCTTCTTTGCAAAATATTCCATATGGAATTCCTCAAGGTACAGTACTTGGTCCAACTCTCTTCAATATCTTTGTCTCAGATTTACCCAATCTGGGAAACAGTATAGGTATTGCAATGTTTGCTGACGACACGGCTATTTTTACATCAGGTACATATTTCCTAGACGTTTGTCATACATTGCAAATGTCTCTTTCTACAATAGAAAAATACTTTTTCAAATGGAAGATTAAGGTAAACCCCTTGAAAACGCAAGCTATTTGGTTTACAAGACGTCGAAAATCGTGTTTCCTCCCAAACAATGTACAGCTTCGAATGGGCACCGTGAACATTGACTGGTCCGAACATTGTCGATATCTTGGTGTTATAATAGACAAAAAATTTAGTTTTCAAAAACATATCTACTACTATTGATAAGATAAATCTATATAAAAGAATTCTTTACCCATTAATATGTAGAAGTTCTAAACTTAGCAAAGAAAATAAAATTTTAATGTTTAAGTTAATTTTCCAATCCATCCTCCTGTACGGTGCTCCTGTTTGGAACGATTGTGCCAAAACTCACAAACTTAAGCTTCAAATATGCCAAAACAAACTTCTAAAAATGATGCTTGATTTACCATGGTGTTATTCAACTTACAGGCTTCATGAAAAATCCAATGTCAACCTTTTGAACTCCCTTATTGAAAATTTAACCCAAAAATTTTATGTAAATTGTTCCTTCTCTGATAATGAACTGATTAAATGTTTATCAACACCATAACGTTATATATATTATCATTTTATATATATATTTAAAGGCTCTAGATTTGGAGTGAATGAATTTGTCGAATGGTTTACTTTTCTAAAAGGAATCCTTTGGCAATGTTTGTTTTCTTCGGAACTGCGACCTAATATATACATTATAATTTAAAAAAAACTTAATGTGGGAGTGCAATATTAGTTTTAAGAGTTAAATAAGGGTTTTTGTTCGTAGCTTTCCCTTGAATTATTAATATCAATTTCATTATACAACTTATTGTCATTATATGTTTGTTTAAATTATAGTTGAAAAGGAAAATATTTATCCTAAATCTCTAACTTGTAACTACCAAATGTAAAAAGAAACTCTGTTATTGCTACTTAATAAATAAATAATAATAAATAAAAAAATGAATAAAAATTTTTTAATCAATCAGCTGCAGAACAAAAAAAAAAGCTTTAATTTCAGATATTTTTTTATTTTTTTTTTTGTATGACAACCTATAATAAATTGTATATCGTTGGAGAGCTTACATCTTCAGCTTTAATTAGATGCCCTAATCATATCTCTCAGTTGCTTAGTAAAAAGAATAAAAAAATTTTAATCAATCAGCTGCAGAACAAAAAAAAAAGCTTTAATTTCAGATATTTTTTTCAATTTTTTTTTGTATGACAATATATAATAAATTGTATATCGCTTGAAAGCTTACATCTTCAGCTTTAATAAGATGCTTTAATTATATCTCTAAGTTGCTTAGAAAAAAGAATAAAAAAATTTGTAATCAATGAGCTGCAGAACAAAAAATAAGCTTTAATTTCAGATATTTTTTTCAATTTTTTTTTGGATGACAACCTATGATAAATTGTATATCGTTGGAAAGCTTACATCTTCAGCTTTAATAAGATGTCCTAATCATATCTCTAAGTTACTTAGAAAAAAGTATAAAAAATTTTTAATCAATGAGCTGCAGAACAAAAAAAAAAGCTTTAATTTCAGATATTTTTTTCAATTTTTTTTTGTATGACAACCTATAATAAATTGTATATCGCTGGAAAGCTTACATCTTCAGCTTTAATAAGATGCTTTAATTATATCTCTAAGTTGCTTAGAAAAAAGAATACAAAATTTTTAATCAATCAGCTGCAGAACAAAAAAAAAAAAGCTTTAGTTTCAGTTATTTTTTTAATTGTTTTTTGTATGACAACCTATAATAAATTGTATATCGTTGGAAAGCTTACATCTTCAGCTTTAATTGGATGCCCTAATTATATCTCTATGTTGCTTAGAAAAAGAATACAAAATTTTTAATCAATCAGCTGCAGAACAAAAAAAAAAGCTTTAATTTCAGATATTTTTTTAAATTTTTTTTTGTATGACAACCTATAATAAATTATATATCGTTGGAAATTAAATGCTTTAATCATATCTCTAAGTTGCTCAGAAAAAAGAATAAAAAATTTTTAATCAATGAGCTGCAGAACAAAAGAAAAGCTTTAATTTCAGATATTTTTTTCAATTTTTTTTGGTATGACAACCTATAATAAATTGTATATCGTTGGAAAGCTTACATCTTCAGCTTTGATTAGATGTCCTTATCATATCTCTAAGTAACTTAGAAAAAAGTATAAAAAATTTTTAATCAATGAGCTGCAGAACAAAAAAAAAAACATTAATTTCAGTTATTTTTTTAATTTTTTTTTGTATGACAACCTATAATAAATTATATATCGTTGGAAATTAAATGCTTTAATCATATCTCTAAGTTGCTTAGAAAAAAGAATAAAAAATTTTTAATCAATGAGCTGCAGAACAAAAGAAAAGCTTTAATTTCAGATATTTTTTTCAATTTTTTTTTGTATGACAACCTATAATAAATTGTATATCGCTGGAAAGCTTACATCTTCAGCTTTAATTAAATGCTTTAATCATATCTCTAAGTTGCTTAGAAAAAAGAATACAAATTTTTTAATCAATCAGCTGCAGAACAAAAAAAAAAGCTTTAGTTTCAGTTATTTTTTTAATTTTTTTTTTTGTATGACAACCTATAATAAATTGTATATCGTTGGAAAGCTTACATCTTCAGCTTTAATTGGATGCCCTAATTATATCTCTATGTTGCTTAGAAAAAAGAATAAAAAAATTTTAATCAATCAGCTGCAGAACAAAAAAAAAAAGCTTTAATTTCAGTTATTTTTTTAATTTTTTTTTTGTATGACAACCTATAATAAATTATATATCGTTGGAAATTAAATGCTTTAATCATATCTCTAAGTTGCTTAGAAAAAAGAATAAAAAATTTTTAATCAATGAGCTGCAGAACAAAAGAAAAGCTTTAATTTCAGATATTTTTTTCAATTTTTTTTTGTATGACAACCTATAATAAATTGTATATCGTTGGAAAGCTTACATCTTCAGCTTTGATTAGATGTCCTAATCATATATCTAAGTTACTTAGAAAAAAGAATAAAAAATTTTTAATCAATGAGCTGCAGAACAAAAAAAAAAGCTTTAATTTCAGATATTTTTTTCAATTTTTTTTTGTATGACAACCTATAATAAATTGTATATCGCTGGAAAGCTTACATCTTCAGCTTTAATTAAATGCTTTAATTATATCTCTAAGTTGCTTAGAAAAAAGAATACAAAATTTTTAATCAATCAGCTGCAGAACAAAAAAAAAAGCTTTAGTTTCAGTTATTTTTTTAATTTTTTTTTGTATGACAACCTATAATAAATTGTATATCGTTGGAAAGCTTACATCTTCAGCTTTAATTGGATGCCCTATTTATATCTCTATGTTGCTTAGAAAAAGAATAAAAAATTTTCATCAATAAGCTGTAGAACAAAAATAAAGCTTTAATTTCAAATATTTTTTGTCCATTTTTTTTGTATGACAACCTATAATAAATTGTATAACGTTGGAAAGCTTACATCTTCAGCTTTAATAAGATGCTTTACTCATATCTCTAAGTAAAAGTAAAAGAATAAAAATTTTTTAATCAATGAGCTGCAGAACAAAAAAAAAGCTTTAGTTTCACTTATTTTTTTATTTTTTTTTTTTGTATGACAACCTATAATAAATTGTATATCGTTGGAAAGCTTACATCTTCAGCTTTAATTAGATGCCCTAATCATATCTCTAAGTTGTTTAGCAAAAAGAATAAAAAATTTTTAATCAATGAGCTGCAGAACAAAAAAAAATCTGTAATTTCAGATATTTTTTTCAATTTTTTTTTGGTATGACAACCTATAATAAATTGTATATCGTTGGAAAGCTTACATCTTCAGCTTTAATAAGATGTTTAAATCATATCTCTCAGTTGCTTAGTAAAAAGAAGAAAAAAATTTTAATCAATCAGCTGCAGAACAAAAAAAAAAGCTTTAATTTCAGATATTTTTTTAAATTTTTTTTTGGATGACAACCTATAATAAATTGTATATCGTTGGAAAGCTTACATCTTCAGCTTTAATTAGATGTCCTAATCATATCTCTAAGTTACTTAGAAAAAAGTATAAAAAATTTTTAATCAATGAGCTGCAGAACAAAAAAAAAAGCTTTAATTTCAGATATTTTTTTCAATTTTTTTTTGTATGACAACCTATAATAAATTGTTTATCGCTGGAAAGCTTACATCTTCAGCTTTAATTAGATGCTTTAATTATATCTCTAAGTTGCTTAGAAAAAAGAATAAAAAAATTTTAATCAATCAGCTGCAGAACAAAAAAAAAAAAGCTTTAATTTCAGTTATTTTTTTAATTTTTTTTTTGTATGACAACCTATAATAAATTATATATCGTTGGAAATTAAATGCTTTAATCATATTTCTAAGTTGCTTAGAAAAAAGAATAAAAAATTTTTAATCACTGAGCTGCAGAACAAAAGAAAAGCTTTAATTTCAGATATTTTTTTTTCAATTTTTTTTTGTATGACAACCTATAATAAATTGTATATCGCTGGAAAGCTTACATCTTCAGCTTTAATTAAAAACTTTAATCATATCTCTAAGTTGCTTAGAAAAAAGAATAAACATTTTTAATCAATGAACTGCAGAACAAAAAAAAAATCTTTAATTTGAGATATTTTTTTCAATTTTTTTTTGTATGACAACCTATAATAAATTGTATATCGTTGGAAAGCTTACATCTTCAGCTTTGATTAGATAACCTAATCATATCTCTAAGTTACTTAGAAAAAAGAATGAAAAATTTTTAATCAATAAGCTGCAGAACAAAAAAAAAAGCTTTAATTTCAGATATTTTTTTCAATTTTTTTTTGTATGACAACCTATAATAAATTGTGTATCGCTGGAAAGCTTACATCTTCAGCTTTAATTAGATGCTTTAATTATATCTCTAAATTGCTTAGAAAAAAGAATACAAAATTTTTAATCAATCAGCTGCAGAACAAAAAAAAAGCTTTAGTTTCACTTATTTTTTTAATTTTTTTTTTGTATGACAACCTATAATAAATTGTATATCGTTGGAAAGCTTACATCTTCAGCTTTAATTAGATGCCCTAATCATATCTCTCAGTTGCTTAGAAAAAGAATAAAAAATTTTTCATCAATAAGCTGTAGAACAAAAATAAAGCTTTAATTTCAAATATTTTTTGTACATTTTTTTTTGTATGACAACCTATAATAAATTGTATAACGTTGAAAAACTTACATCTTCAGCTTTAATAAGATGCTTTAATCATATCTCTATGTTGCTTAGAAAAAGAATAAAAAATTTTTCATCAATAAGCTGTAGAACAAAAATAAAGCTTTAATTTCAAATATTTTTTGTACATTTTTTTTTGTATGACAACCTATAATAAATTGTATAACGTTGAAAAACTTACATCTTCAGCTTTAATAAGATGCTTTACTTTTATCTCTAAGTAAAAGTAAAAGAATAAAAATTTTTTGATCAATGAGCTGCAGAACAAAAAAAAAGCTTTAATTTTACATATTTTTTTCAATTTTTTTTTGTATGACAACCTATAATAAATTGTATATCGTTGGAAAGCTTACATCTTCAGCTTTAATTAGATGCTTTAATCATATCTCTATGTTGCTTAGAAAAAGAATAAAAAATTTTTCATCAATAAGCTGTAGAACAAAAATAAAGCTTTAATTTCAAATATTTTTTGTACATTTTTTTTTGTATGACAACCTATAATAAATTGTATAACGTTGAAAAACTTACATCTTCAGCTTTAATAAGATGCTTTACTTTTATCTCTAAGTAAAAGTAAAAGAATAAAAATTTTTTGATCAATGAGCTGCAGAACAAAAAAAAAGCTTTAATTTTACATATTTTTTTCAATTTTTTTTTGTATGACAACCTATAATAAATTGTATATCGCGGGAAAGCTTACATCTTCAGCTTTAATAAGATGATTTAATTATATCTCTAAGTTGCTTTGAAAAAAGAAGAAAAAATTTTTAATCAATCAGCTGCAGAACAAAAAAAAGCTTTAGTTTCACTTATTTTTTTAATTTTTTTTTTGTATGACAACCTATAATAAATTGTATATCGTTGGAAAGCTTACATCTTCAGCTTTAATTAGATGCCCTAATCATATCTCTAAGTTGTTTAGCAAAAAGAATAAAAAAATTTTAATCAATGAGCTGCAAAACAAAAAAAAATCTGTAATTTCAGATATTTTTTTCAATTTTTTTTTGGTATGACAACCTATAATAAATTGTATATCGTTGGAAAGCTTACATCTTCAGCTTTAATTAGATGCCCTAATCATATCTCTCAGTTGCTTAGTAAAAAGAATAAAAAAATTTTAATCAATCAGCTGCAGAACAAAAAAAAAAGCTTTAATTTCAGATATTTTTTTCAATTTTTTTTTTGTATGACAACCCATAATAAATTGTATATCGCTTGATATAAAAAGATGCTTTAATTATATCTCTAAGTTGCTTAGAAAAAAGAATAAAAAAATTTGTAATCAATGAGCTGCAGAACAAAAAATAAGCTTTAATTTCAGATATTTTTTTCAATTTTTTTTTGTATGACAACCTATAATAAATTGTGTATCGCTGGAAAGCTTAGAAAAAAGAATAAAAATTTTTTAATCAATGAGCTGCAGAACAAAAAAAAAGCTTTAATTTCAGATATTTTTTAAAATTTTTTTTTGTATGACAACCTATAATAAATTGTATATCGCTGGAAAGCTTACATCTTCAGCTTTAATTAGATGCTTTAATTATATCTCTAAGTTGCTTAGAAAAAAGAATACAAAATTTTTAATCAATCAGCTGCAGAACAAAAAAAAAAGCTTTAGTTTCAGTTATTTTTTTAATTTTTTTTTTGTATGACAACCTATAATAAATTGTATATCGTTGGAAAGCTTACATCTTCAGCTTTAATAAGATGCTTTAATTATATCTCTATGTTGCTTAGAAAAAAGAATAAAAAATTTTTAATCAATCAGCTGCAGAACAAAAAAAAAGCTTTAGTTTCACTTATTTTATTAATTTTTTTTTTTGTATGACAACCTATAATAAATTGTATATCGTTGGAAAGCTTACATCTTCAGCTTTAATTGGATGCCCTAATTATATCTCTATGTTGCTTAGAAAAAGAATAAAAAATTTTTAATCAATCAGCTGCAGAACAAAAAAAAAGCTTTAATTTCAGATATTTTTTTCAATTTTTTTTTGTATGACAACCTATAGGGTCAATGTGGGTAAATGTAAACAATTTCATGTCTTTTTTTTCTTTCGACTTTAGATTTTTATATGTTTTCACGGAACAACTTGAATGGTATCTACAAATGCAAATATGAAATGATGGCAATTCTTCTTTATAAATATAAACAAATATTTCCCAAATTGTTAACATTACTGTCAAATATGGCATTTTTACAAATACCCCACCATGTTTGTGTTTTTTTACAAATTCGGGGTAAATGTAAACGGTGGTTTAAAATTTAGAATTTCCTCTTTATCATATGGATAACAACTTGAAAAACGTTCAAGAAGGTATTTGACAAAAACTTTTTCAAATTACGATAAAAGTTTTTGTTTTCTTCATTTGATTCTTTATATAGGCGCCCAATATGCATCCTGAGCAGCTCTGAACGTCATATTTTTTTCACGTCAAAGACCGATTTGCAACATCATTCAATGAAAATGATGGTGTTGGCTACTTTAAAATGTGACTCCGCGGCACTTTAGCAATAGTAATTGACTAAAAATACGTTATTTTTATCAAAACCAATAATTTCAGCAAAAATATATGTCTATATTTACCTCCAGAATACGTTGTTTACATTTACCCATCATGAAAAATATTCTGGGGTAAATGTAAACACATGCAAATCGACATAAATGTCCTGTATTTTAAAATTTGCTTGTATCACATAGAATCTACATCAAAATTCAAAACTAAAAAGTATTTGCAAATTATACTGACTTAATTGAATCTCAAAAATATTTAATATTTCTGAAAGACTAACAACTTGTTTGGCACTTTAAAAAATTATCTTTCACGGAAAATACGCTCGTCGAATGAATACTCACTTGACAGCATTGAGTTTGACGTATAAGTTAAAAGATGCATGCGTCCGCGATTTGTACTTATGTATACGTCACAGAGACTTAACTGAAGCTTGTTATGAGCCATGTTCTCATTTACCCCTGTTTACATTTACCCACATTGACCCTAATAAATTGTATATCGCTTGAAAGCTTACATCTTAAGCTTTAATTAGATGCTTTAATTATATCTCTAAGTTGCTTAGAAAAAAGAATAAAAAAATTTTAATCAATCAGCTGCAGAACAAAAAAATAGCTTTAATTTCAGTTATTTTTTTAATTTTTTTTTTGTATGACAACCTATAATAAATTATATATCGTTGGAAATTAAATGCTTTAATCATATCTCTAAGTTGCTTAGAAAAAAGAATAAAAAATTTTTAATCAATGAGCTGCAGAACAAAAGAAAAGCTTTAATTTCAGATATTTTTTTCAATTTTTTTTTGTATGACAACCTATAATAAATTGTATATCGTTGGAAAGCTTACATCTTCAGCTTTGATTAGATGCTTTAATTATATCTCTAAGTTGCTTAGAAAAAAGAATACAAAATTTTTAATCAATCAGCTGCAGAACAAAAAAAAAAGCTTTAGTTTCACTTATTTTTTTAATTTTTTTTTTGTATGACAACCTATAATAAATTGTATATTGTTGGAAAGCTTACATCTTCAGCTTTAATTGGATGCCCTAATTATATCTCTATGTTGCTTAGAAAAAAGAATAAAAAAATTTTAATCAATCAGCTGCAGAACAAAAAAAAAAGCTTTAATTTCAGATATTTTTTTCAATTTTTTTTTTGTATGACAACCTATAATAAATTGTATATCGCTTGAAAGCTTACATCTTAAGCTTTACTTAGATGCTTTAATTATATCTCTAAGTTGCTTAGAAAAAAGAATAAAAAAATTTTGATCAATCAGCTGCAGAACAAAAAAAAAGCTTTAATTTCAGATATTTTTTTCAATTTTTTTTTGTATGACAACCCATTATAAATTGTATATCGCTTGATATAATAAGATGCATTAATTATATCTCTAAGTTGCTTAGAAAAAAGAATAAAAAAATTTGTGATCAATGAGCTGCAGAACAAAAAATAAGCTTTAATTTCAGATATTTTTTTCAATTTTTTTTTGTATGACAACCTATAATAAATTGTGTATCGCTAAAAAGCTTAGAAAAAAGAATAAAAATTTTTTAATCAATGAGCTACAGAACAAAAAAAAAGCTTTAATTTCAGATATTTTTTTAAATTTTTTTTTGTATGACAACCTATAATAAATTGTATATCGCTGGAAAGCTTACATCTTCAGCTTTAATTAGGTGCTTTAATTATATCTCTAAGTTGCTTAGAAAAAAGAATAAAAAATTTTTATTCAATCAGCAGCAGAACAAAAAAAAAAAGCTTTAGTTTCACTTATTTTTTTAATTTTTTTTTGTATGACAACCTATAACAAATTGTATAACGTTGAAAAGCTTACATCTTCAGCTTTAATAAGATGCTTTACTTTTATCTCTAAGTAAAAGTAAAAGAATAAAAATTTTTTAATCAATGAGCTGCAGAACAAAAAAAAAGCTTTAGTTTCAGTTCTTTTTTTCAATTTTTTTTTTGTATGACAACCTATAATAAATTGTATATCGCTTGAAAGCTTACATCTTAAGCTTTAATTAGATGCTTTAATTATATCTCTAAGTTGCTTAGAAAAAAGAATAAAAAAATTTTAATCAATCAGCTGCAGAACAAAAAAAAAGCTTTAATTTCAGATATTTTTTTCAATTTTTTTTTGTATGACAACCCATAATAAATTGTATATCGCTTGATATAATAAGATTCATTAATTATATCTCTAAGTTGCTTAGAAAAAAGAATAAAAAAATTTGTAATCAATGAGCTGCAGAACAAAAAATAAGCTTTAATTTCAGATATTTTTTTCAATTTTTTTTTTGTGTGACAACCTATAATAAATTGTGTATCGCTGGAAAGCTTAGAAAAAAGAATAAACATTTTTTAATCAATGAGCTGCAGAACAAAAAAAAGCTTTAATTTCAGATATTTTTTTAAATTTTTTTTTGTATGACAACCTATAATAAATTGTATAACGTTGAAAAGCTTACATCTTCAGCTTTAATAAGATGCTTTACTTTTATCTCTAAGTAAAAGTAAAAGAATAAAAATTTTTTAATCAATGAGATGCAGAGCAAAAAAAAAGCTTTAGTTTCAGTTATTTTTTTCAATTTTTTTTTGTATGACAACCTATAATAAATTGTATATCGCTTGAAAGCTTACATCTTAAGCTTTAATTAGATGCTTTAATTATATCTCTAAGTTGCTTAGAAAAAAGAATAAAAAATTTTTAATCAATGAGCTGCAGAACAAAAAAAAAGCTTTAATTTCAGATATTTTTTTCAATTTTTTTTTGTATGACAACCTATAATAAATTATATATCGTTGGAAATTAAATGCTTTAATCATATCTCTAAGTTGCTCAGAAAAAAGAATAAAAATTTTTAATCAATGAGCTGCAGAACAAAAAAAAAGCTTTAATTTCAGATATTTTTTTTCAATTTTTTTTGGTATGACAACCTATAATAAATTGTATATCGTTGGAAAGCTTACATCTTCAGCTTTGATTAGATGTCCTAATCATATCTCTAAGTTGCTTAGAAAAAAGTATAAAAAATTTTTAATCAATGAGCTGCAGAACAAAAAAAAAGCTTTAAATTCAGATATTTTTTTCAATTTTTTTTTTGTATGACAACCTATAATAAATTGTATATCGTTGGAAAGCTTACATCTTCAGCTTTGATTAGATGTCCTAATCATATCTCTAAGTTACTTAGAAAAAAGTATAAAAAATTTTTAATCAATGAGCTGCAGAACAAAAAAAAAGCTTTAAATTCAGATATTTTTTTCAATTTTTTTTTTGTATGACAACCTATAATAAATTGTATATCGCTGGAAAGCTTTTATCTTCAGCTTTAATTAGATGCTTTAATTATATCTCTAAGTTGCTTAGAAAAAAGAATACAAAATTTTTAATCAATCAGCTGCAAAACAAAAAAAAAAAGCTTTAGTTTCAGTTATTTTTTTAATTTTTTTTTTGTATGACAACCTATAATAAATTGTATATTGTTGGAAAGCTTACATCTTCATCTTTAATTGGATGCCCTAATTATATCTCTATGTTGCTTAGAAAAAGAATAAAAAATTTTTCATCAATAAGCTGTAGAACAAAAATAAAGCTTTAATTTCAAATATTTTTTGTCCATTTTTTTTTTGTATGACAACCTATAATAAATTGTATAACGTTCGAAAGCTTACATCTTCAGCTTTAATAAGATGCTTTTCTCATATCTCTAAGTAAAAGTAAAAGAATAAAAATTTTTTAATCAATGAGCTGCAGAACAAAAAAAAAGCTTTAATTTCACATATTTTTTTCAATTTTTTTTTGTATGACAACCTAAAATAAATTGTATATCGCTGGAAAGCTTACATCTTCAGCTTTAATAAGATGCTTTAATTATATCTCTAAGTTGCTTAGAAAAAAGAATAAAAAATTTTTAATCAATCAGCTGCAGAACAAAAAAAAAGCTTTAGTTTCACTTATTTTTTTAATTTTTTTTTTGTATGACAACCTATAATAAATTGTATATCGTTGGAAAACTTACATCTTCAGCTTTAATTAGATGCCCTAATCATATCTCTAAGTTGTTTAGCAAAAAGAATAAAAAATTTTTAATCAATGAGCTGCAGAACAAAAAAAATCTGTAATTTCAGATATTTTCTTCAATTTTTTTTTGGTATGACAACCTATAATAAATTGTATATCGTTGGAAAGCTTACATCTTCAGCTTTAATTAGATGCCCTAATCATATCTCTCAGTTGCTTAGTAAAAAGAATAAAAAAATTTTAATCAATCAGCTGCAGAACAAAAAAAAAAGCTTTAATTTCAGATATTTTTTTCAATTTTTTTTTGTATGACAACCTATAATAAATTGTATATCGCTTGAAAGCTTACATCTTCAGCTTTAATTAGATGCTTTAATTATATCTCTAAGTTGCTTAGAAAAAAGAATAAAAAAATTTTAATCAATCAGCTGCAGAACAAAAAAAAAAGCTTTAGTTTCAGTTATTTTTTTAATTTTTTTTTTGTATGACAACCTATAATAAATTGTATATCGCTTGAAAGCTTACATCTTCAGCTTTAATTAGATGCTTTAATCATATCTCTAAGTTGCTCAGAAAAAAGAATAAAAATTTTTAATCAATGAGCTGCAGAACAAAAAAAAAGCTTTAATTTCAGATATTTTTTTTCAATTTTTTTTGGTATGACAACCTATAATAAATTGTATATCGTTGGAAAGCTTACATCTTCAGCTTTGATTAGATGTCCTAATCATATCTCTAAGTTGCTTAGAAAAAAGTATAAAAAATTTTTAATCAATGAGCTGCAGAACAAAAAAAAAGCTTTAAATTCAGATATTTTTTTCAATTTTTTTTTTGTATGACAACCTATAATAAATTGTATATCGTTGGAAAGCTTACATCTTCAGCTTTGATTAGATGTCCTAATCATATCTCTAAGTTACTTAGAAAAAAGTATAAAAAATTTTTAATCAATGAGCTGCAGAACAAAAAAAAAGCTTTAAATTCAGATATTTTTTTCAATTTTTTTTTTGTATGACAACCTATAATAAATTGTATATCGCTGGAAAGCTTTTATCTTCAGCTTTAATTAGATGCTTTAATTATATCTCTAAGTTGCTTAGAAAAAAGAATACAAAATTTTTAATCAATCAGCTGCAAAACAAAAAAAAAAAGCTTTAGTTTCAGTTATTTTTTTAATTTTTTTTTTGTATGACAACCTATAATAAATTGTATATTGTTGGAAAGCTTACATCTTCATCTTTAATTGGATGCCCTAATTATATCTCTATGTTGCTTAGAAAAAGAATAAAAAATTTTTCATCAATAAGCTGTAGAACAAAAATAAAGCTTTAATTTCAAATATTTTTTGTCCATTTTTTTTTTGTATGACAACCTATAATAAATTGTATAACGTTCGAAAGCTTACATCTTCAGCTTTAATAAGATGCTTTTCTCATATCTCTAAGTAAAAGTAAAAGAATAAAAATTTTTTAATCAATGAGCTGCAGAACAAAAAAAAAGCTTTAATTTCACATATTTTTTTCAATTTTTTTTTGTATGACAACCTAAAATAAATTGTATATCGCTGGAAAGCTTACATCTTCAGCTTTAATAAGATGCTTTAATTATATCTCTAAGTTGCTTAGAAAAAAGAATAAAAAATTTTTAATCAATCAGCTGCAGAACAAAAAAAAAGCTTTAGTTTCACTTATTTTTTTAATTTTTTTTTTGTATGACAACCTATAATAAATTGTATATCGTTGGAAAACTTACATCTTCAGCTTTAATTAGATGCCCTAATCATATCTCTAAGTTGTTTAGCAAAAAGAATAAAAAATTTTTAATCAATGAGCTGCAGAACAAAAAAAATCTGTAATTTCAGATATTTTCTTCAATTTTTTTTTGGTATGACAACCTATAATAAATTGTATATCGTTGGAAAGCTTACATCTTCAGCTTTAATTAGATGCCCTAATCATATCTCTCAGTTGCTTAGTAAAAAGAATAAAAAAATTTTAATCAATCAGCTGCAGAACAAAAAAAAAAGCTTTAATTTCAGATATTTTTTTCAATTTTTTTTTGTATGACAACCTATAATAAATTGTATATCGCTTGAAAGCTTACATCTTCAGCTTTAATTAGATGCTTTAATTATATCTCTAAGTTGCTTAGAAAAAAGAATAAAAAAATTTTAATCAATCAGCTGCAGAACAAAAAAAAAAGCTTTAGTTTCAGTTATTTTTTTAATTTTTTTTTTGTATGACAACCTATAATAAATTGTATATCGCTTGAAAGCTTACATCTTCAGCTTTAATTAGATGCTTTAATCATATCTCTAAGTTGCTCAGAAAAAAGAATAAAAATTTTTAATCAATGAGCTGCAGAACAAAAAAAAAGCTTTAATTTCAGATATTTTTTTTCAATTTTTTTTGGTATGACAACCTATAATAAATTGTATATCGTTGGAAAGCTTACATCTTCAGCTTTGATTAGATGTCCTAATCATATCTCTAAGTTGCTTAGAAAAAAGTATAAAAAATTTTTAATCAATGAGCTGCAGAACAAAAAAAAAGCTTTAAATTCAGATATTTTTTTCAATTTTTTTTTGTATGACAACCTATAATAAATTGTATATCGCTGGAAAGCTTTTATCTTCAGCTTTAATTAGATGCTTTTATTATATCTCTAAGTTGCTTAGAAAAAAGAATACAAAATTTTTAATCAATCAGCTGCAGAACAAAAAAAAAAAGCTTTAGTTTCAGTTATTTTTTTAATTTTTTTTTTGTATGACAACCTATAATAAATTGTATATCGTTGGAAAGCTTACATCTTCAGCTCTAATAAGATGCTTTAATTATATCTCTAAGTTGCTTAGAAAAAAGAATAAAAAATTTTTAATCAATCAGCTGCAGAACAAAAAAAAAAGCTTTAGTTTCACTTATTTTTTTAATTTTTTTTTTGTATGACAACCTATAATAAATTGTATATCGCTGGAAAGCTTACATCTTCAGCTTTAATTAGATGCTTTAATTATATCTCTAAGTTGTTTAGCAAAAAGAATAAAAAATTTTTAATCAATGAGCTGCAGAACAAAAAAAAATCTGTAATTTCAGATATTTTTTTCAATTTTTTTTTGGTATGACAACCTATAATAAATTGTATATCGCTTGAAAGCTTACATCTTCAGCTTTAATTAGGTGCTTTAATTATATCTCTAAGTTGCTTAGAAAAAAGAATAAAAAAATTTTAATCAATCAGCTGCAGAACAAAAAAAAAAAGCTTTAGTTTCAGTTATTTTTTTAATTTTGTTTTTGTATGACAACCTATAATAAATTGTATATCGTTGGAAAGCTTACATCTTCAGCTTTAATTGGATGCCCTAATTATATCTCTATGTTGCTTAGAAAAAGAATAAAAAATTTTTAATCAATCAGCTGCAGAACAAAAAAAAAAGCTTTAGTTTCACTTATTTTTTTAATTTTTTTTTTGTATGACAACCTATAATAAATTGTATATCGCTGGAAAGCTTACATCTTCAGCTTTAATTAGATGCTTTAATTATATCTCTAAGTTGTTTAGCAAAAAGAATAAAAAATTTTTAATCAATGAGCTGCAGAACAAAAAAAAATCTGTAATTTCAGATATTTTTTTCAATTTTTTTTTTGGTATGACAACCTATAATAAATTGTATATCGTTGGAAAGCTTACATCTTCAGCTTTAATTAGATGCCCTAATCATATCTCTCAGTTGCTTAGTAAAAAGAATAAACAAATTTTAATCAATCAGCTGCAGAACAAAAAAAAAAATCTTTAATTTCAGATATTTTTTTCAATTTTTTTTTGTATGACAACCTATAATAAATTGTATATCGCTTGAAAGCTTACATCTTAAGCTTTAATTAGATGCTTTAATCATATCTCTAAGTTGCTTAGAAAAAAGAATAAAAAAATTTTAATCAATCAGCTGCAGAACAAAAAAAAAGCTTTAATTTCAGTTATTTTTTTATTTTTTTTTTTTGTATGACAACCTATAATAAATTATATATCGTTGGAAATTAAATGCTTTAATCATATCTCTAAGTTGCTTAGAAAAAAGAATAAAAAATTTTTAATCAATGAGCTGCAGAACAAAAGAAAAGCTTTAATTTCAGATATTTTTTTCAATTTTTTTTTGTATGACAACCAATAATAAATTGTATATCGCTGGAAAGCTTATATCTTAAGCTTTAATTAAATGCTTTAATCATATCTCTACGTTGCTTAGAAAAAAGAATAAAAAATTTTAATCAATGAACGGCAGAACAAAAAAAAACTCTTTAATTTGAGATATTTTTTTCAATTTTTTTTTGTATGACAACCTATAATTAATTGTATATCGTTGGAAAGCTTACATCTTCAGCTTTGATTGGATGCCCTAATTATATCTCTATGTTACTTAGAAAAAAGAATACAAAATTTTTAATCAATCAGCTGCAGAACAAAAAAAATCTGTAATTTCAGATATTTTTTCAATTTTTTTTTGGTATGACAACCTATAATAAATTGTATATCGTTGGAAAGCTTACATCTTCAGCTTTAATTAGATGCCCTAATCATATCTCTCAGTTGCTTAGTAAAAAGAATAAAAAAATTTTAATCAATCAGCTGCAGAACAAAAAAAAAAGCTTTAATTTCAGATGTTTTTTTCAATTTTTTTTTGTATGACAACCTATAATAAATTGTATATCGCTGGAAGGCTTACATCTTCAGCTTTAATTAGATGCTTTAATTATATCTCTAAGTTGCTTAGAAAAAAGAATACAAAATTTTTAATCAATCAGCTGCAGAACAAAAAAAAAAGCTTTAGTTTCAGTTTTTTTTTAAATTTTTTTTTGTATGACAAGATGACAACCTATAATAAATTGTATATTGTTGGAAAGCTTACATCTTCAGCTTTAATTGGATGCCCTAATTATATCTCTATGTTGCTTAGAAAAAGAATAAAAAATTTTTCATCAATAAGCTGTAGAACAAAAATAAAGCTTTAATTTCACATATTTTTTTCAATTTTTTTTTGTATGACAACCTATAATAAATTGTATATCGCTGGAAAGCTTACATCTTCAGCTTTAATAAGATGCTTTAATTATATCTCTAAGTTGCTTAGAAAAAAGAATAAAAAATTTTTAATCAATCAGCTGCAGAACAAAAAAAAAAGCTTTAGTTTCACTTATTTTTTTAATTTTTTTTTTGTATGACAACCTATAATAAATTGTATATCGTTGGAAAGCTTACATCTTCAGCTTTAATTAGATGCCCTAATCATATCTCTAAGTTGTTTAGCAAAAAGAATAAAAAATTTTTAATCAATGAGCTGCAGAACAAAAAAAATCTGTAATTTCAGATATTTTTTTCAATTTTTTTTTGGTATGACAACCTATAATAAATTGTATATCGTTGGAAAGCTTACATCTTCAGCTTTAATTAGATGCCCTAATCATATCTCTCAGTTTCTTAGTAAAAAGAATAAAAAAATTTTAATCAATCAGCTGCAGAACAAAAAAAAAAGCTTTAATTTCAGATATTTTTTTCAATTTTTTTTTGTATGACAACCTATAATAAATTGTATATCGCTTGAAAGCTTACATCTTCAGCTTTAATTAGATGCTTTAATTATATCTCTAAGTTGCTTAGAAAAAAGAATAAAAAAATTTTAATCAATCAGCTGCAGAACAAAAAAAAAAAGCTTTAGTTTCAGTTATTTTTTTAATTTTTTTTTTGTATGACAACCTATAATAAATTATATATCGTTGGAAATTAAATGCTTTAATCATATCTTTAAGTTGCTTAGAAAAAAGAATAAAAAATTTTTAATCAATAAGCTGCAGAACAAAAAAAATGCTTTAATTTCAGATATTTTTTTCAATTTTTTTTTGTATGACAACCTATAATAAATTGTATATCGTTGGAAAGCTTACATCTTCAGCTTTTTTAAAATGCCCTAATCATATCTCTAAGTTGCTTAGAAAAAAGAATAAAAAATTTTTAATCAATGAGCTGCAGAACAAAATAAAAGCTTTAATTTCAGATATTTTTTTCAATTTTTTTTTGTATGACAACCTATAATAAATTGTATATCGTTGGAAAGCTTACATCTTCAGCTTTAATTAGATGCCCTAATCATATCCCTCAGTTGCTTAGTAAAAAGAATAAAAATTTTTAATCAATGAGCTGCAGAACAAAAAAAAAGCTTTAATTTCAGATATTTTTTTCAATTTTTTTTTGTATGACAACCTATAATAAATTGTATATCGTTGGAAAGCTTACATCTTCAGCTTTGATTAGATGTCCTAATCATATATCTTAGTTGCTTAGAAAAAAGAATAAAAATTTTTAATCAATGAGCTGCAGAGCAAAAAAAAAGCTTTAATTTCAGATATTTTTTTCAATTTTTTTTTGTATGACAACCTATAATAAATTGTATATCGCTTGAAAGCTTACATCTTCAGCTTTAATTAGATGCTTTAATTATATCTCTAAGTTGCTTAGAAAAAAGAATACAAAATTTTTAATCAATCAGCTGCAGAACAAAAAAAAAAAATCATGTGTGCAATTCACACGCGGTAGAAGTGAAACCTTTTGAGAAAAATAGAAAAAATCTACCTATTTATTTCTATTCTATCACCTTCAATTCCATGTTTTCGATCAGGTCTATGAGACGTCTACAAAAAGAGCTAGAATTTTTTGAACTCGATCAATTTCCATGAAAAAGCGAAAAAACACGTATTTTTATCTTCTAACGCTATTAAATGCATTTTTTCCCTAACAACCTATAAAAAATTTAATACCATCTGAAAGCTTATTGTCTAAGCTCAAAATATATATATCGATCAGACCTATGAGACATCTACAAAAAGTGCTAGAATTTTTTAAACTCGATGAAATTTCATAAAAAAAAGCAAAACAACATTTATTTTTATGTTCTCATGCTATTAAATCAATTTTTTTGTTTGACAACCTATAAAAAATGTTATACCATGTGAAAGCTTATTGTGTCACCTTGTATAATAATGCATAAATCTTATTTCAAAGATGTCTACAAGAGAAGTTAGAATTTTTTAAAGTCAACCATGTCGAATTTCCATACTGAGATTACGGTACTTCCTACACTGGTAGCTGGTCATCGCTAAAAGATCTCCAGAGGTGTTTTGAGGTATTTTTAAATTTAAGATTGTGTAACTTGTAGAGCACGTAACGTTATGTGTGATATATCAAATAAAAGGTTATGTTATCAGCATGCGTATTAAAGTTAAACCAGATTTGTATGTGCACTAGATCAAAAGATATAACGTGTGTTGGAAAAGAACATCTTTTTACCGTTATCTCAGAATTTTGAATATGAAATTAATTGAAATTTTGTACAATTATAATTTATTTAATTACCTATCTACATTACAAATTTCATTCATCTATCTATTAAAACAAAAAAGTTATAACAAGTTGAAGTCGTGTCGCGTTTTCGTTTCATCTTGTTTCAAATCACTACGATACTAAAGAAGTTTTCACTTCAAAAAAAAAGCTTTAGTTTCAGTTATTTTTTAAATTTTTTTTTTTGTATGACAACCTATAATAAATTATATATCTTTGGAAATTAAATGCTTTAATCATATCTCTAAGTTGCTTAGAAAAAAGAATAAAAAATTTTTAATCAATCAGCTGCAGAACAAAAAAAAAGCTTTAATTTCAGATATTTTTTTCAATTTTTTTTGTATGACAACCTATAATAAATTGTATATCGTTGGAAAGCTTACATCTTCAGCTTTGATTAGATGTCCTAATCATATCTCTAAGTTACTTAGAAAAAAGTATAAACAATTTTTAATCAATGAGCTGCAGAACAAAAAAAAAGCTTTAATTTCAGATATTTTTTTCAATTTTTTTTTTGTATGACAACCTATAATAAATTGTATATCGCTGGAAAGCTTACATCTTCAGCTTTATTTAGATGCTTTAATTATATCTCTAAGTTGCTTAGAAAAAAGAATACAAAATTTTTAATCAATCAGCTGCAGAACAAAAAAAAAAGCTTTAGTTTCAGTTATTTTTTTAATTTTTTTTTTGTACGACAACCTATAATAAATTGTATATCGTTGGAAAGCTTACTTCTTCGGCTTTAATTGGATGCCCTAATTATATCTCTATGTTGCTTAGAAAAAGAATAAAAAATTTTTCATCAATAAGCTGTAGAACAAAAATAAAGCTTTAATTTCAAATATTTTTTGTCCATTTTTTTTTTGTATGACAACCTATAATAAATTGTATAACGTTGGAAAGCTTACATCTTCAGCTTTAATAAGATGCTTTAATCATATCTCTAAGTAAAAGTAAAAGAATAAAAATTTTTTAATGAATGAGCTGCAGAACAAAAAAAAAGCTTTAATTTCAGATATTTTTTTCAATTTTTTTTTGTATGACAACCTATAATAAATTGTATATCATTGGAAAGCTTACATCTTCAGCTTTAATTAGATGCCCTAATCATATCCCTCAGTTGCTTAGTAAAAAGAATAAAAAATTTTTAATCAATCAGCTGCAGAACAAAAAAAAAGCTTTAATTTCAGATATTTTTTTCAATTTTTTTTTGTATGACAACCTATAATAAATTGTATATCGCTGGAAAGCTTACATCTTCAGCTTTAATTAGATGCTTTAATCATATCTCTAAGTTGCTTAGAAAAAAGAATAAAAATTTTTTAATCAATCAGCTGCAGAACAAAAAAAAAAAAGCTTTAGTTTCAGTTATTTTTTTAATTTTTTTTTGTATGACAACCTATAATAAATTGTATATCGTTGGAAATTAAATGCTTTAATCATATCTCTAAGTTGCTTAGAAAAAAGAATAAAAAAAATTTAATCAATCAGCTGCAGAACAAAAAAAAAGCTTTAATTTCAGATATTTTTTTCAATTTTTTTTTGTATGACAACCTATAATAAATTGTATATCGCTGGAAAGCTTACATCTTCAGCTTTAATTAGATGCTTTAATTATATCTCTAAGTTGCTTAGAAAAAAGAATGAAAATTTTTAATGAAAGAGCTGCAGAACAAAAAAAAAGCTTTAATTTCAGATATTTTTTTCAATATTTTTTTGTATGACAACCTATATTAAATTGTATATCGTCGGAAAGCTTACATCTTCAGCTTTATTAAGATGCCCTTATCATATCTCTCAGTTGCTAGGAAAAAAGAATAAAAATTTTTTCATAAATGAGCTGCAGAACAAAAAAAAAGCTTTAATTTCAGATATTTTTTCAATTTTTTTTTGTATGACAACCTATAATAAATTGTATATCGTTGGAAAGCTTACCTTCAGCTTTAATTAGATGCTTTAATCATATCTCTAAGTTGCTTAGAAAAAAGAATAAAAATTTTTTAATCAATCAGCTGCAGAACAAAAAAAAAAAAGCTTTAGTTTCAGTTATTTTTTTAATTTTTTTTTGTATGACAACCTATAATAAATTGTATATCGTTGGAAATTAAATGCTTTAATCATATCTCTAAGTTGCTTAGAAAAAAGAATAAAAAAAATTTAATCAATCAGCTGCAGAACAAAAAAAAAGCTTTAATTTCAGATATTTTTTTCAATTTTTTTTTTGTATGACAACCTATAATAAATTGTATATCGCTGGAAAGCTTACATCTTCAGCTTTAATTAGATGCTTTAATTATATCTCTAAGTTGCTTAGAAAAAAGAATGAAAATTTTTAATGAAAGAGCTGCAGAACAAAAAAAAAGCTTTAATTTCAGATATTTTTTTCAATATTTTTTTGTATGACAACCTATAATAAATTGTATATCGTCGGAAAGCTTACATCTTCAGCTTTATTAAGATGCCCTTATCATATCTCTCAGTTGCTAGGAAAAAAGAATAAAAATTTTTTCATAAATGAGCTGCAGAACAAAAAAAAAGCTTTAATTTCAGATATTTTTTCAATTTTTTTTTGTATGACAACCTATAATAAATTGTATATCGTTGGAAAGCTTACCTTCAGCTTTAATTAGATGCCCTTATCATATCTCTAAGTTGATTAGAAAAAAGAATAAAAAATTTTTCATCAATGAGCTGCAGAACAAAAAAAAAGATTTAATTTCAGATATTTTTTTTTAATTTTTTTTGTATGACAACCTATAATAAATTGTATATCGTTGGAAAGCTTACATCTTCAGCTTAAATTTAATGCCCTTATCACATCTCTAGGTTGCTTAGAAAAAAAGAATGAAAAATTTTTCATCAATGAGCTGCAGAAAAAAAAGCTTAAATTTCAGATATTTTTTTCAATTTTTTTTGTATGACAACCTATTATAAATTTTATATCGTTGGAAAGCTAACATCTTCAGCTTTAATTAGATGCCCTAATCATATCTCTAAGTTGCTTAGAAAAAAGAATAAACATTTTTTAATCAATGAGCTGCAGAACAAAAAAAAAGCTTTAATTATAGATATTTTTTTCAATTTTTTTTGTATGACAACCTATAATAAATTGTATATCGTTGGAAAGCTTACATCTTCAGCTTTAATAAGATGCCCTAATCATATCTGTAAGTTGGTTAGAAAAAAGAATAAAAATTTTTTAATCAATGAGCTGCAGAACAAAAAAAAAGCTTTAATTTCAGATATTTTTTTCATTTTTTTTTTTTATGACAACCTATAATAAATTGTATATCGCTGGAAAGCTTACATCTTCAGCTTTAATTAGATGCCCTAATCATACCTCTAAGTTGCTTAGAAAAAAGAATAAAAAAAATTTAATCAATGAGCTGCAGAACAAAAAAAAAAGCTTTAATTTCAGATATTTTTTTCAATTTTTTTTTGTATGACAACATGTAATAAATTGTATATCGTTGGAAAGCTTACATCTTCAGCTTTTTTAAATTGCCCTAATCATATCTCTAAGTTGCTTAGAAAAAAGAATACAAAATTTTTAATCAATGAGCTGCAGAACAAAATAAAAGCTTTAATTTCAGATATTTTTTTCAATTTTTTTTTGTATGACAACCTATAATAAATTGTATATCGTTGGAAAGCTTACATCTTCAGCTTTAATTAGATGCCCTAATCATATCTCTAAGTTGCTTAGAAAAAAGAATAAAAAAATTTTAATCAATGAGCTGCAGAACAAAAAAAAAACGTTTAATTTCAGATATTTTTATTCTATTATTTTTGTATGACAACCTATAATAAATTGTATATCGTTGGAAAGCTTACATCTTCAGCTTTAACTAGATGCCCTAATCATATCTCTAAGTTGCTTAGAAAAAAGAATAAAAAAATTTTAATCAATGAGCTGCAGAACAAAAAAAAAAACGTTTAATTTCAGATATTTTTTTTCTATTATTTTTGTATGACAACCTATAATAAATTGTATATCGTTGGAAAGCTTACATCTTCAGCTTTAATTAGATGCCCTAATCATATCTCTAAGTTGCTTAGAAAAAAGAATAAAAAATTTTTAATCAATGAGATGCAGAACAAAAAAAAAGCTTTAATTTCAGATATTTTTTTCAATTTTTTTTTGTATGACAACCTATAATAAATTGTATATCTTTGGAAAGCTTACTTCTTCAGCTTTAATAATAATATCTCTAAGTTGCTTAGAAAAAAGAATAAAAAATTTTTAATCAATGAGCTGCAGAACAAAAAAAAACGTTTAATTTCAGATATTTTTTTCAATTTTTTTTTGTATGACAACCTATAATAAATTGTATATCGCTCGAAAGCTTACATCTTCAGCTTTAACTAGATGCCCTAATCATATCTCTTAGTTGCTTAGAAAAAAGAATAAAAAAATTTTAATCAATGAGCTGCAGAACAAAAAAAAAGCTTTAATTTCAGATATTTTTTTCAATTTTTTTTTGTATGACAACCTATAATAAATTGTATATCGTTGGAAAGCTTACATCTTCAGCTTTAATTAGATGCCCTAATCATATCTCTAAGTTGCTTAGAAAAAAGAATAAAAAATTTTTCATCAATGAGCTGCAGAACAAAAAAAAACTTTAATTTCAGATGTTTTTTCAATTTTTTTTTTGTATGACAACCTATAATAAATTGTATATCGTTGGAAAGCTTACATCTTCAGCTTTAATAAGATGCCCTTATCATATCTCTAAGTTGATTAGAAAAAAGAATAAAAATTTTTTAATCAATCAGCTGCAGAACAAAAAAAAAAAAGCTTTAGTTTCAGTTATTTTTTTAATTTTTTTTTGTATGACAACCTATAATAAATTATATATCGTTGGAAATTAAATTCTTTAATCATATCTTTAAGTTGCTTAGAAAAAAGAATAAAAAATTTTTAATCAATAAGCTGCAGAACAAAAAAAAAGCTTTAATTTCAGATATTTTTTTCAATTTTTTTTTGTATGACAACCTATAATAAATTGTATATCGTTGGAAAGCTTACATCTTCAGCTTTGATTAGATATCCTAATCATATCTCTAAGTTACTTAGAAAAAAGGATAAACAATTTTTAATCAATGAGCTGCAGAACAAAAAAAAAGCTTTAATTTCAGATATTTTTTTCAATTTTTTTTTTGTATGACAACCTATAATAAATTGTATATCGCTGGAAAGCTTACATCTTCAGCTTTATTTAGATGCTTTAATTATATCTCTAAGTTGCTTAGAAAAAAGAATAAAAAATTTTTAATCAATAAGCTGCAGAACAAAAAAAAAGCTTTAATTTCAGATATTTTTTTTAATTTTTTTTTGTATGACAACCTATAATAAATTGTATATCGTTGGAAAGCTTACTTCTTCAGCTTTAATTGGATGCCCTAATTATATCTCTATGTTGCTTAGAAAAAGAATAAAAAATTTTTCATCAATAAGCTGTAGAACAAAAATAAAGCTTTAATTTCAAATATTTTTTGTCCATTTTTTTTTGTATGACAACCTATAATAAATTGTATAACGTTGGAAAGCTTACATCTTCAGCTCTAATAAGATGCTTTAATCATATCTCTAAGTAAAAGTAAAAGAATAAAAATTTTTTAATCAATGATCAATTTTTTTTTGTATGACAACCTATAATAAATTGTATATCATTGGAAAGCTTACATCTTCAGCTTTAATTAGATGCCCTAATCATATCCCTCAGTTGCTTAGTAAAAAGAATAAAAATTTTTAATCAATCAGCTGCAGAACAAAAAAAAAGCTTTAATTTCAGATATTTTTTTCAATTTTTTTTTGTATGACAACCTATAATAAATTGTATATCGTTGGAAAGCTTACATCTTCAGCTTAAATAAGATGCCCTAATCATATCTCTAAGTTGCTTAGAAAAAAAGAATAAAACATTTTTAATCAATGAGCTGCAGAACAAGAAAAAACGTTTAATTTCAGATATTTTGTTTCTATTTTTTTTATATGACAACCTATAATAAATTGTATATCGTTGGAAAGCTTACATCTTCAGCTTTAATAAGATGCCCATATCTCAAAGTTGCTTAGAAAAAAGAATAAAAATTTTTTAATCAATGAGCTGCAGAACAAAAAAAAAAGCTTTAATTTCAGATATTTTTTTCAATTTTTTTTTTGTATGACAACCTATAATAAATTGTATATCGTTGGAAAGCTTACATCTTCAGCTTTAATAAGATGCCCATATCTCTAAGTTGCTTAGAAAAAAGAATAAAAATTTTTTAATCAATGAGCTGCAGAACAAAAAAAAAAAGCTTTAATTTCAGATATTTTTTTCAATTTTTTTTTTGTATAACAACCTATAATAAATTGTATATCGTGGGAAAGCTTACATCTTCAGCTTTAATAAGATGCCCATATCTCTAACTTGCTTAGAAAAAAGAATAAAAATTATTTAATCAATGAGCTGCAGAACAAAAAAAAAAAGCTTTAATTTCAGATATTTTGTTCAATTTTTTTTTGTATGACAACCTATAATAAATTGTATATCGTTGGAAAGCTTACATCTTCAGCTTTAATTAGATGCCCTAATCATATCTCTAAGTTGATTGGAAAAAGAATAAAAAATTTTTAATCAATGAGCTGCAGAACAAAAAAAAAAAAAGCTTTAATTTCAGATATTTTTTTCAATTTTTTTTTCGTATGACAGCTTACATCTTCAGCTTTAATAAGATGCCCTAATCATATCTCTAAGTTGCTTAGAAAAAAGAATAAAAATTTTTAATCAATGAGCTGCAGAACAAAAAAAAAGGTTTAATTTCAGCAGTGGCGTATTGAGGGGGGGGCTCAGGGGGCTCAAGCCCCCCCCAAGCCTTCAAGATCATGTTTTTATTTAGCTGATTTCACCATAATGTACATGATTAACTGAAACTTATTCGTAAATCTTAGAGATTTAGAGGCAACACAGATGCTTGAGCCCCCTCCAAATTCTGAAACGGCTGTTTGGGTTTGTTTGAGTAAAAGCCTTAGGTGACGATGAGGGTTGTGATAATTTTTTTTTTCGGATTTTAGTCCAATTCCGAATTCTTTAGATAATTTTTTATAGTATTTTGACGTCCAATTACATCACCGTTTAATTTTTGCAAAACTTCTTATGAAATCTCAAAACGCCGTATTTGATCATTAATTTACTTTTTTTTTTTTAATAATATTTTTTTCAAAGATATTGGAAATAGAAATTTTTGATATCTCAAAATCTAAGTGGTCAACAGGTTTCTTTAAGAAAATTGCAGTTTGCGCTTCCGATTTGGATTAAAGAGCAACATATTACGAAAAAACATATATATTTCGGAGTAAACATCAAAAAGAATTTCATTCAAAATTAGTTTTAGAGACTTTCACGTTCTGCATTTCACTTGCCGAGAGTGAAATAGGTGTTTTGCATTTTTTCACTCATTTAGACTTTCTAATCGAATTCAATTCACTATGTTTCTGTTCGTAAATTTGGGGGCCTTTTTCAATGAATCTGCAATTGCAGTAATTTCACTTTAGAAACAAAATAAAAATGGAACATCCTTCAGTTTTCACAGTTCGAAACCGATCGAAATGAAGAATATTGATATTTCATTTCACGTACCGTATATAATGAAAAAATTGATGAGTATAGCCCAAAAACTCTTGACGTGATAGGAATAAATCTGTAAACAGTTTTGGATTCAGCACATGACAAAGTTCGAACGAAATAAAGAGTTTTTTTTTTAAGGATGACTCAACTCCTTGCTGTTTGTGTAAAATGTTTGGGACACAAGAACTTTGAAAAAACACTAGGCACTCTGAATGTGAAAGGAGGAGACAGTAGTACTAATCTTTTGAGAGCAGTATAATGCTACTATACCACTTTCAGTACCGCAGCACAGCGTTTAGCTCTCGATCAAAAATTAATAAAAAGAAATTAACATTTTTTCGCACATTTACCCTCTAACAAATGTTTGAAAAATTTTCCAGCCCCCTCCAAAATTTTTTCTGGATACGCCACTGAATTTCAGATATTTTTTTCAATTTTATTTTTGTATGACAACCTATAATAAATTGTATATCGTTGGAAAGCTTACATCTTCAGGTTTAATTAGATGCCCTAATCATATCTCTAAAATGCTTAGAAAAAAGAATACAAAATTTTTAATCAATGAGCTGCAGAACAAAAAAAAAGTTTAATTTCAGATATTTTTTTCAATTTTTTTTGTATGACAACCTATAATAAATTGTATATCAGCTTTAATAAGATGTCCTAATCATATCTCTAAGTTGCTTAGAAAAAAGAATACAAAATTTTTAATCAATGAGCTGCAGAACAAAAAAAAAGCTTTAATTTCAGATATTTTTTTCAATTTCTTTTTGTATGACAACCTATAATAAATTGTATATCGTTGGAAAGCTTACATTTTCAGCTTTAATTAGATGCCCTAATCATATCTCTAAGTTGCTTTTAAAAAAAAAATAAAAAATTTTCATCAATGAGCTGCAGAACAAAAAAAAAGCTTTAATTTCAGATATTTTTTTCAATTTTTTTTTGTATGACAACCTATAATAAATTGTATATCGTTGAAAGCTTACATCTTCAGATTTTATTAGATGCCCTAATCATATCTCTAAGTTGCTTAGAAAAAAGAATAAAAAATTTTTAATCAATGAGCTGCAGAACAAAAAAAAAGTTTAATTTCAGATATTTTTTTCAATTTTATTTGTATGACAACCTATAATAAATTGTATATCGTTGGAAAGCTTACATTTTCAGCTTTAATTAGATGCCCTTATCATATCTCTAAGTTGCTTTGAAAAAAAAATAAAAAATTTTCATCAATGAGCTGCAGAACAAAAAAAAACTTTAATTTCAGATATTTTTTTCAATATTTTTTTGTATGACAACCTATAATAAATTGTATATCGTTGGAAAGCTTACATCTTCAGCTTTATTTAGATGTCCTAATCATATCTCTAAGTTTCTTAGAAAAAAGAATAAAAAATTTTTAATCAATGAGCTGCAGAACAAAAAAAAAAGCTTTAATTTCAGATATTCTTTTCAATTTTTTTTTGTATGACAACCTATAATAAATTGTATATCGGTGGAAAGCTTACATCTTCAACTTTAATTAGATGCCCTACTCATATCTCTAAGTTGTTTAGAAAAAAGAATAAAACATTTTTCATCAGTGAGCTGCAGAACAAAAAAAAGCTTTAATTTCAGATATTTTTTTCAATTTTTTTTTGTATGACAACCTATAACAAATTGTATATCGTTGGAAAGCTTACATCTTCAGCTTTAATATGATGCCTTAGTAAAATCTCTATGTTGCTTAAAAAAAAGAATAAAAAATTTTAATCAATGAGCTGCAAAACAAACAAAATAAAGCATTAATTTCAGATATTTTTTCCATTTTTTTTTTGTATGACAACCTATAACAAATTGTATATCGTTGGAAAGCTTACATCTTCAGCTAAATAAGATGCCCTAATCATATCTCTAAGTTGCTTAGAAAAAAGAATAAAACATTTTTAATAAATGAGCTGCAGAACAAAAAAAAAACTTTAATTTCAGATATTTTTTTCTATTTTTTTTTATGACAATCTATAATAAATTGTATATCGTTGCAAAGCTTACATTTTCAACTTTAATTAGATGCCCTTCTCATATCTCCAAGTTGCTTAGAAAAAAGAATAAAACATTTTTCATCAGTGAGCTGCAGAACAAAAAAAAGATTTAATTTCAGATATTTTTTTAAATTTTTTTTTGTATGACAACCTATAATAAATTGTATATCGTTGGAAAGCTTACATCTTCAGCTTTAATAAGATCCCCTTATCATATCTCTAAATTGCTTAGAAAAAAGAATAAAACATTTTTAATAAATGAGCTGCAGAACAAAAAAAAAACTTTAATTTCAGATATTTTTTTCTATTTTTTTTGTATGACAACCTATAATAAATTGTATATCGTTGGAAAGCTTACATCTTCAGCTTTAATTAGATGCCCTTATTATATCTCTTAGTTGCTTAGAAAAAAGAATACAAAATTTTTAATCAATGAGCTGCAGAACAAAAAATAAAGCTTTAATTTCAGATATTTTTTTCAATTTTTTTTTGTATGACAACCTAAAATACATTGTATATCGTTGGAAAGCTTACATCTTCAGCTTTAATAAGATGCCCTAATCATATCTCTAAGTTGCTTAGAAAAAAGAATAAAACATTTTTAATAAATGAGCTGCAGAACAAAAAAAAAACTTTAATTTCAGATATTTTTTTCTATTTTTTTTGTATGACAACCTATAATAAATTGTATATCGTTGGAAAGCTTACATCTTCAGCTTTAATTAGATGCCCTTATTATATCTCTTAGTTGCTTAGAAAAAAGAATAAAAAATTTTCATCAGTGAGCTGCAGAACAAAAAAAAGCTTTAATTTCAGATATTTTTTTCAATTTTTTTTTTGTTTGACAACCTATAATAAATTGTATATCGTTGGAAAGCTTACATCTTCAGCTTTAATATGATGCCTTAGTTAAATCTCTATGTTGCTTAGAAAAAAAAATAAAACATTTTAATCAATGAGCTGCAGAACAAACAAAATAAAGCATTAATTTCAGATATTTTTTTCAATTTTTTTTTGTATGACAACCTATAACAAATTGTATATCGTTGGAAAGCTTACATCTTCAGCTTTAATTTAATGCCCTAATTATATCTCTAAGTTGCTAAGAAAAAAGAATATAAAATTTTTAATCAATGAGCTGCAGAACAGAAAAAAAAACTTTAATTTCAGATATTTTTTTCAATTTTTTTTTGTATGACAACCTATAACAAATTGTATATCGTTGGAAAGCTTACATCTTCAGCTTTAATATGATGCCTTAGTTAAATCTCTATGTTGCTTAGAAAAAAAAATAAAACATTTTAATCAATGAGCTGCAGAACAAACAAAATAAAGCATTAATTTCAGATATTTTTTTCAATTTTTTTTTGTATGACAACCTATAACAAATTGTATATCGTTGGAAAGCTTACATCTTCAGCTTTAATTTAATGCCCTAATTATATCTCTAAGTTGCTAAGAAAAAAGAATATAAAATTTTTAATCAATGAGCTGCAGAACAGAAAAAAAAACTTTAATTTCAGATATTTTTTTCAATTTTTTTTTTATGACAACCTATAACATATTGTATATCGTTGGAAAGCTTACATCTTCAGCTTTAATTTAATGCCCTAATTATATCTCTAAGTTGCTAAGAAAAAAGAATATAAAATTTTTAATCAATGAGCTGCAGAACAGAAAAAAAAACTTTAATTTCAGATATTTTTTTCAATTTTTTTTTGTATGACAACCTATAACAAATTGTATATCGTTGGAAAGCTTACATCTTCAGCTTTAATTTAATGCCCTAATTATATCTCTAAGTTGCTAAGAAAAAAGAATATAAAATTTTTAATCAATGAGCTGCAGAACAGAAAAAAAAACTTTAATTTCAGATATTTTTTTCAATTTTTTTTTGTATGACAACCTATAACAAATTGTATATCGTTGGAAAGCTTACATCTTCAGCTTTAATTTAATGCCCTAATTATATCTCTAAGTTGCTAAGAAAAAAGAATATAAAATTTTTAATCAATGAGCTGCAGAACAAAAAAAAAAACTTTAATTTCAGATATTTTTTTCTATTTTTTTTTAATGACAATCTATAATAAATTGTATATCGTTGGAAAGCTTACATTTTCAACTTTAATTAGATGCCCTACTCATATCTCTAAGTTTCTTAGAAAAAAGAATAAAACATTTTTCATCAGTGAGCTCCAGAACAAAAAAAAGCTTTAATTTCAGAATTTTTTTTCAATTTTTTTTTGTATGACAACCTATAATAAATTGTATATCGTTGGAAAGCTTACATCGTCAGCTTTAATGAGATGCCCTAATCATATCTCTAAGTTGCTTAGAAAAAAGAATTAAACATTTTTAATAAATGAGCTGCAGAACAAAAAAAAAACTTTAATTTCAGATATTTTTTTCTATTTTTTTTGTATGACAACCTATAATAAATTGTATATCGTTGGAAAGCTTACATCTTCAGCTTTTATTAAATGCCATAAACATATCTTTAAGTTGCTTAGAAAAAAAATAAAAAATTTTTAATCAATGAGCTGCAGAAAAAAAACAAAATAAAGCTTTAATTTCAGATATTTTTTTCAATTTTTTTTGTATGATAATAAATTGTATATCGTTGGAAAGCTTACATCTTCAGCTTATAATAAATTGTATATCGTTGGAAAGCTTACATCTTCAGCTTTAATTAGATGCCCTTATTATATCTCTTAGTTGCTTAGAAAAAAGAATAAAAAAATTTTCATCAATGAGCTGCAGAACAAAAAATAAAGCTTTAATTTCAGATATTTTTTTCAATTTTTTTTTGTATGACAACCTATAATAAATTGTATATCGTTGGAAGCTTACATCTTCAGCTTTAATTAAATGCCCTAATCATATCTCTAAGTTGCTTAGAAAAAAGAATACAAATTTTTTGATCAATGAGCTGCAGAACAAAAAAAAAGCTTTAATTTCAGATATTTTTTTCAATTTTTTTTTGTATGACAATCTATAATAAATTGTATATCGTTGGAAAGCTTCCATCTTCAGCTTTAATGAGATACCCTTATCATATCTCTAAGTTGCTTAGAAAAAAGAATATAAATTTTTTGATCAATGAGCTGCAGAACAAAAAAAAAAGCTTTAATTTCAGATATTTTTTTCAATTTTTTTTTGTATGACAACCTATAATAAATTGTATAACGCTGGAAAGCTTACATCTTCAGCTTTTATTAGATGTCCTAATCATATCTCTAAGTTGCTTAGAAAAAAGAACAGAAAAAAGAATACAAAAAAAAACTTTAATTTCAGATATTTTTTTCAATTTTTTTTTTTATGACAACCTATAACATATTGTATATCGTTGGAAAGCTTACATCTTCAGCTTTAATTAAATGCCCTAATTATATCTGTAAGTTGCTTAGAAAAAAGAATATAAAATTTTTAATCAATGAGCTGCAGAACAAAAAAAAAACTTTAATTTCAGATATTTTTTTCAATTTTTTTTTGTATGACAACCTATAATAAATCGTATATCGTTGGAAAGCTTACATCGTCAGCTTTAATGAGATGCCCTAATCATATCTCTAAGTTGCTTAGAAAAAAGAATTAAACATTTTTAATAAATGAGCTGCAGAACAGAAAAAAAACTTTAATTTCAGATATTTTTTTCTATTTTTTTTGTATGACAACCTATAATAAATTGTATATCGTTGGAAAGCTTACATCTTCAGCTTTTATTAAATGCCATAAACATATCTTTAAGTTGTTTAGAAAAAAAAATAAAAAATTTTTAATCAATGAGCTGCAGAAAAAAAAACAAAATAAAGCTTTAATTTCAGATATTTTTTTCAATTTTTTTTTGTATGATAATAAATTGTATATCGTTGGAAAGCTTACATCTTCAGCTTATAATAAATTGTATATCGTTGGAAAGCTTACATCTTCAGCTTTAATTAGATGCCCTTATTATATCTCTTAGTTGCTTAGAAAAAAGAATAAAAAAATTTTCATCAATGAGCTGCAGAACAAAAAATAAAGCTTTAATTTCAGATATTTTTTTCAATTTTTTTTTGTATGACAACCTATAATAAATTGTATATCGTTGGAAGCTTACATCTTCAGCTTTAATTAAATGCCCTTATCATATCTCTAAGTTGCTTAGAAAAAAGAATACAAATTTTTTGATCAATGAGCTGCAGAACAAAAAAAAAAGCTTTAATTTCAGATATTTTTTTCAATTTTTTTTTGTATGACAATCTATAATAAATTGTATATCGTTGGAAAGCTTCCATCTTCAGCTTTAATAAGATACCCTTATCATATCTCTAAGTTGCTTAGAAAAAAGAATATAAATTTTTTGATCAATGAGCTGCAGAACAAAAAAAAAAGCTTTAATTTCAGATATTTTTTTCAATTTTTTTTTGTATGACAACCTATAATAAATTGTATAACGCTGGAAAGCTTACATCTTCAGCTTTTATTAGATGTCCTAATCATATCTCTAAGTTGCTTAGAAAAAAGAATAGAAAAAAGAATACAAAAAAAAACTTTAATTTCAGATATTTTTTTTCAATTTTTTGTTTTGTATGACAACCTATAATAAATGGTATATCGTTGGAAAGCTTACATCTTCAGCTTTAATTAGATGCCCTTATCATACCACTAAGTTGCTTAGAAAAAAGAATCAAAAATTTTTCATCAATGAGCTGCAGAACAAAAAAAACGTTTAAATTCAGATATTTTTTTCCATTTTTTTTTAATGACAATCTATAATAAATTGTATATCGTTGGAAAGCTTACATTTTCAACTTTAATTAGATGCCCTACTCATATCTCTAAGTTTCTTAGAAAATCGAATAAAACATTTTTCATCAGTGAGCTCCAGAACAAAAAAAAGCTTTAATTTCAGAATTTTTTTTCAATTTTTTTTTGTATGACAACCTATAATAAATTGTATATCGTTGGAAAGCTTACATCGTCAGCTTTAATGAGATGCCCTAATCATATCTCTAAGTTGCTTAGAAAAAAGAATTAAACATTTTTAATAAATGAGCTGCAGAACAAAAAAAAAACTTTAATTTCAGATATTTTTTTCTATTTTTTTTGTATGACAACCTATAATAAATTGTATATCGTTGGAAAGCTTACATCTTCAGCTTTTATTAAATGCCATAAACATATCTTTAAGTTGCTTAGAAAAAAAATAAAAAATTTTTAATCAATGAGCTGCAGAAAAAAAACAAAATAAAGCTTTAATTTCAGATATTTTTTTCAATTTTTTTTGTATGATAATAAATTGTATATCGTTGGAAAGCTTACATCTTCAGCTTATAATAAATTGTATATCGTTGGAAAGCTTACATCTTCAGCTTTAATTAGATGCCCTTATTATATCTCTTAGTTGCTTAGAAAAAAGAATAAAAAAATTTTCATCAATGAGCTGCAGAACAAAAAATAAAGCTTTAATTTCAGATATTTTTTTCAATTTTTTTTTGTATGACAACCTATAATAAATTGTATATCGTTGGAAGCTTACATCTTCAGCTTTAATTAAATGCCCTAATCATATCTCTAAGTTGCTTAGAAAAAAGAATACAAATTTTTTGATCAATGAGCTGCAGAACAAAAAAAAAGCTTTAATTTCAGATATTTTTTTCAATTTTTTTTTGTATGACAATCTATAATAAATTGTATATCGTTGGAAAGCTTCCATCTTCAGCTTTAATGAGATACCCTTATCATATCTCTAAGTTGCTTAGAAAAAAGAATATAAATTTTTTGATCAATGAGCTGCAGAACAAAAAAAAAAGCTTTAATTTCAGATATTTTTTTCAATTTTTTTTTGTATGACAACCTATAATAAATTGTATAACGCTGGAAAGCTTACATCTTCAGCTTTTATTAGATGTCCTAATCATATCTCTAAGTTGCTTAGAAAAAAGAACAGAAAAAAGAATACAAAAAAAAACTTTAATTTCAGATATTTTTTTCAATTTTTTTTTTTATGACAACCTATAACATATTGTATATCGTTGGAAAGCTTACATCTTCAGCTTTAATTAAATGCCCTAATTATATCTGTAAGTTGCTTAGAAAAAAGAATATAAAATTTTTAATCAATGAGCTGCAGAACAAAAAAAAAACTTTAATTTCAGATATTTTTTTCAATTTTTTTTTGTATGACAACCTATAATAAATCGTATATCGTTGGAAAGCTTACATCGTCAGCTTTAATGAGATGCCCTAATCATATCTCTAAGTTGCTTAGAAAAAAGAATTAAACATTTTTAATAAATGAGCTGCAGAACAGAAAAAAAACTTTAATTTCAGATATTTTTTTCTATTTTTTTTGTATGACAACCTATAATAAATTGTATATCGTTGGAAAGCTTACATCTTCAGCTTTTATTAAATGCCATAAACATATCTTTAAGTTGTTTAGAAAAAAAAATAAAAAATTTTTAATCAATGAGCTGCAGAAAAAAAAACAAAATAAAGCTTTAATTTCAGATATTTTTTTCAATTTTTTTTTGTATGATAATAAATTGTATATCGTTGGAAAGCTTACATCTTCAGCTTATAATAAATTGTATATCGTTGGAAAGCTTACATCTTCAGCTTTAATTAGATGCCCTTATTATATCTCTTAGTTGCTTAGAAAAAAGAATAAAAAAATTTTCATCAATGAGCTGCAGAACAAAAAATAAAGCTTTAATTTCAGATATTTTTTTCAATTTTTTTTTGTATGACAACCTATAATAAATTGTATATCGTTGGAAGCTTACATCTTCAGCTTTAATTAAATGCCCTTATCATATCTCTAAGTTGCTTAGAAAAAAGAATACAAATTTTTTGATCAATGAGCTGCAGAACAAAAAAAAAAGCTTTAATTTCAGATATTTTTTTCAATTTTTTTTTGTATGACAATCTATAATAAATTGTATATCGTTGGAAAGCTTCCATCTTCAGCTTTAATAAGATACCCTTATCATATCTCTAAGTTGCTTAGAAAAAAGAATATAAATTTTTTGATCAATGAGCTGCAGAACAAAAAAAAAAGCTTTAATTTCAGATATTTTTTTCAATTTTTTTTTGTATGACAACCTATAATAAATTGTATAACGCTGGAAAGCTTACATCTTCAGCTTTTATTAGATGTCCTAATCATATCTCTAAGTTGCTTAGAAAAAAGAATAGAAAAAAGAATACAAAAAAAAACTTTAATTTCAGATATTTTTTTTCAATTTTTTGTTTTGTATGACAACCTATAATAAATGGTATATCGTTGGAAAGCTTACATCTTCAGCTTTAATTAGATGCCCTTATCATACCACTAAGTTGCTTAGAAAAAAGAATCAAAAATTTTTCATCAATGAGCTGCAGAACAAAAAAAACGTTTAAATTCAGATATTTTTTTCCATTTTTTTTTTGTATGACAACCTATAATAAATTGTGTATCGTTGGAAAGCTTACATCTTCAGCTTTAATTAGATGCTTTAATCATATCTCTAAGTTGCTTAGAAAAAAGAATAAAAAAATTTTCATCAATGAGCTGCAGAACAAAAAAAACGTTTAATTTCAGATTTTTTTTCCATTGTTTTTGTATGACAACCTATAATAAATTGTATATCGTTGGGAAGCTTACATCTTCAGAATACAAAATTTTTAAGCAATGAGCTGCAGAACAAAAAAAATCTTTAATTTCAGATATTTTTTTCCATTTTTTTTTTTGTATGACAACCTATAATAAATTGTATATCGTTGGAAAGCTTACATCTTCAGCTTTAATTAAATGCCGTTATCATATCTCTAAGTTGCTTAGAAAAAAGAATACAAAATTTTTAATCTAGGAGCTGCAGAACAAAAAAAAAAGCTTTAATTTCAGATATTTTTTTCAATTTTTTTTTGTACGACAACCTATAATAAATTGTATATCGTTAGAAAGCTTACATCTTCAGTTTTAATTAGATGCTCTTATCATATCTCTAAGTTGCTTAGAAAAAAGAATAAAAAATTTTTAATCAATGAGCTGCAGAACAAAAAAAAAAACTTTAATTTCAGATATTTTTTCCAATTTTTTTTTGTATGACAACCTATAATAAATGGTATATCGTTGGAAAGCTTACATCTTCAGCTTTAATTCTAAGCCCTAATCATATCTCTAAGTTGCTTAGAAAAAAGAATAAAAAAATTTTAATCAATGAGCTGCAGAACAAAAAAAAAGCTTTAATTTCAGATATTTTTTTCAATTTTTTTTGTATGACAACCTATAATAAATGGTATATCGTTGGAAAGCTTACATCTTCAGCTTTAATTATATGCCCTAATCATATCTCTCAGTTGCTTAGAAAAAAGAATAAAAAATTTTTAATCAATGAGCTGCAGAACAAAAAAAAAGCTTTAATTTCAGATATTTTTTTCAATTTTTTTTGTATGACAACCTATAATAAATGGTATATCGTTGGAAAGCTCACATCTTCAGCTTTAATTAGATGCCCTAATCATATCTCTAAGTTGCTTAGAAAAAAGAATAAAAAATTTTTAATCAATGAGCTGCAGAACAAAAAAAAAGCTTTAATTTCAGATATTTTTTTTTCCATTTTTTTGTATGACAACCTATAATAAATTGTATATCATTGGAAAGCTTATATCTTCAGCTTTAATTAGATGCCCTAATCATATCTCTAAGTTGCTTAGAAAAAAGAATAAAAAATTTTTAATCAATGAGCTGCAGAACAAAAAAAAAAGCTTCAATTTCAGATATTTTTTCCAATTTTTTTTTGTATGACAACCTATAATAAATCTTAAAGCTTTAATTTCAGATATTTTTTCAATTTTTTTTTTTATATGACAACCTATAATAAATTGTATATCTTTGGAAAGCTTACATCTTCAGCTTTAATTAAATGCCTTAATCATATCTCTAAGTTGCTTAGAAAAAAGAATAAAAAATTTTAATCAATGAGCGCAGAACAAAAAAAAGCTTTAATTTCAGATATTTTTTTCAATCTTTTTTTTGTATGACAACCTATAATAAATTGTATATCATTGGAAAGCTTACATCTTCAGCTTTAATAAGATACCCTTATCATATCTCTAAGTTACTTAGAAAAAAGAATATCAAATTTTTAATCAATGAGCTGCAGAACAAAAAAAACGTTTAATTTCAGATATTTTTTTTCCATTTTTTTGTATGACAACCTATAATAAATTGTATATCGTTGGAAAGCTTACATCTTCAGCTTTAATTAGATGCCCTTATCATATCTCTAAGTTACTAAGAAAAAAGAATAAAAAATTTTTAATCAATGAGCTGCAGAACAAAAAAAAAAGCTTTAATTTCAGATATTTTTTTCAATTTTTTTTTGTATGACAACCTATAATAAATTGTATATCATTGGAAAGCTTACATCTTCAGCTTTAATTAGATACCCTTATCATATCTCTAAGTTACTAAGAAAAAAGAATAAAAAATTTTTAATCAATGAGCTGCAGAACAAAAAAAAAAGCTTTAATTTCAGATATTTTTTTCAATTTTTTTTTGTATGACAACCTATAATAAATTGTATATCATTGGAAAGCTTACATCTTCAGCTTTAATAAGATGCCCTAATCATATCTCTAAGTTGCTTAGAAAAAAGAATAAAAAATTTTTAATCAATGAGCTGCAGAACAAAAAAAAAAGCTTTAATTTCAGATATTTTTTTTTTCCATTTTTTTGTATGACAACCTATAATAAATTGTATATCATTGGAAAGCTTATATCTTCAGCTTTAATTAGATGCCCTAATCATATCTCTAAGTTGCTTAGAAAAAAGAATAAAAAATTTTTAATCAATGAGCTGCAGAACAAAAAAAAAAGCTTTAATTTCAGATATTTTTTCCAATTTTTTTTTGTATGACAACCTATAATAAATCTTAAAGCTTTAATTTCAGATATTTTTTCAATTTTTTTTTTTATATGACAACCTATAATAAATTGTATATCTTTGGAAAGCTTACATCTTCAGCTTTAATTAGATGCCCTAATCATATCTCTAAGTTGCATAGAAAAAAGAATAAAAAATTTTTAATCAATGAGCTGCAGAACAAAAAAAAAAGCTTTAATTTCAGATATTTTTTTCAATTTTTTTCAATTTTTTTTTGTATGACAACCTATAATAAATTGTATATCGTTGGAAAGCTTACATCTTCAGCTTTAATTAAATGCCCTAATCATATCTCTTAGTTGCTTAGAAAAAAGAATAAAAAATTTTAATCAATGAGCGCAGAACAAAAAAAAGCTTTAATTTCAGATATTTTTTTCAATCTTTTTTTTGTATGACAACCTATAATAAATTGTATATCATTGGAAAGCTTACATCTTCAGCTTTAATAAGATACCCTTATCATATCTCTAAGTTACTTAGAAAAAAGAATATCAAATTTTTAATCAATGAGCTGCAGAACAAAAAAAACGTTTAATTTCAGATATTTTTTTTCCATTTTTTTGTATGACAACCTATAATAAATTGTATATCGTTGGAAAGCTTACATCTTCAGCTTTAATTAGATGCCCTTATCATATCTCTAAATTGCTTAGAAAAAACAATAAAAATTTTTAATCAATGAGCGCAGAACAAAAAAAAAGCTTTAATTTCAGATATTTTTTTCAATTTTTTTTTGTATGACAACCTATAATAAATTGTATATCATTGGAAAGCTTACATCTTCAGCTTTAATTAGATACCCTTATCATATCTCTAAGTTACTAAGAAAAAAGAATAAAAAATTTTTAATCAATGAGCTGCAGAACAAAAAAAAAAGCTTTAATTTCAGATATTTTTTTCAATTTTTTTTTGTATGACAACCTATAATAAATTGTATATCATTGGAAAGCTTACATCTTCAGCTTTAATAAGATACCCTTATCATATCTCTGAGTTACTTAGAAAAAAGAATAACAAATTTTTAATCAATGAGCTGCAGAACAAAAAAAAAACGTTTAATTTCAGATATTTTTTGTATGACAACCTATAATAAATTGTATATCGTTGGAAAGCTTACATCTTCAGCTTTAATTAGATGCCCTACTCATATCTCTAAGTTGCTTAGAAAAAAGAATAAAAAATTTTTAATCAATGAGCTGCAGAACAAAAAAAAAAGCTTTAATTTCAGATATTTTTTCCAATTTTTTTTTGTATGACAACCTATAATAAATCTTACAGCTTTAATTTCAGATATTTTTGCAATTTTTTTTTTGTATGACAACCTATTATAAATTGTATATCGTTGGAAAGCTTACATCTTCAGCTTTAATTAGATGCCCTAATCATATCTCTAAGTTGCTTAGAAAAAAGAATAAAAATTTTTTAATCATTGAGCTGCAGAACAAAAAAAAAAGCTTTAATTTCAGATATTTTATTCAATTTTTTTTTGTATAACAACTTATAATAAATTGTTTATCGTTGGAAAGCTTACATCTTCAGCTTTAATTAGATGCCCTTATCATATCTCTAAGTTGCTCAGAAAAAAGAATAAAAAATTTTTAATCAATGAGCTGCAGAACAAAAAAAAAAGCTTTAATTTCAGATATTTTTTTCAATTTTTTTTTGTATGACAACCTATAATAAATTGTATATCATTGGAAAGCTTACATCTTCAGCTTTAATTAGATACCCTTATCATATCTCTGAGTTACTTAGAAAAAAGAATAACAAATTTTTAATCAATGAGCTGCAGAACAAAAAAAAAACGTTTAATTTCAGATATTTTTTGTATGACAACCTATAATAAATTGTATATCGTTGGAAAGCTTACATCTTCAGCTTTAATTAGATGCCCTTATCATATCTCTAAGTTGCTCAGAAAAAAGAATAAAAATTTTTTCATCAATGAGCTGCAGAACAAAAAAAACGTTTAATTTTAGATATTTTTTTTTCCATTTTTTTTGTATGACAACCTATAATAAATTGTATATCGTTGGAAAGCTTACATCATCAGCTTTAACTAGATGCCCTTATCATATCTCTAAGTTGCTTGGAAAAAAGAATAAAAAATTTTTCATCAATGAGCTGCAGAACAAAAAAAACGTTTAATTTCAGATTTTTTTTCCATTGTTTTTGTATGACAACCTATAATAAATTGTATATCGTTGGAAAGCTTACATCTTCAGCTTTACTGGTAGACCAGAATGATGTAGCTTTGGCTTTTGTCTTGTGTCGCTGTCAAAGTTAAAAAGTATGAAATTAGTATATTGGTGCCAGAATACGTAGCTGTGGCTTAGGCAAGAAAATTCGCTGTGGTACAAGTCGAGTCGACTTTTACTTCAAGCTACAAGCGCAATGACTTTTGACGTTTCTAATGTGGTTGCTCAGTTAATATTATTTTTTTTTTTTCAAGGCAATTGACATTTTAATGCGCCACATAATTCTGTTCATATTTTCTACATTTTGAGCGATTTTATTTGACATCTTGTACCACGGTGTTTTTCTTTGCCACAAGCGAATTTCCATTCTGTTCAGCCAGTTAATTAGATGCCCTAATCATATCTCTAAGTTGCTTAGAAAAAAGAATACAAAATTTTTAAGCAATGAGCTGCAGAACAAAAAAAAAGCTTTAATTTCAGATATTTTTTTCAATTTTTTATTGTATGACAACCTATAATAAATTGTATATCGTTGGAAAGCTTACATCTTCAGCTTTAATAAGATGCTTAAATCATATCTCTCAGTTGCTTAGAAAAAAGAATAAAAAATTTTTAATCAATGAGCTGCAGAACAAAAAAAAAGCTTTAATTTCAGATATTTTTTTCAATTTTTTTTTGTATGTCAACCTATAATAAATTGTATATCGTTGGAAAGTTTACATCATCAGCTTTAATTAAATGCCCTAATCATATCTCTAAGTTGCTTAGAAAAAAGAATACAAAATTTTTAATCAATGAGCTGCAGAACAAAAAAAGCTTTAATTTCAGATATATTTTTCAATTTTTTATTGTATGACAACCTACCATATCTCTTAAGTGCTAAGAAAAAAGAATACAAAATTTTTAAGCAATGAGCTGCAGAACAAAAAAAAACCTTTAATTTCAGATATTTAAAAAAATTTTTTTTTTTTTGTTTGACAACCTATAATAAATTGTATATCGTTGGAAAGCTTACATCTTCAGCTTGAATTAAATGCCCTAATCATATCTCTAAGTTGCTTAGAAAAAAGAATAAAAAAAATTTAATCAATGAGCTGCAGAACAAAAAAAAAATTTAATTTCAGATATTTTTTCCAATTTTTTTTTTTTGTATAACAACCTATAATAAATTGTTAATCGTTGGAAAGCTTACATCTTCACCTTTAAATAGATGCCCTAATCATATCTCTAAGTTGCTTAGAAAAAAGAGTAAGAAATTTTTAATCAATGAGCTGCAGAACAAAAAAAAAAAGCTTTAATTTCAGATTTTTTTTTTCAATTTTTTTTTGTATGACAACCTATAATAAATTGTATATCGTTGGAAAGTTTACATCATCAGCTTTAATTAAATGCCCTAATCATATCTCTAAGTTGCTTAGAAAAAAGAATACAAAATTTTTAATCAATGAGCTGCAGAACAAAAAAAGCTTTAATTTCAGATATATTTTTCAATTTTTTATTGTATGACAACCTATAATAAATTCTATATCGTTGGAAAGCTTACATCTTCAGCTTTAATTAAATGCCCTAATCATATCTCTTAACTGCTTAGAAAAAAGAATAAAAAATTTACAAAAAAAAAAGCTTCAATTTCAGATATTTTTTTCAATTTTTTTTTTGTATGACAACCTATAATAAATTGTATATCGTTGGAAAGCTAACATCTTCAGCTTTAATTAGATGCCCTAATCATATCTCTAAGTTGCTAAGAAAAAAGAATAAAAAATTTTTAATCAATGAGCTGCAGAACAAAAAAAAAGCTTTAATTTCAGATATTTCTTTCAATTTTGTTTTGTATAACAACCTATAATAAATTGTTAATCGTTGGAAAGCTTACAGCTTTAATTTCAGATATTTTTTTCAATTTTTTTTTGTATGACAACCTATAATAAATTGTATATCGTTGGAAAGCTTACATCTTCAGCTTTAATTAGATGCCCTTATCATATCTCCAAGTTGCTTACAAAAATAAATAAAAAATTTTTAATCGATGAGCTGCAGAACAAAAAAAAAGCTTTAATTTCAGATATTTTTTTCAATTTTTTTTTGTATGACAACCTATAATAAATTGTATATCGTTGGAAAGCTTACATCTTCAGCTTTAATAAGATTCCCTAATCATATCTCTAAGTTGCTTGGAAAAAAGAATAAAAATTTTTTCATCAATGAGCTGCAGAACAAAAAAAAACGTTTAATTTCAGATATTTTTTTTTCCTTTTTTTTGTATGACAACCTATAATAAATTGTTTATCGTTGGAAAGCTTACATCTTAAGCTTTAATTAGATGCCCTTATCATATCTCTAAGTTGCTTCGAAAAAAGAATAAAAATTAAAAAAAAAAACGTTTAATTTCAGATATTTTTTTTCCATTTTTTTGTATGACAACCTATAATAAATTGTTTATCGTTGGAAGGCTTACATCTTCAGCTTTAATTAGATGCCCTAATCATATCTCTAAGTTTCTTGGAAAAGAGAATAAAAATTAAAAAAAAAACGCTTAATTTCAGATATTTTTTTTTCCATTTTTTTGTATGACAACCTATAATAAATTGTTTATCGTTGGAAAGCTTACATCTTCAGCTTTAATAAGATGCCCTTCTCATATCTCTAAGTTGCTTAGAAAAAAGAATAAAAAATTTTTAATCAATGAGCTGCAGAACAAAAAAAAAAGGTTTAATTTCAGATATTTTTTTAAATTTTTTTTTGTATGTCAACCTTTAATAAATTGTATATCGTTGGAAAGCTTACATCTTCAGATTTAATTAAATGCCCTAATCATATCTCTAAGTTGCTTAGAAAAAAGAATAAAAAAATTTAATCAATGAGCTGCAGAACAAAAAAAAGCTTTAATTTCAGATATTTCTTTCAATTCTGTTTTGTATAACAACCTATAATAAATTGTTAATCGTTGGAAAGCTTACAGCTTTAATTTCAGATATTTTTTTCAATTTTTTTTTTGTATGACAACCTATAATAAATTGTATATCGTTGGAAAGCTTACATCTTCAGCTTTAATTGGATGCCCTTATCATATCTCTAAGTTGCTTAGAAAAAAGAATAAAAAATTTTTAATCAATGAGCTGTAGAACAAAATAAAGCTTTGATTTCAGATATTTTGTTCAATTTTTTTTTGGATGACAACCTATAATAAATTGTATATAAAATTTTTTCATCAATGAGCTATAGAACAAAAAAAAAAGCTTTAATTTCAGATATTTTTTTCAATTTTTTTTGTATGACAACCTATAATAAATTGTATATCGTTGGAAAGCTTACATCTTCAGCTTTAATAAGATGCCCTTATCATATCTCTAAGTTGCTTGGAAAAAAGAATAAAAATTTTATCATCAATGACCTGCAGAACAAAAAAAAAACGTTTAATTTCAGATATTTTTTTTTCCATTTTTTTGTATAACAACCTATAATAAATTGTTTATCGTTGGAAAGCTTACATCTTCAGCTTTAATTAGATGCCCTAATCATATTTCTAAGTTGCTTAGAAAAAAGAATAAAAAAATTTTAATCAATGAGCTGCAGAACAAAAAAAAAGCTTTAATTTCAGATATGTTTTTAATTTTTTTTTTGTGTGTCAACATTTAATAAATTGTATATCGTTGGAAAGCTTACATCTTCAGCTTTAATTAAATGTCCTAATCATATCTCTAAGTTGCTTACAAAAAAGAATAAAAATTTTAATCAATGAGCTGCAGAACAAAAAAAAAGCTTTAATTTCAGATATTTTTTTCAATTTTGTTTTGCATAACAACCTATAATAAATTGTTAATCGTTGGAAAGCTTACAGCTTTAATTTCAGATATTTTTTTCAATTTTTTTTTGTATGACAACCTAGAATAAATTGTATATCGTTGGAAAGCTTACATCTTCAGTTTTAATTAGATGTACTTATCATATCTCTAAGTTGCTTAGAAAAAAGAATACAAAATTTTTAATCAATGAGCTGCAGAACAAAAAAAAAGCTTTAATTTCAGATATTTTGTTCAATTTTTTTTTGTATGACAACCTTTAATAAATTGTATATCGTTGGAAAGCTTACATCTTCAGCTTATAAGCTGCTTAGAAAAAAGAATAAAAATGTTTTCATCAATGAGCTATAGAACAAAAAAACGTTTAATTTCAGATATTTTTTTTCCATTTTTTTGTATGACAACCTACAATAAATTGTTTATCGTTGGAAAGCTTACATCTTCAGCTTTTATTAAATGCGCTAATCATATCTCTAAGTTGCTTACAAAAAAGAATAAAAATTTTAATCAATGAGCTGCAGAACAAAAAAAAAGCTTTAATTTCAGATATTTTTTTCAATTTTGTTTTGCATAACAACCTATAATAAATTGTTAATCGTTGGAAAGCTTACAGCTTTAATTTCAGATATTTTTTTCAATTTTTTTTTGTATGACAACCTAGAATAAATTGTATATCGTTGGAAAGCTTACATCTTCAGTTTTAATTAGATGTACTTATCATATCTCTAAGTTGCTTAGAAAAAAGAATACAAAATTTTTAATCAATGAGCTGCAGAACAAAAAAAAAGCTTTAATTTCAGATATTTTGTTCAATTTTTTTTTGTATGACAACCTTTAATAAATTGTATATCGTTGGAAAGCTTACATCTTCAGCTTATAAGCTGCTTAGAAAAAAGAATAAAAATTTTTTCATCAATGAGCTATAGAACAAAAAAACGTTTAATTTCAGATATTTTTTTTCCATTTTTTTGTATGACAACCTACAATAAATTGTTTATCGTTGGAAAGCTTACATCTTCAGCTTTTATTAAATGCGCTAATCATATCTCTTAGTTGCTTAGAAAAAAGAATAAAAAATTTTTAATCAATGAGCTGCAGAACAAAAAAAAAAGCTTTAATTTCAGATATTTTTTTCAATTTTTTTTTGTATGACAACCTATAATAAATTGTATATCTTCGGAAATCATATCTCTAAGTTTCTTAGAAAAAAGAATAAAAAATTTTTAATCAATGAGCTGCAGAACAAAAAAAAAGCTTTAATTTCAGATATTTTTTTCAATTTTTTTGTATGACAACCTATAATAAATTGTATATCGTTGGAAAGCTTACATCTTCAGCTTTAATAAGATGCCCTAATCATATCTCTAAGTTGCTTGGAAAAAAGAAGAAAAAAGAATAAAAAATTTTTAATCAATGAGCTGCAGAACAAAAAAAAAAGCTTTAATTTCAGATATTTTTTTCAATTTTTTTTTTGTATGACAACCTATAATAAATTGTATATCGTCGGAAATCATATCTCTAAGTTGCTTAGAAAAAAGAATAAAAAATTTTTAATCAATGAGCTGCAGAACAAAAAAAAAAGCTTTAATTTCAGATATTGTTTTTCAATTTTTTTGTATGACAACCTATAATAAATTGTATATCGTTGGAAAGCTTACATCTTCAGCTTTAATAAGATGCCCTAATCATATCTCTAAGTTGCTTAGAAAAAAGAAGAAAAAAGAATAAAAAAATTTTAATCAATGAGCTGCAGAACAAAAAAAAGCTACAATTTCAGATATTTTTTTCATTTTTTTTTTTTTGTATGACAACCTATAATAAATTGTATATCGTTGGAAAGCTAACATCTTCAGCTTTAATTAAATGCCCTAATCATATGTCTATGTTGTTAGTAAACTTAAAAAAAAGAATAAAAAAATTTTAATCAATGAGCTGTAGAACAAAAAAAAAAGCTTTAATTTCAGATATTTTTTTCAATTTTTTTTTGTATGACAACCTATAATAAATTGAAGCGTTTGGATGAAGAAGGGGGTAAGTGACATTTTTTCGATTTTTTTTGAAAAATGAGGATGCCTTGTGAAAACTTAAATTTCCGTCTAATCTACGTCACGCTACGATTAGTATTTTCTTATTTAGCGCTTTCATTTTTGGTATAAAAGGGTTACTAACAACTAAAAATCGTATAATATGAGTGGAAGAATGGGGTAACAGCACTTAACTCCTTTTTGTGTGAAATAATAAAAGCAAGACTTTTTCGTCCGAGAAAAAAATCGAATAATATTAGTGGAAGAATGGGGTAACAGCATTTAACTCCTTTTTGGGTGAAATAAAAAAAACAAGACTTTTTTGTCCGAGAAAAAAAGATAAAGCAGCTTTCTGTTGAGAAAATAAAAAAATTTAAAGGAACAAATGATGTTCATACCAAGGGAACACCATTGGTTTTATCAAAAAGCTTTATCGGAACCATGCGAACAGAAAACAAGTATTCAAAATAAAAAGAAAAAAAATGAATTTTGTTACTTAACCCCTTTGTATTCTTAAAAATTCAAAATACTTATAAGCTTTTTGTGCAAGAAAGAGTTAACTACTCTTTTCCTGAAAAATTTTGTTTTTTTTAAATATACCGAGCTACTGTTTTGAAATAAAAGTAACATTGTTAAAAAGCTATTATTTTTCTTGTTTTATTAGTTTATTCAATTTTATTAAGATTGGAATACGAAAAAAGTCCTCAACAAAAAACTTTAAGTCCTTATATCTCACAATTTTGCAAATGTCACTTACCCCCTTCTTCATCCAAACGCTTCAATTGTATATCGTTGGAAAGCTTACATCTTCAACTTTAATTAGATGCCCTTATCATATCTCTTAGTTGCTTAGAAAAAAGCATAAAAAATTTTTAATCAATGAGCTGCAGAACAAAAAAAAAGCTTTAATTTCATCAAGGAGCTGCAGAACAAAAAAAAAAACTTTAATTTCAGATATTTTTTTCAATTTTTTTTTTTGTATGACAACCTATAATAAATTGTATATCGTCGGAAATCATATCTCTAAGTTGCTTAGAAAAAAGAATAAAAAATTTTTAATCAATGAGCTGCAGAACAAAAAAAAAAGCTTTAATTTCAGATATTGTTTTTCAATTTTTTTGTATGACAACCTATAATAAATTGTATATCGTTGGAAAGCTTACATCTTCAGCTTTAATAAGATGCCCTAATCATATCTCTAAGTTGCTTAGAAAAAAGAAGAAAAAAGAATAAAAAAATTTTAATCAATGAGCTGCAGAACAAAAAAAAGCTACAATTTCAGATATTTTTTTCATTTTTTTTTTTTTGTATGACAACCTATAATAAATTGTATATCGTTGGAAAGCTAACATCTTCAGCTTTAATTAAATGCCCTAATCATATGTCTATGTTGTTAGTAAACTTAAAAAAAAGAATAAAAAAATTTTAATCAATGAGCTGTAGAACAAAAAAAAAAGCTTTAATTTCAGATATTTTTTTCAATTTTTTTTTGTATGACAACCTATAATAAATTGAAGCGTTTGGATGAAGAAGGGGGTAAGTGACATTTTTTCGATTTTTTTTGAAAAATGAGGATGCCTTGTGAAAACTTAAATTTCCGTCTAATCTACGTCACGCTACGATTAGTATTTTCTTATTTAGCGCTTTCATTTTTGGTATAAAAGGGTTACTAACAACTAAAAATCGTATAATATGAGTGGAAGAATGGGGTAACAGCACTTAACTCCTTTTTGTGTGAAATAATAAAAGCAAGACTTTTTCGTCCGAGAAAAAAATCGAATAATATTAGTGGAAGAATGGGGTAACAGCATTTAACTCCTTTTTGGGTGAAATAAAAAAAACAAGACTTTTTTGTCCGAGAAAAAAAGATAAAGCAGCTTTCTGTTGAGAAAATAAAAAAATTTAAAGGAACAAATGATGTTCATACCAAGGGAACACCATTGGTTTTATCAAAAAGCTTTATCGGAACCATGCGAACAGAAAACAAGTATTCAAAATAAAAAGAAAAAAAATGAATTTTGTTACTTAACCCCTTTGTATTCTTAAAAATTCAAAATACTTATAAGCTTTTTGTGCAAGAAAGAGTTAACTACTCTTTTCCTGAAAAATTTTGTTTTTTTTAAATATACCGAGCTACTGTTTTGAAATAAAAGTAACATTGTTAAAAAGCTATTATTTTTCTTGTTTTATTAGTTTATTCAATTTTATTAAGATTGGAATACGAAAAAAGTCCTCAACAAAAAACTTTAAGTCCTTATATCTCACAATTTTGCAAATGTCACTTACCCCCTTCTTCATCCAAACGCTTCAATTGTATATCGTTGGAAAGCTTACATCTTCAACTTTAATTAGATGCCCTTATCATATCTCTTAGTTGCTTAGAAAAAAGCATAAAAAATTTTTAATCAATGAGCTGCAGAACAAAAAAAAAGCTTTAATTTCATCAAGGAGCTGCAGAACAAAAAAAAAAACTTTAATTTCAGATATTTTTTTCAATTTTTTTTTTTGTATGACAACCTATAATAAATTGTATATCGTTGGAAAGCTTACATCTTTAGCTTAATTTCGATGCCCTTATCATATGTCTAAGTTGCTTAGAAACCTTAGAAAAAAGAATTAAAAAAATTTAATCAAAGAGCTGTAGAACAAAAAAAAAAGCTTTAATTTCAGATATTTTTTTCAATTTTTGTTTGTATGACAACCTATAATAAATTGTATATCGTTGGAAAGCTTACATCTTCAACTTTAATTAGATGCCCTTATCATAAAAAATTTTTAATCAATGAGCTGCAAAACAAAAAAAAAAGCTTTAATTTCAGATATTTTTTTCAATTTTTTTTTTGTATAACAACCTATAATAAATTATATATCGTTGGAAAGCTTACATCTTTAGCTTAATTTCGATGCCCTTATCATATCTCTATGTTGCTTAGAAAAAAGAATACAAAATTTTTAATCAATGAGCTGCAGAACATAGAAAAAAGCTTTAATTTCAGATATTTTTTTCAATTTTTTTTTGTATGACAACCTATAATAAATTGTATATCGTTGGGAAGCTTACATCTTCAGCTTTAATTAAATGCCCTAATCATACCTCTAAGTTGCTTAGAAAAAAGAAAAAAAAAATTTTAATCAATGAGCTGCAGAACAAAAAAAATCTTTGACTTCAGATATTTTTTTCAATTTTGTTTTTGTTTGACAACCTATAATAAATTGTATATCGTTGGAAAGCTTACATCTTCAGCTTAAATTAGATGCAATAATCATATCTCTAAAATGCTTAGAAAAAAGAATACAAATTTTTTAATCAATGAGCTGCAGAACAAAAAAAAAGCTTTAATTTCAGATATTTTTTTCAATTTTTTTGTATGACAACCTATAATAAATTGTATATCTTTATAAAGCTTACATCTTCAGCTTTAATTAGATGCCGTTATCATATCTCTTAGTTGCTTAGAAAAAAGAATACAAAATTTTTAATCAATGAGCTGCAGAACTGAAAGCTGAAGATGTAAGCTTTCCAACGATATACAATTTATTATAGGTTGTCATACAAAAAAAAAATTGAAAAAAATATCTGAAATTAAAGCTTTTTTTTTTGTTCTGCAGCTCATTGATTAAAAATTTTGTATTCTTTTTTCTAAGCAACTAAGATATATGATTAGGACATCTTATTTATCTGAAGATGTAAGCTTTCCAACAATATACAATTTATTATAGGTTGTCATACAAAAAAAAATTGAAAAAAATATCTGAAATTAAAGCTTTTTTTTTGTTCTGCAGCTGATTGATTAAAAATGTTTTATTTTTTTTTCTAAGCAACTTAGAGATATGATTAGGGCATCTTCTTAAAGCTGAAGATGTAAGCTTTCCAACGATATACAATTTATTATAGGTTGTCATACAAAAAAAAAAATTGAAAAAAATATCTGAAATTAAAGCTTTTTTTTTTGTTCTGCAGCTCATTGATTAAAAATTTTGTATTCTTTTTTCTAAGCAACTAAGAGATATGATTAGGGCATCTCATTAAAGCTGAAGATGTAAGCTTTCCAACGATATACAATTTATTATAGGTTGTCATACAAAAAAAAAATTGAAAAAAGTATCTGAAATTAAAGCTTTTTTTTTTGTTTGCAGCTCATTGATTAAAAATTTTTTATTCTTTTTTCTAAGCAACTTAGAGATATGATAAGGGCATCTTATTAAAGCTGAAGATGTAAGCTTTCCAACGATATAAAATTTATTATAGGTTGTCATACAAAAAAAAATTGAAAAAAATATCTGAAATTAAAGCTTTTTTTTTTTGTTCTACAGCTCATTGATTAAAATTTTTTTATTCTTTTTTTTAATTTTACTAACAACATAGACATATGATTAGGGCATTTAATTAAAGCTGAAGATGTTAGCTTTCCAACGATATACAATTTATTATAGGTTGTCATACAAAAAAAAAAAATGAAAAAAATATCTGAAATTGTAGCTTTTTTTTTGTTCTGCAGCTCATTGATTCAAAATTTTTTATTCTTTTTTCTTCTTTTTTCTAAGCAACTTAGAGATATGATTAGGGCATCTTATTAAAGCTGAAGATGTAAGCTTTCCAACGATATACAATTTATTATAGGTTGTCATACAAAAAAATTGAAAAAAAATATCTGAAATTAAAGCTTTTTTTTTTGTTCTGCAGCTCATTGATTAAAAATGTTTTATTCTTTTTTCTAAGCAACTTAGAGATATGATTTCCGACGATATACAATTTATTATAGATTGTCATACAAAAAAAAAATTGAAAAAAATATCTGAAATTAAAGCTTTTTTTTTTTGTTCTGCAGCTCATTGATTAAAAATTTTTTATTCTTTTTTCTTCTTTTTTCCAAGCAACTTAGAGATATGATTAGGGCATCTTATTAAAGCTGAAGATGTAAGCTTTCCAACGATATACAATTTATTATAGGTTGTCATACAAAAAAATTGAAAAAAATATCTGAAAAAGCTTACATCTTCAGCTTTAATAAGATGCCCTAATCATATCTCTAAGTTGCTTAGAAAAAAGAATAAAAAATTTTTAATCAATGTGCTGCAGAACAAAAAAAATCTTTAAATTCAGATATTTTTTTCAATTTTTTTTTTTGTATGACGACAACCTATAATAAATTGTATATCGTTGGAAAGCTAACATCTTCAGCTTTAATTAAATGCCCTAATCATATCTCTAAGTTGCTTAGAAAAAAGAATAAAAAATTTTTAATCAATGAGCTGCAGAACAAAAAAAAAAGCTTTAATTTCAGATATTTTTTTCAATTTTTTTTTGTATAACAACCTATAATAAATTGTATATCGTTGGAAAGCTTACATCTTCAGCTTTAATTAGATTTCCTTATCATATCTCTTAGTTGCTTAGAAAAAAGAATACAAAATTTTTAATCAATGAGCTGCAGAACAAAAAAAAAAAGCTTTAATTTCCGATATTTTTTTCAATTTTTTTTTGTATGACAACCTATAATAAATTGTATATCGTTGGAAAGCTTACATCTTCAGCTTTAATTAAATGCCTTAATCATAACTCTAAGTTGCTTAAGAAAAAGAATAAAAAATTTTTAATCAATGAGCTGCAGAACAAAAAAAAGCTTTAATTTCAGATATTTTTTTCAATTTTTTTTTGTATGACAACCTATAATAAATTGTATATCGTTGGAAAGCTTACATCTTCAGCTTTAATTAAATGCCCTAATCATATCTCTAAGTTGCTTAGAAAAAAGAATAAAAAAATTTTAATCAATGTGCTGCAGAACAAAAAAAAAGCTTTAATTTCAGATATTTTTTTCAATTTTTTTTTGTATAACAACCTATAATAAATTGTATATCGTTGGAAAGCTTACATCTTCAACTTTAATTAGATGCCCTTGTCATATCTCTTAGTTGCTTAGAAAAAAGAATACAAAATTTTTAATCAATGAGCTGCAGAACAAAAAAAAAAAGCTTTAATTTCCGATATTTTTTTCAATTTTTTTTTGTATGACAACCTATAATAAATTTTATATCGTTGGAAAGCTTACATCTTCAGCTTTAATAAGATGCCCTTATCATATCTCTAAGTTGCTTAGAAAAAAGAATAAAAAATTTTTAATCAATGAGCTGCAAACAAAAAAAAAAGCTTTAATTTCAGATACTTTTTTCAATTTTTTTTTTGTATGACAACCTATAATAAATTGTATATCGTTGGAAAGCTTACATCTTCAGCTTTAATGAGATGCCCTAATCATATCTCTAAGTTGCTTAGAAAAAAGAATTAAACATTTTTAATCAATCAGCTGCAGAACAAAAAAAAAGCTTTAATTTCAGATATTTTTTTCAATTTTTTTTTTGTATGACAACCTATAATAAATTGTATATTGTTGGAAAGCTTACATCTTCAGATAAATTAGATGTCCTAATCATATATCTTAGTTGCTTAGAAAAAAGAATACAAAATTTTTAATCAATGAGCTGCAGAACAAAAAAAAAAGCTTTAATTTCAGATATTTTTTTCAATTTTTTTTTTGTATGACAACCTATAATAAATTGTATATCGTTGGAAAGCTTACATCTTCAGCTTTAAGAAGATGCCCTAATCATATCTCTAAGTTGCTTAGAAAAAAAAATAAAACATTTTTAATCAATCAGCTGCAGAACAAAAAAAAAGCTTTAATTTCAGATATTTTTTTCAATTTTTTTTTGTATGACAACCTATAATAAATTGTATATTGTTGGAAAGCTTACATCTTCAGATAAATAAGATGTCCTAATCATATATCTTAGTTGCTTAGAAAAAAGAATACAAAATTTTTAATCAATGAGCTGCAGAACAAAAAAAAAGCTTTAATTTCAGATATTTTTTTCAATTTTTTTTTTTGTATGACAACCTATAATAAATTGTATATCGTTGGAAAGCTTACATCTTCAGCTTTCAGAAGATGCCCTAATCATATCTCTAAGTTGCTTAGAAAAAAGAATAAAAAATTTTTAATCAATGAGCTGCAGAACAAAAAAAAAGCTTTAATTTCCGATATTTTTTTCAATTTTTTTTGTATGACAACCTATAATAAATTGTATATCGTTGGAAAGCTTACATCTTCAGCTTTAATTAGATGCCCTTATCATATCTCTTAGTTGCTTAGAAAAAAGAATAAAAAATTTTTAATCAATGAGCTGCAGAACAAAAAAAAAGCTTTAATTTCAGATATTTTTTTCAATTTTTTTTTGTATGACAACCTATAATAAATTGTATATCGTTGGAAAGCTTACATCTTCAGCTTTAATAAGATGCCCTATTCATATCTCTAAGTTGCTTAGAAAAAAGAATAAAAAAAAGCTTTAATTTCAGATATTTTTTTCAATTTTTTTTGTATGACAACCTATAATAAATTGTATATCGTTGGAAAGCTAACATCTTCAGCTTTAATTAAATGCCCTAATCATATCTCTAAGTTGCTTAGAAAAAAGAATAAAAAATTTTTAATCAATGAGCTGCAGAACAAAAAAAAAAAGCTTTAATTTCAGATATTTTTTTCAATTTTTTTTTGTATGACAACCTATAATAAATTGTATATCGTTGGAGAGCTTACATCTTCAGCTTTAATTAAATGCCCTTATCATATCTCTAAGTTGCATAGAAAAAAGAATAAAACATTTTAAATCGATGAGCTGCAGGACAAAAAAAAAGCTTTAATTTCAGATATTTTTTTCAATTTTTTTTTGTATGAGAACCTATAATAAATTGTATATCTTTGGAAAGCTTACATCTTCAGCTTTAATAAAATGTCCTAATCATATATCTTAGTTGCTTAGAAAAAAGAATACAAAATTTTTAATCAATGAGCTGCAGAACAAAAAAAAAAAATTTAATTTCAGATATTTTTTTCAATTTTTTTTTTTGTATGACAACCTATTATAAATTGTATATCGTTGGAAAGCTTACATCTTCAGCTTTAATAAGATGCCCTTATCATATCTCTAAGTTGCTTAGAAAAAAGAATAAAAAATTTTTAATCAATGAGCTGCAGAACAAAAAAAAAACTTTAATTTCAGATATTTTTTTCAATTTTTTTTTGTATGACAACCTATAATAAATTGTATATCGTTGGAAAGCTTATTAGAAATTTGATTGTATGCCCTTATCATATCTCTTAGTTGCTTAGAAAAAAGAATAAAAAATTTTTAATCGATGAGCTGCAGAACAAAAAAAAAAAGCTTTAATTTCCGATATTTTTTTCAATTTTTTTTTGTATGACAACCTATAATAAATTGTATATCGTTGGAAAGCTTACATCTTCAGCTTAAATTAAATGCCCTAATCATATCTCTAAGTTGCTTAGAAAAAAGAATAAAACATTTTTAATCAATGAGCTGCAGAACAAAAAAAAGCTTTAATTTCAGATATTTTTTTCAATTTTTTTTTTGTATGACAACCTATAATAAATTGTATAACGTTGGAAAGCTTACATCTTCAGCTTTAATTAAATGCCCTAATCATATCTCTAAGTTGCTTAGAAAAAAGAATAAAAAATTTTTAATCAATGTGCTGCAGAACAAAAAAAAAGCTTTAATTTCAGATATTTTTTTCAATTTTTTTTTTTTGTAGACAACCTATAATAATTTGTATATCGTTTTAAAGCTTACATCTTCAGCTTTAATAAAATGCCCTAATCATATCTATAAGTTGCTTAGAAAAAAGAATAAAACATTTTTAATCAATGAGCTGCAGAACAAAAAAAAAGCTTTAATTTCAGATATTTTTTTCAATTTTTTTTTGTATGACAACCTATAATAAATTGTATATCGTTGTAAAGCTTACATCTTCAGCTTAAATTAGATGTCCTAATCATATATCTTAGTTGCTTAGAAAAAAGAATACAAAATTTTTAATCAATGAGCTGCAGAACAAAAAAAAAAGTTTTAATTTCAGATAATTTTTTCAACTTTTTTTTTGTATGACAACCTATAATAAATTGTATATCGTTGGAAAGCTTACATCTTCAGCTTAAATAAGATGCCCTAATCATATCTCTATGTTGCTTAGAAAAAAGAATACAAAATTTTTAAGAACAAAAAAAAAAGCTTTAATTTCAGATATTTTTTTCAATTTTTTTTTTGTATGACAACCTATAATAAATTGTATATCGTTGGAAAGCTTACATCTTCACCTTTAATTTAATGCCCTTATTATATCTCTTTTTTTTGTATGACAACATATAATAAATTGTATATCGTTGGAAAGCTTACATCTTCAGCTTTAATAAGATGCCCTAATCATATCTCTAAGTTGCTTAGAAAAAGGAATAAAAATTTTTTAATCAATGAGCTGCAGAACAAAAAGAAAAGCTTTAATTTCAGGTATGACAACCTATAATAAATTGTATATCGTTGGAAAGCTTACATCTTCAGCTTTAATTAAATGCCCTAATTATATCCCTTTTTTTGTATGACAACCTATAATAAATTGTATATCGTTGGAAAGCTTACATCTTCAGCTTTAATAAGATGCCCTAATCATATCTCTAAGTTGCTTAGAAAAAGGAATAAAAATTTTTTAATCAATGAGCTGCAGAACAAAAAAAAAGCTTTAATTTCAGATATTTTTTTCAATTTTTTTTTGTATGACAACCTATAATAAATTGTATATCGTTGGAAAGCTTACATCTTCAGCTTTAATAAGATGCCCTAATCATATCTCTAAGTTGCTTAGAAAAAAGAATAAATAATTTTTAATCAATGTGCTGCAGAACAAAAAAAAAGCTTTAATTTCAGATATTTTTTTCAATTTTTTTTTGTATGACAACCTATAATAAATTGTATATCGTTGGAAAGCTAACATCTTCAGCTTTAATTAAGTGCCCTAATCATATCTCTAAGTTGCTTAGAAAAAAGAATAAAAAAATGTTTAATCAATGAGCTGCAGAACAAAAAAAAACTTTAATTTCAGATATTTTTTTCAATTTTTTTTTGTATGACAACCTATAATAAATTGTATATCGTTGGAAAGCTTACATCTTCAGCTTTAATAAGATGCCCTAATTATATCTCTAAGTTGCTTAGAAAAAAGAATAACAAATTTTTAATCAATGTGCTGCAGAACAAAAAAAAAAGCTTTAATTTCAGATATTTTTTTCAATTTTTTTTTGTATGACAACCTATAATAAATTGTATATCGTTGGAAAGCTTACATCTTCAGCTTTAATAAGATGCCCTAATCATATCTCTAAGTTGCTTAGAAAAAAGAATAACAAATTTTTAATCAATGTGCTGCAGAACAAAAAAAAAAGCTTTAATTTCAGATATTTTTTTCAATTTTTTTTTGTATGACAACCTATAATAAATTGTATATCGTTCTAAAGCTTACATCTTCAGCTTTAATTAAATGCCCTAATTATATCTCTTAGTTGCTTAGAAAAAAGAATAAAACATTTTTAATCAATGAGCTGCAGAACAAAAAAAAAGCTTTAATTTCAGATATTTTTTTCAATTTTTTTTTGTATGAGAACCTATAATAAATTGTATATCGTTGTAAAGCTTACATCTTCAGCTTAAATTAGATGTCCTAATCATATATCTTAGTTGCTTAGAAAAAAGAATACAAAATTTTTAATCAATGAGCTGCAGAACAAAAAAAAAGTTTTAATTTCAGATAATTTTGTCAACTTATTTTTTTGTATGACAACCTATAATAAATTGTATATCGTTGGAAAGCTTACATCTTCAGCTTTAATTAAATGAATAAAAGAAAAGAATAAAAAAATGTTTAATCAATGAGCTGCAGAACAAAAAAAAAGCTTTAATTTCAGATATTTTTTTCAAATTTTTTTTGTATGACAACCTATAATAAATTGTATATCGTTGGAAAGCTTACATCTTCAGCTTTAATAAGATGCCCTAATCATATCTCTAAGTTGCTTAGAAAAAAGAATAACAAATTTTTAATCAATGTGCTGCAGAACAAAAAAAAAAGCTTTAATTTCAGATATTTTTTTCAATTTTTTTTTGTATGACAACCTATAATAAATTGTATATCGTTGGAAAGCTTACATCTTCAGCTTTAATAAGATGCCCTAATCATATCTCTAAGTTGCTTAGAAAAAAGAATAACAAATTTTTAATCAATGAGCTGCAGAACAAAAAAAAAGTTTTAATTTCAGATAATTTTGTCAACTTATTTTTTTGTATGACAACCTATAATAAATTGTATATCGTTCTAAAGCTTACATCTTCAGCTTTAATTAAATGCCCTAATTATATCTCTTAGTTGCTTAGAAAAAAGAATAAAACATTTTTAATCAATGAGCTGCAGAACAAAAAAAAAAGCTTTAATTTCAGATATTTTTTTCAATTTTTTTTTGTATGAGAACCTATAATAAATTGTATATCGTTGTAAAGCTTACATCTTCAGCTTAAATTAGATGTCCTAATCATATATCTTAGTTGCTTAGAAAAAAGAATACAAAATTTTTAATCAATGAGCTGCAGAACAAAAAAAAAGTTTTAATTTCAGATAATTTTGTCAACTTATTTTTTTGTATGACAACCTATAATAAATTGTATATCGTTGGAAAGCTTACATCTTCAGCTTTAATTAAATGCCCTAATTATATCTCTTATTTTTGTATGACAACCTATAATAAATTGTATATCGTTGGAAAGCTTACATCTTCAGCTTTAATAAGATGCCCTAATCATATCTCTAAGTTGCTTAGAAAAAAGAATACAAAATTTTTAATCAATGAGCTGCAGAACAAAAAAAAAAGCTTTAATTTCAGATATTTTTTTCAATTTTTTTTTGTATGACAACCTATAATAAATTGTATATCGTTGGAAAGCTTACATCTTCAGCTTTAATAAGATGCCCTAATCATATCTCTAAGTTGCTTAGAAAAAAGAATAACAAATTTTTAATCAATGTGCTGCAGAACAAAAAAAAAAGCTTTAATTTCAGATATTTTTTTCAATTTTTTTTTGTATGACAACCTATAATAAATTGTATATCGTTCTAAAGCTTACATCTTCAGCTTTAATTAAATGCCCTAATTATATCTCTTAGTTGCTTAGAAAAAAGAATAAAACATTTTTAATCAATGAGCTGCAGAACAAAAAAAAAAGCTTTAATTTCAGATATTTTTTTCAATTTTTTTTTGTATGAGAACCTATAATAAATTGTATATCGTTGTAAAGCTTACATCTTCAGCTTAAATTAGATGTTCTAATCATATATCTTAGTTGCTTAGAAAAAAGAATACAAAATTTTTAATCAATGAGCTGCAGAACAAAAAAAAAGTTTTAATTTCAGATAATTTTGTCAACTTATTTTTTTGTATGACAACCTATAATAAATTGTATATCGTTGGAAAGCTTACATCTTCAGCTTTAATAAGATGCCCTAATCATATCTCTATGTTGCTTAGAAAAAAGAATACAAAATTTTTAAGAACAAAAAAAAAGCTTTAATTTCAGATATTTTTTTCAATTTTTTTTTGTATGACAACCTATAATAAATTTTATATCGTTGGAAAGCTTACATCTTCAGCTTTAATTAGATGCCGTTATCATATCTCTAAGTTGCTTAGAAAAAAGAATAAAAAATTTTTAATCAATGAGCTGCAGAACAAAAAAAAAAGCTTTAATTTCAGATATTTTTTCAATTTTTTTTTTTGTATGACAACCTATAATAAATTGTATGTCGTTGGAAAGCTTACATCTTCAGCTTTCAATTTTTTTTTTGTATGATAACCTATAATAAATTGTATATCGTTGGAAAGCTTACATCTTCAACTTTAATAAGATGCCCTTATCATATCTCTAAGTTGCTTAGAAAAAAGAATAAAAATTTTTTAATCAATTAGCTGCAGAACAAAAAAAAAGTTTTAATTTCAAATATTTTTTTCAATTTTTTTTGTATGACAACCTATAATAAATTGTATATCGTTGGAAAGCTTATATCTTCAGCTTTAATTAGATGCCCTTATCATATCTCTTAGTTGCTTAGAAAAAAGAATAAAAAATTTTTAATCAATGAGCTGCAGAACAAAAAAAAAGCTTTAATTTCAGATACTTTTTTCCATTTTTTTTTTGTATGACAACCTATAATAAATTGTATATCGTTGGAAAGCTTATATCTTCAGCTTAAATAAGATTCCCTAATCATATCTCTAAGTTGCTCAGAAAAAAGAATAAAAAATTTTTCATCAATGAGCTGCAGAACAAAAAAAAGCTTTAATTTCAGATATTTTTTTCAATTTTTTTTTGTATGAGAACCTATAAAAAATTGTATATCGTTGGAAAGCTTACATCTTCAGCTTAAATTAGATGCCCTCATCATATCTCTAAGTTACTTCGAAAAAAGAATAAAAAATTTTTAATCAATGAGCTGCAGAACAAAAAAAAAGCTTTAATTTCAGATATTTTTTTCAATTTTTTTTTTGTATGACAACCTATAATAAATTGTATATCGTTGGAAAGCTTACATCTTCAACTTTAATAAGATGCCCTTATCATATCTCTAAGTTGCTTAGAAAAAAGAATAAAAATTTTTTAATCAATTAGCTGCAGAACAAAAAAAAAGTTTTAATTTCAGATATTTTTTTCAATTTTTTTTGTATGACAACCTATAATAAATTGTATATCGTTGGAAAGCTTATATCTTCAGCTTAAATAAGATTCCCTAATCATATCTCTAAGTTGCTCAGAAAAAAGAATAAAAAATTTTTCATCAATGAGCTGCAGAACAAAAAAAAGCTTTAATTTCAGATATTTTTTTCAATTTTTTTTTGTATGAGAACCTATAATAAATTGTATATCGTTGGAAAGCTTACATCTTCTGCTTAAATAAGATGCCCTTATCATATCTCTAAGTTACTTCGAAAAAAGAATAAAAAATTTTTAATCAATGAGCTGCAGAACAAAAAAAAAAGCTTTAATTTCAGATATTTTTTTCAATTTTTTTTTTGTATGACAAAATATAATAAATTGTATATCGTTGGAAAGCTTACATCTTCAGCTTTAATAAGATGCCCTTATCATATCTCTAAGTTGCTTAGAAAAAAGAATAAAAAATTTTTAATCGATGAGCTGCAGAACAAAAAAAAGCTTTAATTTCAGATATTTTTTTTCAGTTTTTTTTTGTATTACAACCTATAATAAATTGTATATCGTTGGAAAGCTTACATCTTCAGCTTTTATTAAATGCGCTAATCATATCTCTTAGTTGCTTAGAAAAAAGAATACAAAATTTTTAATCAATGAGCTGCAGAACAAAATAAAAGCTTTAATTTCAGATATTTTTTTCAATTTTGTTTTTATTTGACAACCTATAATAAATTGTATATCGTTGGAAAGCTTACATCTTCAGCTTTAATTAGATGCCCTAATCATATCTCTGAATTGCTTAGAAAAAAGAGTAAAAAATTTTTAATCGATGAGCTGCAGAACAAAAAAAACGTTTAATTTCAGATATTTTTTTTCCATTTTTTTTGTATGACAACCTATAATAAATTGTTTATCGTTGGAAAGCTTACATCTTCAGCTTTAATAAGATGCCCTAATCATATCTCTAAGTTGCTTAGAAAAAAGAATAAAAAATGTTTAATCAATGAGCTTCAGAACAAAAAAAAAAGATTTAATTTCAGATATTTTTTTCAATTTTTTTTTGGTATGACAACCTATAATAAATTGTATATCGTTGGAAAGCTTACATCTTCAGCTTAAATTAGATGCCCTAATCATATCTCTAAGTTGCTTAGAAAAAAGAATACAAAATTTTTAATCAATGAGCTGCAGAACAAAAAAAAAGCTTTAATTTCAGATATTTTTTTCAATTTTTTTTTGTATTACAACCTATTATAAATTGAATATCGTTGGAAAGCTAACATCTTCAGCTTTAATTAAATACCCTTATCATATCTCTTAGTTGCTTAGAAAAAAGAATAAAAATTTTTTTTTAATCAATGAGCTGAACAAAAAAAAACGTTTAATTTCAGATATTTTTTTCAATTTTTTTTTATACGACAACCTATAATAAATTGTATATCGTTGGAAAGCTTACATCTTCAGCTTTAATAAGATGCCCTTATCATATCTCTAAGTTGCTTAGAAAAAAGAATAAAAAATTTTTAATCAATGAGCTTCAGAACAAAAAAAAAAGATTTAATTTCAGATATTTTTTTCAATTTTTTTTTGTATGACAACCTATAATAAATTGTATATCGTTGGAAAGCTTACATCTTCAGCTTTAATAAGATGCCCTTATCATATCTCTAAGTTGCTTAGAAAAAAGAATACAAAATTTTTAATCACTGAGCTTCAAAACAAAAAAAAAAGATTTAATTTCAGATATTTTTTTCAATTTTTTTTTATATGACAACCTATAATAAATTGTATATCGTTGGAAAGCTTACATCTTCAGCTTAAATTAGATGCCCTAATCATATCTCTAAGTTGCTTAGAAAAAAGAATACAAAATTTTTAATCAATGAGCTGCAGAACAAAAAAAAAGCTTTAATTTCAGATATTTTTTTCAATTTTTTTTTGTATGACAACCTATTATAAATTGAATATCGTTGGAAAGCTAACATCTTCAGCTTTAATTAAATGCTTTTATCATATCTCTTAGTTGCTTAGAAAAAAGAATAAAAATTTTTTTTAATCAATGAGCTGAACAAAAAAAAACGTTTAATTTCAGATATTTTTTTCAATTTTTTTTTATACAACAACCTACAGGGTGTCCCAAAAGTAATGGATCAAACGAAATATGCTGATAGGCCAACTTTAGGGCTCTCAGAATTTAGTAACTTGTTCATCCCAAATCCTTACGGTTTTCAATTTAATGCAGTTTTTGTGAATTATCGAAAAATCTCGACTTTGCAACAGTATTTTGCTTCCTCCGGTCATAATTGATTTTTGTTTTTTACAATTCTTTCACTAAAACATTGCCTAATAATAATAAATAATTATTTAATCAAAATATTTTTTATTTCATACGCCATTTTGCTGCAAATTAATTAACAGTTCCATGTTTTATAAAAACTCAATTACTTAATTTTTTTTTCAGAGCAACACACTGCAAAAAATTTGTATGGTGTGACACAGGTTAATTATTTTAAAAACTTTCCGTGTTATTGCACTTTTCAAAAATGTATAAAAGTTTCCAAACTTGATGTTAGAACAAAAGATATCACAATTTTAATGCAACAAAACAGGCCTTTTCAGAGAAAAATAACAAAGAAAAATAAACACATTTCCTCGACTGTTGTTTGTTTATTTCTTTTTGAATAAAAGCCTCGATTTTTGTTTGTTATTTTGCTCTGAAAACCCCTGTTTTTTTGCATTAAAATTGTAATATCTTTCGTTCTAATTTGAACTTTGGAAATTTTTATACATTTTTGAAAAGTGCAATAACACGGCAAGTTTTTAAAATAATAAACCAGTATCACACCATACAATTTTTTTTCGGGATGTTCCTCTCAAATAAAAGTAAGAAATTGAGTTTTTATAAAACATGGAACTGTTACATAATTTGCAGCAAAATGGCGTATGAAATAAAAAATATTTTGATTAAATAATTATTTCTTATTATTAGGCAATGTTTAAGTGAAAGAGTTGTAAAAAACAAAAATCAATTATGACCGTAGGAAGCAAAATACTGTTGCAAAGTCGAGATTTTTCGATAATTCACAAAAACTGCATTAAATTGAAAACCGTAAGGATTTGGGATGAACAAGTTACCAAATTCTGAGAGCCCTAAAGTTGGCCTATCTGCATATTTCGTTTGATCCATTACTTTTGGGACACCCTGTATAATAAATTGTATATCGTTGGAAAGCTTACATCTTCAGCTTTAATAAGATGCCCTTATCATATCTCTAAGTTGCTTAGAAAAAAAAATAAAAAATTTTTAATCAATGAGCTTCAGAACAAACAAAAAAGATTTAATTTCAGATATTTTTTTCAATTTTTTTTTGTATGACAACCTATAATAAATTGTATATCGTTGGAAAGCTTACGTCTTCAGCTTTAATAAGATGCCCCAATCATATCTCTAAGTTGCTTAGAAAAAAGAATAAAAAAATTTTAATCGATGTATGACAACCTATAATAAATTGTATATCGTTGGAAAGCTTACATCTTCAGCTTTAATAAGATGCTCTTATCATATCTCTAAGTTGCTTAGAAAAAAGAATAAAAAGTTTTTAATCAATGAGCTTCAGAACAAAAAAAAATTTAATTTCAGATATTTTTTTCAATTTTTTTTTTGTATGACATCCTATAATAAATTGTATATCGTTGGAAAGCTTACATCTTCAGCTTTAATAAGATGCCCTTATCATATCTCTAATTTGCTTAGAAAAAAGAATAAAAAATTTTTAATCAATGAGCTTCAGAACAAAAAAAAAAGATTTAATTTCAGATATTTTTTTCAATTTTTTTTTATACGACAACCTATAATAAATTGTATATCGTTGGAAAGCTTACATCTTCAGCTTTAATAAGATTCCCCTTTCATATCTCTTAGTTCCTTAGAAAAAAGAATAAAAAATTTTTAATCAATGAGCTGCAGAACAAAAAAAAGCTTTAATTTCAGATATTTTTTTCAATTTTTTTTTTGTATGACATCCTATAATAAATTGTATATCGTTGGAAAGCTTACATCTTCAGCTTTAATAAGATGCCCTTATCATATCTCTAAGTTGCTTAGAAAAAAGAATAAAAAATTTTTAATCAATGAGCTTCAGAACAAAAAAAAAGATTTAATTTCAGATATTTTTTTCAATTTTTTTTATACGACAACCTATAATAAATTGTATATCGTTGGAAAGCTTACATCTTCAGCTTTAATAAGATGCCCTTATCATATCTCTAAGTTGCTTAGAAAAAAGAATAAAAAATTTTTAATCAATGTGCTGCAGAACAAAAAAAAAGCTTTAATTTCAGATATTTTTTTCAATTTTTTTTTTGTATGACATCCTATAATAAATTGTATATCGTTGGAAAGCTTACATCTTCAGCTTTAATAAGATGCCCCAATCATATCTCTAAGTTGCTTAGAAAAAAGAATACAAAAATTTTAATCGATGTATGACAACCTATAATAAATTGTATATCGTTGGAAAGCTTACATCTTCAGCTTTAATTAGATGCCCTAATCATCTCTTAGTTGCTTAGAAAAAAGAATAAAAAATTTTTAATCAATGAGCTGCAGAACAAAAAAAAAGCTTTAATTTCAGATATTTTTTTCAATTTTTTTTTTGTATGACAACCTATAATAAATTGTATATCGTTGGAAAGCTTACATCTTCAGCTTTAATTAAATGCCCTAATCATATCTCTAAGTTGCTTAGAAAAAAGAATAAAAAATTTTTAATCAATGAGCTGCAGAACAAAAAAAAGCTTTAATTTCAGATATTTTTTTCAATTTTTTTTTTTGTATGACAACCTATAATAAATTGTATATCGTTGGAAAGCTTACATCTTCAGCTTTAATTAGATGCCCTAATCATATCTCTGAATTGCTTAGAAAAAAGAATAAAAAAATTTTAATCGATGAGCTGCAGAACAAAAAAAAAAGCTTTAATTTCAGATATTTTTTTCAATTTCGTTTTTGTTTGACAACCTATAATAAATTGTATATCGTTGGAAAGCTTACATCTTTAGCTTTAATAAGATGCCCTAATCATATCTCTGAATTGCTTAGAAAAAAGAATAAAAAATTTTCATCAATGAGCTGCAGAACAAAACAAAAAGCTTTAATTTCAGATATTTTTTTCAATTTTTTTTTGTATAACAACCTATAATAAATTGTATATCGTTGGAAAGCTTACATCTTCAGCTTTAATTATATGCAATAATTATATCTCTAAGTTGCTTAGAAAAAAGAATAAAAAAATTTTAATCAATGAGCTGCAGAACAAAAAAAAAAAAAGCTTTAATTTCAGATATTTTTTTCAATTTTTTTTTGTTTGACAACCTATAATAAATTGTATATCGTTGGAAAGCTTACATCTTCAGCTTTAATTATATGCAATAATTATATCTCTAAGTTGCTTAGAAAAAAAAATAAAAAAATTTTTAATCGATGAGCTGCAGAACAAAAAAAAAAGCTTTAATTTCAGATATTTTTTTCAATTTTTTTTTTGTATGACAACTTATAATAAATTGTATATCGTTGGAAAGCTTACATCGTCAGCTTTAATTAGATACCCTAATCATATCTCTTAGTTGCTTAGAAAAAAGAATACAAAATTTTTAATCAATGAGCTGCAGAGCAAAAAAAAAGCTTTAATTTAAGATATTTTTTTCCATTTTTTTTTTATAATAAATTGTATATCGTTGGAAAGCTTACATCTTCAGCTTTAATAAGATGCCCCAATCATATCTCTGAATTGCTTAGAAAAAAGAATAAAAAATTTTTAATCAATGAGCTGCAGAACAAAAAAAAAGCTTTAATTTCAGATATTTTTTTCAATTTTTTTTTTGTATGACAACCTATAATAAATTGTATATCGTTGGAAAGCTTACATCTTCAGCTTTAATTATATGCCCTAATCATATCTCTAAGTTGCTTAGAAAAAAGAATAAAAAATTTTTAATCAATGAGCTGCAGAACAAAAAAAAAGCTTTAATTTCAGATATTTTTTTCAATTTTTTTTTTTGTATGACAACCTATAATAAATTGTATATCGTTGGAAAGCTTACATCTTCAGCTTTAATTAGATGCCCTAATCATATCTCTGAATTGCTTAGAAAAAAGAATAAAAAAATTTTAATCGATGAGCTGCAGAACAAAAAAAAAAGCTTTAATTTCAGATATTTTTTTCAATTTCGTTTTTGTTTGACAACCTATAATAAATTGTATATCGTTGGAAAGCTTACATCTTCAGCTTAAATAAGATGCCCTTATCATATCTCTGAATTGCTTAGAAAAAAGAATAAAAAATTTTCATCAATGAGCTGCAGAACAAAACAAAAAGCTTTAATTTCAGATATTTTTTTCAATTTTTTTTTGTTTGACAACCTATAATAAATTGTATATCGTTGGAAAGCTTACATGTTCAGCTTTAATAAGATGCGCTTATCATATCTCTGAATCGCTTAGAAAAAAGAATAAAAAATTTTTAATCGATGAGCTGCAGAACAAAAAAAAAAGCTTTAATTTCAGATATTTTTTTCAATTTTTTTTTGTATGACAACTTATAATAAATTGTATATCGTTGGAAAGCTTACATCGTCAGCTTTAATTAGATACCCTAATCATATCTCTTAGTTGCTTAGAAAAAAGAATAAAAAAATTTTAATCAATGAGCTGCAGAACAAAAAAAAAGCTTTAATTTCAGATATTTTTTTCAATTTTTTTTTGTATGACAACCTATAATAAATTGTATATCGTTGGAAAGCTTACATCTTCAGCTTTAATAAGATGCCCCAATCATATCTCTGAATTGCTTAGAAAAAAGAATAAAAAATTTTTAATCAATGAGCTGCAGAACAAAAAAAAAGCTTTAATTTCAGATATTTTTTTCAATTTTTTTTTGTATGACAACCTATAATAAATTGTATATCGTTGGAAAGCTTATATCTTCAGCTTTAATAAGATGCCCTAATCATATCTCTGAATTGCTTAGAAAAAAGAATAAAAAATTTTCATCAATGAGCTGCAGAACAAAACAAAAAGCTTTAATTTCAGATATTTTTTTCAATTTTTTTTTTGTATGACAACCTATAATAAATTGTATATCGTTGGAAAGCTTACATCTTCAGCTTTAATTATATGCCCTAATCATATCTCTAAGTTGCTTAGAAAAAAGAATAAAAAATTTTTAATCAATGAGCTGCAGAACAAAAAAAAAGCTTTAATTTCAGATATTTTTTTCAATTTTTTTTTGTATGACAACCTATAGTAAATTGTATATCGTTGGAAAGCTTACATCTTCAGCTTTAATTAGATGCCCTAATCATATCTCTTAGTTGCTTAGAAAAAAGAATAAAAAAATTTTAATCAATGAGCTGCAGAACAAAAAAAAAAGCTTTAATTTCAGATATTTTTTTCAATTTTTTTTTGTATTACAACCTGTAATAAATTGTATATCGTTGAAAAGCTTACATCTTCAGCTTTAATAAGATGCCCTAATCATATCTCTAAGTTGCTTAGAAAAAAGAATAAAAAATTTTTAAACAAAAAAAAAGGTTTAATTTCAGATATTTTTTTCAATTTTTTTTTGTATGACAACCTATAATAAATTGAATATCGTTGGAAAGCTAACATCTTCAGCTTTAATTAAATGCCCTTATCATATCTCTTAGTTGCTTAGAAAAAAGAATAAAATTTTTTTTAATCAATGAGCTGAACAAAAAAAATGTTTAATTTCAGATATTTTTTCAATTTTTTTTTATACGACAACCTATAATAAATTGTATATCGTTAGAAAGCTTACATCTTCAGCTTGAATAAGATGCCCCAATCATATCTCTAAGTTGCTTAGAAAAAAGAATAAAAAAATTTTAATCGATGTATGACAACCTATAATAAATTGTATATCGTTGGAAAGCTTACATCTTCAGCTTTAATTAGATGCCCTAATCATATCTCTTAGTTGCTTAGAAAAAAGAATAAAAAAATTTTAATCAATGAGCTGCAGAACAAAAAAAAAGCTTTAATTTCAGATATTTTTTTCAATTTCGTTTTTGTTTGACAACCTATAATAAATTGTATATCGTTGGAAAGCTTACATCTTCAGCTTTAATAAGATGCGCTAATCATATCTCTGAATCGCTTAGAAAAAAGAATAAAAAATTTTTAATCGATGAGCTGCAGAACAAAAAAAAAGCTTTAATTTCAGATATTTTTTTCAATTTTTTTTTGTATGACAACCTATAATAAATTGTATATCGTTGGAAAGCTTACATCTTCAGCTTTAATAAGATGCCCTAATCATATCTCTAAGTTGCTTAGAAAAAAGAATACAAAATTTTTAATCAATGAGCTGCAGAACAAAAAAAAAGCTTTAATTTCAGATATTTTTTCAATTTTTTTTTTTTTGTATGACAACCTATAATAAATTGTATATCGTTGGAAAGCTTACATCTTCAGCTTTAATTGGATGCCCTTATTATATCTCTGTGCTTAGAAAAAAAAATATAAAATGTTTTTCATTTCAGAATTTTTTTTCCATTTTTTTTTATACCTATAAAAAATTGTATATCGTTGTTGCTTACAAAAAAAGAATCACAAAAATTTCATCAAGGAGCTGCAGAACAAAAAAAAAGCTTTCATTTCAGATATTTTCTTCCTTTTTTTTATATGACAACCTATAATAAATTGTATATCGTTGGAAAGCTTACATCTTCAGCTTTAATTGGATGCCTTAGTTAAATTTCTATGTTGCTTAGAAAAAAGAATAAAAAATTTTTAATCAATGAGCTGCAGAACAAAAAAAAAGCTTTAATTTCAGATATTTTTTTCAATTTTGTTTTTGTTTGGCAACCTATAATAAATTGTATATCGTTGGAAAGCTTACATCTTCAGCTTTAATTGGATGCCCTTATTATATCTCTGTGCTTAGAAAAAAGAATATAAAATGTTTTTCATTTCAGAATTGTTTTTCCATTTTTTTTATATGGCAACCTATAAAAAATTGTATATCGTTGTTGCTTAGAAAAAAGAATCACAAAAATTTCATCAAGGAGCTGCAGAACAAAAAAAAAAAAGCTTTAATTTCAGATGTTTTTTTTCCATTTTTTTTTTGTATGACAACCTATAAAAAATTGTATATCGTTGTTGCTTAGAAAAAAGAATCACAAAAATTTCATCAAGGCGCTGCAGAACAAAAAAAAAAGCTTTCATTTCAGATATTTTCTTCCTTTTTTTTATATGACAACCTATAATAAATTGTATATCGTTGGAAAGCTTACATCTTCAGCTTTAATTGGATGCCTTAGTTAAATCTCTATGTTGCTTAGAAAAAAGAATAAAAAATTTTTAATCAATAAGCTGCAGAACAAAAAAAAGCTTTAAATTCAGATATTTTTTTCAATTTTGTTTTTGTTTGGCAACCTATAATAAATTGTATATCGCTGGAAAGCTTACATCTTCAGCTTTAATTAAATGCCCTAATCATATCTCTAAGTTGCTTACAAACAAGAATAAAAAAATTTTAATCAATGAGCTGCAGAACAAAAAAAAAAGCTTTAATTTCAGATATTTTTTTCAATTTTGTTTTTGTATGACAACCTATAATAAATTGTATATCGTTGGAAAGCTTACATCTTCAGCTTAAATTAAATGCCCTAATCATATCTCTATGTTGCTTAGAAAAAAGAATAAACAATTTTTAATCAATGAGCTGCAGAACAAAAAAAAAGCTTTAATTTCAGATATTTTTTTCAATTTTTTTGTATGACAACCTATAATAAATTGTATATCGTTGGAAAGCTTACATCTTCAGCTTTAATTAAATGCCCTTATCATATGTCTAAGTTGCTTAGAAAACTTAGAAAAAAGAATAAAAAATTTTAATCAATGAGCTGTACAACAAAAAAAAAAGCTTTAATTTCAGATATTTTTTTTCTTTTTTTTTTTGTATAACAATTTATAATAAATTGTATATCGTTGGAAAGCTTACATCTTCAGCTTAAATTAAATGCCCTAATCATATCTCTATGTTGCTTAGAAAAAAGAATAAACAATTTTTAATCAATGAGCTGCAGAACAAAAAAAAAGCTTTAATTTCAGATATTTTTTTCAATTTTTTTGTATGACAACCTATAATAAATTGTATATCGTTGGAAAGCTTACGTCTTCAGTTTTAATTAAATGCCCTTATCATATGTCTAAGTTACTTAGAAAACTTAGAAAAAAGAATAAAAAAATTTTAATCAATGAGCTGTAGAACAAAAAAAAAGCTTTAATTTCAGATATTTTTTTTCATTTTTTTGTATGACAACCTATAAATAATTGTATATCGTAGGAAAGCTTACATCTTCAGCTTTAATTAAATGCCCTAGCTATATCTCTTTTTTTTTGTATGACAACCTTTAATAAATTGTATATCGTTGGAAAGCTTACATCTTCAGCTTTAATAAGATGCCATAATCATATCTCTAAGTTGCTTAGAAAAAAGAATAAAAAATTTTTAATCAATGAGCTGCAGAACAAAAAAAAAGCTTTAATTTCAGATATTTTTTTCAATTTTTTTTTGTATGACAACCTATAATAAATTGTATATCGTTGGAAAGCTTACATCTTCAGCTTTAATTAAATGCCCTAATCATATGTCTAAGTTGCTTAGAAAACTTAGAAAAAAGAATAAAAAAAATTTAATCAATGAGCTGTAGAACAAAAAAAAAAGCTTTAATTTCAGATGTTTTTTTCTTTTTTTTTTGTATAACAACCTATAATAAATTGTATATCGTTATAATAAATTGTATATCGTTGGAAAGCTAACATCTTCAACTTTAATTAGATGCCGTAATCATATCTCTAAGTTGCTTAGAAAAAAGCATTAAAAAATTTTTAATCAATGAGCTGCAGAACAAAAAAAAAAGTTTTAATTTCAGATATTTTTTCCAATATTTTTTGTATGACAACCTATAATAAATTGTATATCGTTGGAAAGCTTACATCTTCAGCTTTAATAAGTTGCCATAATCATATCTCTAAGTTGCTTAGAAAAAAGAATAAAAAATTTTTAATCAATGAGCTGCAGAACAAAAAAAAGCTTTCATTTCAGATATTTTTTTCCTTTTTTTTTACATGGCAACTTATAATAATAAATTGTATATCGTTGGAAAGCTTACATCTTCAGCTTTAATTGCATGCCCTTATTACATCTCTATGTTGCTAAGAAAAAAGAATAAAAAAATTTTCATCAATGAGCTGCAGAACAAAAAAAAGCTTTCATTTCAGATATTTTTGTTTCCATATTTTTTATATGACAACCTATAATAAATTGTATATCGTTGGAAAGCTTACATCTTCAGCTTTAATTAAATGCCCTTATTATATCTCTATGGTGCTTAGAAAAAAGAATATAAAATGTTTTTCATTTCAGATATTTTTTTTTCCATTTTTTTTATATGACAACCTATACAAAATTGTATATCGTTGTTGCTTAGAAAATAGATCAAAAAAATTTCATCAAGGAGCTGCAGAACAAAAAAAAAACTTTAAATTCAGATGTTTTTTTTCCATTTTTTTTTTTGTGTGACAACATATAATAAATTGTATATCGTTGGAAAGCTTACATCTTCAGCTTTAGATGAATGCCCTTATCATATCCCTATGTTGCTTAAAAAAAAGAAAAAAAAATCATCTTCTATGTTGCTTTGAAAAAAGAGTAAACAATTTTTCATTGATGAGCTGCAGAAAAAAAAGTTTTCATTTCATATATTTTTTTTCAATTTTTTTTATATGACAACCTATAATAAATTGTATGTCGTTGGAAAGCTTACATCTTCAGCTTTTGATGAATGCCCTTATCATATCCCTATGTTGCTTAAAAAAAAAGAAAAAAAAATCATCGATGAGCTGTAGAACAAAAACAAGTATACATTTCAGATATTTTTTTTTTTTCATTTTTTTATATGACAACCTGTAATAAATTGTATGTCGTTGGAATGCTTACATCTTTAGCTTTAAGTGGATGCTTTAATCATATCTTCATAGTTCTTAGAAAAAAGAAAACAAAAACAAGTTTTGATTTCAGATATTTTTTTCCCATTTTTTTATATGACAACCTATAAAAAATTGTATGTCGATGGAAAGCTTACATCTTCAGCTTTAATTGGATGCCCTTATGATATCTTTATGTTGCTTAGGAAAAAGAAAAACAAATTTTTTTCATTGATGAGCTGCAGAACAAAAATAAAAATTTTCAAATCATATATTTTTTTTTCCATTTTTTTATATGACAACCTATAATAAATTGTATATCGTTGGAAAGCTTTTTTTCCATTTTTTATATGACAACCTTTAATATAATGTATGTTGTTTGCAAGCGTACATCTTAAGCTTTAATTGGATGCCCTCATCATATCTCTTGGTGCTTAAAAAATGAAAAAACATTTTTCATCGATGAGCTGCAGAACAAAAAAAAAATTTCATTTCAGATATTTTTTTTCCCATTTTTTTATATGACAACCTATAACAAATTGTATATCGTTGAGAAGCTGTTTTTTCCTTTTTTTATATGACAACCAATAATATATTGTATTTCGTTTGAAAGCTTACATTTCCAGCTTTAATTGGATGCCATTATCGAATCCGTAACAAAAGTGTGAAAACAAAAAGTATTCACGGCTTTTAGTATTAGGTAGGAAAGAATGAACAGATTAAAGTATTCAAGGAAAAAAGCATGCGCGACAAAAGTTCGAAAAATGGAAAACTATTATTTTGACTGGGTTTTGATCTGGCAATAGTTACAAAGAGAAATGAGAATTTGCAAAAACAAATGTGGCGATGGACAATTCTGATTGGTCAAAAAAGAATAAATGGACGAATTTATTGTTAGATAGGGCTGGGGTCTCAGAAAAAAAGAGAGTATATAGATATTCATAAGGATAGGAGGTCTAAATTTAATTTTCAGTCTTGCAGCTGCGATGAGCGAGGCAAGGTGCGCTCGATTATTTTTTTTTAATTAGGGAGAGTGGAGTATTTGTATGGAAGGTGGACGTCCCGCGGCCAATATATTGTTATTTATTTAGTTAGTTAACTTAAAATGCAATTTTATATTTATGTATTTTGTATATGTAGGTATGTAGGTACGTTGAATCACAAGGTATGTATGTTCTAAAAAGATAGTGCATGTAGGTCGTGGGACAACAAAAAATCCGTAGAGGAGATTAAGAGTTCTATTCCCCTTCATTTAGACGGGAGAGGTAGGTACTTTTCAAAAACATGGCTTAGCTTGGAAAAAACATTATTAAAAATCAACGGTTATACTCACAACGACGTGCTATCACTTCTTGTAAAGCCAATAAATTTTTGATTCATTTTGTTAATAAATAAAACTGTTTTCAGGAATGATTTTTGAAAAAAAAAAAAACAGTTTTCCAAGTTATAACATAAAAAAAGAACAAAGTTCTATGTAAATTCTAATTTTGTTTTCAAAATAGAAAACCGAATCCAAAAATGTTTTGTCTTATTCGAAAAAGTTAAAAACAAAACTATTTTTTTTGTAAGAAAATCTTTTAGTTTTGGTTTATGTATCTGCATGGTTGATACCAATTAGCGATTTAAGAAAATACTTAATTTGGTATACCTAGGGTGTTTTCATAAACGTCTGCCTAACTTAGGCCTGCGTTAGTCGTGTTCATAAAGTAAGATCTGCGATCGGACTAACTTGGTCCAACTGCAGTACTGCTGTTCATAAATAATGTCACTTATGTCGTCAACGTCCGTCGGGCATATTGCGCAGGCAAAATTGTATGGCTGCAGATCTCCCGAAGAAGTTTATTTTGCTCTTATTCGATGTTATTATTGTTAATAAATGTAAATATATATTGTAAAAAAATTGAAAAGCAAACATATTAATTAGGGTGGTGCAAAAAATTTTACTTTTTTCATTTTTCGAAGAATTTAGATTTTAATGAAACAGAAAATTTCTAAATCCTGTTTTTTGATACAATGAGTTTAAATTAATTTTTTTCGTATTACGGTGGCTCTAAAAATTTTTATCTTCTACAGTTGCTCGTGGATTTCGAAAAAATTCAACGTCGATATTATTTTGACCAAATTATCGATGAAAAAATTTTTTTCCATTAGGGTGGTGGCAAAATCGAATCGTCACCTCCTCGCGGTGCCTGCCCGCTGGATATCCAACTAACGACGAGCGTTGGATACATTCGATCCACGAGCTGAGTCACCTGAGTTATCTTTTCAGGAACTAGGAGCAAAAGAACAGAAATATCGCTCTGAATGCACCAGCTCACAATTAAATCCAAGAGCGTCTGACACATATTGTGCGGCACACTGGTCAGCGTCTGTACCCTGTGGGGCGGCTGAATATAAACTATGGATAGAAGTAACTGAACTATTTATAGTACGAATACTAAGTTAAAAAAATTATGGCAATGAACAAAACGACTAGATTAAATACCCCAGGTGGCACTCCAGTGAAACTGGTAAATCCACTCTCTTACGAGGTCGGTCCTATGGATTCTGGGGAGGACCAATTATTGCTTAAAAATATTGAGAGACGGAGTTCAAAGATGCAAAGAACTCCCCCAAAAAAATTAACTTCAGGGGTTACATCATCGACAACCTCAAACAATACTACAGATGTTAAAAACATCAGCGAAAAAGGAACCAAGATCAATGAAGAGATCGACATCACAGATCAACAGAGTTCCATCGAAGAAAAAGAGAAAGACCAATCAAAAAACTACTTTGATGAATGGCAAATTGAAATAGTGGCAAGAAAACAACTTGAAGTTCTAGTTCAAAGTCTTCAGCTACAAGTGAAAAAACTCGAAGAGAAAGTTTCTTTGCTTAGCAAGAAAGATGCAGAGTCTACGCTTCAGTTAAGTCCAAGATATATGGAACCTGAATATCAAACTGATGAAGAAGAACTCTTGTTCGAAACTGAGAAAAAGAAAAATAAGCGTATCACAAAGAAACGTAAAGCAACAGGTAGTCCCGAGATTTGTTTAAGAAATCAGAAAAGCTCTGAAGCTGTAAATAATAAAGAGTTGATTACAGAAACTAAAAAAGTGAATAATGCGGTAGCTGATGCTAAATCAAAATCTCATGCTAAAGGCAGCAAAAAAATTACACCACCACCAATTATGATCTCAGAATTTCCAATTTTTGGAGATCTCAAGAAAATAATAGAAAAATGTACTAAAAAAGCTTGCAAATACACATCGTACAACAAAGACAACTGGAAAGTCATAGTCGAAGAAGCCGACGAGTATAGATCTGTCACTGAAGAACTGAGCAAACACAAAATTCAATGGCACTCATACGAGAACAAAGCTACAAGGCCAATAAAAGTAATAGCCAGAGGTCTTCATTCCTCGTGCTCTCCCGAGGAAGTAGTGGAAGATCTTGTACAAAAAGGCTTCCAAGCCCTAGATGCAGTCAATCTATTTAAGAATGAGACAATAAAAAACTCTTCTGGAGAATCGACGACAAGTAAGAGGTTACTACCTTTATTCATGCTAACTTTTGATAGTAAACAAAGTGTCGAGGAGATTTATAAAGTAAGATCAATCTTGGGCATAGCTGTTAAAATTGAACCACTCCGAAAATCTAAAGTTGTTCCGCAGTGCAAACGTTGCCAAGCTTTTGGTCATACCCAAAAATACTGCAACCGCGAGTTTGCTTGTGTAAAGTGCGAAGGAAAACATGCAACTAAAAATTGTCCGATGAGCAAAGATCAGAAAGCAAAATGTGTGAACTGCCAGGGTAATCACCCGGCAAGCTATAGAGGCTGCCCAGTTGCCAAAAAATTCCAAGAGTTCAGAAGCAAAAATACATCTGCTAGAGACAAACCCAGAAACACAGTAAATACCGTTTTAACTGCTGAAAACAATACTAAGAATGAACCGCCTAAAAAAGCTGTTCAAAGTAAAAGCGATGAAAATAAAGCCTATTCTCAGATTCTAAAAAATGTGCGGAAGAATGAAGAGACTTCCATAAAAGAAATGCTACACCTCATTCTTCAAAGAATTGATAAACAGGATTTGAATATCAAACAGTTAAGCGAAAAAGTCGCTATTAAAAAACAATGATGGACAGAACACTTAAAATCGCTACATGGAATGCAAACGGTCTTTTACAACACTTATCCGAATTAAAAATCTTTTTAGATCTAGAACATATAGATATTTGCCTGGTGTCCGAAACTCACTTCTCCAATGGGCAAAGTCTAGATAATGTATTGTAATAGAAAACTATTCATGTTACCACGCCCCACATCCAGCTGACAAGGCAAGAGGTGGATCGGCGATTCTTATAAAAGAAAGCTTAAAACATTATGAAGAAACCAAGCTTACTAATGAAAATATGCAAGTAACAACTATTAGTATTGGTATGAAAAAGAAAGAGTTTAAGATAGCAGCTATATACTGCCCACCAAGGCGCTCCCCGACAGAAGATGACTATACAGATCTATTAAATCTTCTTGGGCATAACTTTCTTGTTGGTGGAGACTTCAATGCGAAACACACTCATTGGGGTTCAAGACTTATATCAACAAAAGGCAAAAGACTTTTCCAAGCAGGCCGTAAATACAATTGCGAATTCTATTCCTCCAGGTCGCCTACTTACTGGCCTTCCGATACTAACAAAATACCAGATCTTATTGACTTTTTCGTAGCTAAAGGAATCAAACGAAATCACATTAGTGTCGAAGGTAATTATGACTTGTCATCAGATCATACTCCAGTGATTCTAACACTAAGTGAATCGGAAGTAATAGAAAAAAGTAATGCAAAGCTTGTAAATAAGAAAACAAACTGGAGTGATTTTAGAGTAAGGCTTTTAAGTTTTATAAATTTAAGATCTCCCATGGATACAATCGAGCAAATTGACCATGAAGTGGAACAATTTATTGCTGATGTGCAACAGGCCGCTGAAGAAAGTACTCCAACATTTTCTAATAGAAGACAAAATGAAATAAAATATCCTTTAGAGATAAGAGAGTTGATAATATAAAAAAAATAAAATAAAAATAAAAATACTAGATTTCCAGATGATAAAACAACGTTTAACCGTATAAGCAACAATCTTAAAAAACAAATTTATAAATTCAAAAATGATTCACTCAGTACATTCCTAAACGAATTTAACGACTGATGCTTCAACCGATTTTTCGCTATGGAAAGCAGCCAAGCGCCTGAAAAGACCGCAGTTACTAAACTCTCCCTTGAAATCTCAAGATGGGAAATGGATCGGTAACCCAAAAGAAAAAGCTAACCTTTTCGCGGAGCATCTTGCGAATGTTTTTAAGCCATACCCAACAAACGCGGCTGAAAATAGCTTACAGTTAGTTGATAAGATAGATGAAAGTGAAATACCAATTGTAAGATTAAAAGAAATAAAAAGTATGTGTTTACATCAACTATCAAATAAAAAATCACCAGGTTACGATCTAATTACTGCTCAGGTTATGAAAGAAATGCCTTTGAAAGCCTTCATAAAACTCCAATATATAATAAATGCATGCCTTAAGCAACGGTATGTCCCACACCATTGGAAAATTGCTGAAGTTATTGTCATACCCAAGCAAGGTAAGCCACCTACAGAAGTGACGTCTTACAGACCAATATCCCTTATACCAATTATGGCAAAAGTTTTTGAAAAACTGCTTCTGAAGAGACTTAGCAAAATTATAGAAGAAAGAAGGTTAATCCCAAATCATCAGTTTGGCTTTAGAAATAAACATTCCACGATAGACCAAGTTCATAGAATAACGGATGTAATAGAAAAAGCATTAGAAGAAAAACAAGTATGTTAAGCTATTTTCTTAGATGTTGCTCAAGCCTTTGATAAGGTTTGGCATGAGGGACTTGAGTACAAACTGCAAAGGGATCTTCCCAGACAGTACTATGAAATATTAAAATCGTACATCTCAGGCCGATTGTTAAGAGTAAGGTACGATCAAGAATATTCGGAATTGAAGAAAATAGAAGCCGGTGTACCACAAGGAAGTGTCCTAGGTCCTACCCTGTATTTACTATACACAAGGGATATCCCAGTTGGGAATCACACCATAATGGCTACTTTTGCAGATGATACCGCAATTTTGGTACCCGACAAATGTGTCTCTAGGGGAGCAGTAAAGCTGCAATATGCCGTCGACACAGTCAGAGATTGGACCGAAAAATGGCGTATCAAACTCAATGAAACAAAATCTTCACATATAAACTTTACAAATAAAAAGATAAACAATATTCCAATATTCATTAATAATCAAGCTGTACCTTACGCCAATACGGCCAAATACCTTGGAATGACTTTGGATGCAAAGCTAAAGTGGAAAGAGCACATCAAAAAGAAAAGAGAAGAACTAAACTTGAAATATAGAAAAATGTACTGGTTACTTGGTAACAACTCTGATTTATCAACCCAAAACAAAATAATGCTGTATAATCAAGTACTAAAGCCTGTTTGGACCTATGGTATCCAATTATGGGGCTGTACAAAGAAAACAAATACCGAAATCATCCAAAAATTCCAAAACAAAGTCCTTCGTGGGATAGTTAATGCACCTTGGTACATAAGAAATAGCGATCTACATCGTGACCTACAAATAGAAACGGTTACAGAAGTTGTTAAAAAATACGCTGTATCGCATAATCAGAGACTGCAAAGTCATACCAATTCTGAAATGGTGTCCGTCTTGAATACAAGAAACCATGTTCGGAGATTAAGAAGAACCAAGCCTCATGAGCTTATGGTCTAAAAAACCATGGGAAAGTATTAAAAGTTTAAACTTCCCCCAAAGTGATTTTACAAAGTTAAGAAAGAAAAATCTGATGTCGATCTGTCAAGATTGGTCCTGATAAAGAGGTGGTTTTAGTGGTTAAGAGTCCCACACTACTTGGTGTCGAATACTGCCAAGTGTCTTTTGAAGATTTCCTCCCGTCAAAAAAAAAAAAAAAAAAAATAAGACAAAACATTTTTGGATTCGGTTTTCTATTTTGAAAACAAAATTAGAACTTACATAGAACTTTGTTCTTTTTTACTTGCGATATAGGTACTATAGGGCAAGTTTAGGATTCGTAAAAAAATCGAACTCGAGATAACAATTTTACATGACATTACGATGATGGAGAATGCCAAAAAAGTGGGTCCGGCAATTCTGTCTGTCTGTCTGTCTGTGTGTCTGTCTCTATCTGGAGCTGCAGCCTACACGATTGAAGTGATTTTCTTCAAACTTGGTAGTTAGCAGTTTTTGGTAATTCCCTAAAGGGGAAATTGAAATTTTTTTTTTATGACCAAAACTAACGGTACCTGCCATATAACGGAAATAGAAAAGTTAATTTTTTTCAAAAACGGCTCTAACGATTTTGATTAAAATTTTTGTGTGTAGTACTACACATAAGAGCCAACTTTTTAAATAAAAAAATATTTTTTGTACCGTTATTAACGGTACCTGTCATAGAACGGTTTTTTTCGTTTCTGAATATCTTGTACAACATTAACCCGATTTAAATGAAAATTTTTATACAAACGTGTGTAAGTAAAAATAATATTAAAAATTTAGAAAATTTTCAAAAAACGCAATTTTGGATTTTTAAAAAATATTTCAAAATTTTTTTTTGAAAAATCAATTTTTTGAAAACGGATCAATGAAAAATTTTGAAATTTAGTTTTTATGTGTAAATTAATTATTTCTTCAAAATGGCATACCAACTTTTTTTTTGAAAAATGTTAAAAAATTTTTATACATAAAAAATTATTTTTTAAAAAAACGGCTCCTACAATTTTCGAAAAATTTTTTCTAAAAATACCTTTTTATACAAGAAATAAAATGGCATATTTGTTTTTTTTTTAAGATAATTTAAAACGGAGTTTAATTAATTATAAAAACAGATTTAATTTTTTTATACTACTTATGAAATTTCTTCAAAATATCAAATTTTAAATATCTTGAATAAAAAGCTTTAACATTATAGTTACTTTAAGTATAAGAGCAAGTACGTGCGACCCCAGTCGTGCAATTTATTTATGTTATAACTTGGAAAACTGTTTTTTTTTTTCAAAAATCATTCCTGAAAACAGTTTTATTAAATAACAAAATGAATCAAAAATGTATTGGCTTTACAAGAAGTGATAGCACGTCGTTGTGAGTATAACCGTTGATTTTTAATAATGTTTTTTAAAAGCTAAGCCATGTTTTTGAAAAGTACCTACCTCTCCCGTCTAAACGAAGGGGAATAGAACTCTCCCTCTCCTCTCTGAATTTTTTGTTGTCCCAATCCGACCTACATGCACTATCTTTTTAGAACATACATACCTTGTGATTCAACGTACCTACATATACAAAATACATAAATATAAAATTGCATTTTAACTTAACTAACTAAATAAATAACAATATATTGGCCGCGGGACGTCCACCTTCCATACAAATACTCCACTCTCCCTAATTAAAAAAAAATAATCGAGCGCACCTTGCCTCGCTCATCGCAGCTGCGAGACTGAAAATTAAATTTAGACCTCCTATCCTTATGAATATCTATATATTCTCTTTTTTTCTGAGACCCCAGCCCTATCTAACAATAAATTCGTCTATTTATTCTTTTTTGACCAATCAGAATTGTCCATCGCCACATTTGTTTTCGCAAATTCTCATTTCTCTTTGTAACTATTGCCAGATCAAAACCCAGTCAAAATAATAGTTTTCCATTTTTCGAACTATTGTCTCGCATACTTTTTTCCTTGAATACTTTTATCTGTTCATACTTTCCTACCTAATACTAAAAGTCGTGAATACTTTTTGTTTTCACACTTTTGACGGGTTCCCTAGTAAAATTTGTATTTTCCTACCACTGGCACTGTTTTCTTGTTTCCGTACACAGTATTTAGAATTTTGAATACAAAATTCAGAGAATGTGGAAATACGGGACAATTACGGGACAAATTATTAAATACGGGACACTCATACGTCGGGGATTCTTAAATAAAAACTCGGGACAAGCTATAGAAATACGGGACTGTACCAGGTAAACCGGGACGAATGGTCACCGTACTTATAGGTACGTGCATAACGCTTATAAGAAACTCAAAAATTGCACAATATTTGTTTCTTATAACCGAGTGTTTCTTATATTCTTAGAACGGATATAAGAAACAAGTTTCTTATACGGATATAAGAAACAAGTTTCTTATACAAATATACCTACCCAGTAGTACCAAAAACTTACATATCCTCGCCTAAATATTCAATTATTAAAAATTATATTATATTACACGGCCTCAAAGGTCATCAAGTAATCAGTAATCTTTTCTATTCTTTCCCGATTTAATTTCTTCAAGGATTATCAATTTAGTTTTAAGTGAAATATTACTTCGCAACATTTTTAGCAAAGTGTGACAGAAAGATCACAAATCCAACAAATAACAAATTGAACACTGAACTAAAATTCTCTTCGAATAATGTGAAACTCAAATGGCATTTGCACAGGTTGCTTTGAATTTTTCTTAAGGGTTCATGTTTGTTTAGTTTCTTGATTTTTTTTGAAAGTTTCTTAAATCCAACCAATTTTACGTGTGAACAAGAAAGTTCGTTCTTTAAAAATGTTTCTTTTATCAGTGTTTTTCTTATAAACGTGTTTCTTATAAACACATAATTCCACATTAAAATAATAAGCGAGGTTTTCTTATAAGCGTGTTTCTTATAAGCGATAAATACTGTACCAATGGAAAGTTAATGGAAAAACAATTTAAAGGTCTAATAAAATTTTTGTTGAAAAGCGATGCGTTTTTAAATATGAATTTTTTAAAAACACCTACTTTCTTAACAGTATTTATAGGTGTTTTTTTTTTTAATTTTTTTGAGCTGAAACAAATAGGTCACATATGTAGGTACTGGTGCAAAAAAAAAGTGTTCAATTTAAGCCATAGGAACTATTAAAAAAACCATAAAACCCTGTTTTGAATCATGGAAGTCGGTTTTGTTTTTTTGATAAAAATGATTATTAAATACGCTTTTATTAGCTTCACTTGTAACTAACTAACTAACTAACTAACTAACTAACTAACTAACTAACTAACTAACTAACTAACTAACTAACTAACTAACTAACTAACTAACTAACTAACTAACTAACTAACTAACTAACTAACTAACTAACTAACTAACTAACTAACTAACTAACTAACTAACTAACTAATTAACTAACTAACTAACTAACTAACTAACTAACTAACTAACTAACTAACTAACTAACTAACTAACTAATTAACTAACTAACTAACTAACTAACTAACTAACTAACTAACTAACTAACTAACTAACTAACTAACTAACTAACTAACTAACTAACTAACTAACTAACTAACTAACTAACTAACTAACTAACTAACTAACTAACTAACTAACTAACTAACTAACTAACTAACTAACTAACTAACTAACTAACTAACTAACTAACTAACTAACTAACTAACTAACTAACTAACTAACTAACTAACTAACTAACTAACTAACTAACTAACTAACTAACTAACTAACTAACTAACTAACTAACTAACTAACTAACTAACTAACTAACTAACTAACTAACTAACTAACTACCTAACTAACTAACTAACTAACTACCTAACTAACTAACTAACTAACTAACTAACTAACTAACTAACTAACTAACTAACTAACTAAATAACTAACTAACTAACTAACTAACTAACTAACTAACTAACTAACTAACTAACTAACTAACTAACTAACTAACTAACTAACTAACTAACTAACTAACTAACTAACTAACTAACTAACTAACTAACTAACTTACTAACTTACTAACTTACTAACTTACTAACTTACTAACTTACTAACTTACTAACTTACTAACTTACTAACTTACTAACTTACTAACTTACTAACTTACTAACTTACTAACTTACTAACTTACTAACTTACTAACTTACTAACTTACTAACTTACTAACTTACTAACTTACTAACTTACTAACTTACTAACTTACTAACTAACTAACTAACTAACTAGGAATAACGTAATAAAATCTTGGAACTAAATATTGACCCACTTCCAATTATTGTATCGAACTGAAACTTTGTACATAGGGTGAGTCGGGCAAATATTCCAGTTTGGGTAGTATGCCACATTGCAATATTTTATACTTCAATGCTCATATTGGTAAATCTGACAATGCAGTTCACTCAGTTCTCCTGAAACACGGGCGCTCAAGACATTTGGTTATTTATTTCTAAAAATATTTGGGAAAATACAAATAAAATTGTCCTTTAATTAAACTCAGTTTGCTTAAAAATGTTATTTTTTTTTTTTTGGTTTTCAAAAAAATATATGAAAGTTACTTCAAAAAAGGTATGATTCGGTTTGTAAGTATATGTGAACGCAAAACACCATCCGGCCATCATCGGGCCAAATCACAATCAGTCTGTTCGGTAAGAAGAAATATATACGAGTATACAATGAGAATATATTTGAATACACTTTACTATCGAAATTGCTTTACCCAATACACGAATCTCATTTTCATATTTTTTCGAAATTAAAGATACCTAAAGTATTCAAAATAAGCTTTTACAAAAACAAACATTTTTTAAAGCATACTTTGAGGCTTTAAGTTGTTAAAATATTTGAGTTTACTTTTTTGACGTTATAGCGTCTTATAAATCAATAAACATGAACAATGGCAGCTTCCACGAAAATGTGACGCCATTTTCTCTCGTTCCACCTTAAACTTTTAGCAGTGTGGGATTATTTTCAATTAAAAATAAACTATTAGAGACAGACAAATTTTCTATAGCTCATTTGAAAGGCAATGACCTAGAAGTGAATACTAATAAAGGATTTTTAAAAATTCAATCATTAAATAGGGTAGCTATAGGGGTAAAACAAAATTGCAAAAATGCGGATATTTTCTGAACGCGACGTTGTAGAAAGTTGAAATTTTCTTTAATCGATACATAAATTTATTTAAAATCAAGTTATGAAGGGTTTTTTAACAAAAAAACGTGAGAAAGACCTTCGATAACATTCGTTTCAAAAAAAAAATTAAAAAATGGTTTTTCATAAAATTTCCAAATTTTGATATCAGGATTTCTTAAACTATTTTATGGGAACTTTTTCGTTAAAATCATTTTAGTTGTTGACAAGGAAGTCAGAAATCAAGAAAATGGTTTTATAATATTTACTGTTAATAACTTCTAAAAAAATATCTACTTTTTAAATCAAAATAGTGAGAATTGTTTTTTAACATTCTAATTTTATATTAAATGATTTTGAAAAGTTGTAATATTTAATTCAACATTTAGGCTGTATGTTAATTGCGTTTAATAGATAACCCCGTGTAAAATTTTTGACACTATTGAAGTGAATAACTATTTAACGCAATTCACACACGGCCTTAGTATGTCCTTAATATGTCTAAAGAAAGAATCCAGCCTAATTTCAAAAGTTTTGTGTTGTTTCTTATTCAAAATAAAGTTATTCTGGTGTAGCTTGTCAACCTGAAAAACACAAGCTAGAACTAAATAATTGACGAAAAGATTTCAAATCTAATGGTTTTATTCGAAAAATTAGTAAAATTTGTATTTTCCTACCACTGTTTTCTTGTTTTCCGTACAAAGTAGTTAGAATTTTGAATACAAAATTCAGAGAATGTGGAAATACGGGACAATTACGGGACAAATTATTAAATACGGGACACTCATACTAACTAACTAACTAACTAACTAACTAACTAACTAACTAACTAACTACCTAACTAACTAACTAACTAACTACCTAACTAACTAACTAACTAACTAACTAACTAACTAACTAACTAACTAAATAACTAACTAACTAACTAACTAACTAACTAACTAACTAACTAACTAACTAACTAACTAACTAACTAACTAACTAACTAACTAACTTACTAACTTACTAACTTACTAACTTACTAACTTACTAACTTACTAACTTACTAACTTACTAACTTACTAACTTACTAACTTACTAACTTACTAACTTACTAACTTACTAACTTACTAACTTACTAACTTACTAACTTACTAACTTACTAACTTACTAACTTACTAACTTACTAACTTACTAACTTACTAACTTACTAACTTACTAACTTACTAACTTACTAACTTACTAACTAACTAACTAACTAACTAACTAGGAATAACGTAATAAAATCTTGGAACTAAATATTGACCCACTTCCAATTATTGTATCGAACTGAAACTTTGTACATAGGGTGAGTCGGGCAAATATTCCAGTTTGGGTAGTATGCCACATTGCAATATTTTATACTTCAATGCTCATATTGGTAAATCTGACAATGCAGTTCACTCAGTTCTCCTGAAACACGGGCGCTCAAGACATTTGGTTATTTATTTCTAAAAATATTTGGGAAAATACAAATAAAATTGTCCTTTAATTAAACTCAGTTTGCTTAAAAATGTTATTTTTTTTTTTTTTTGGTTTTCAAAAAAATATATGAAAGTTACTTCAAAAAAGGTATGATTCGGTTTGTAAGTATATGTGAACGCAAAACACCATCCGGCCATCATCGGGCCAAATCACAATCAGTCTGTTCGGTAAGAAGAAATATATACGAGTATACAATGAGAATATATTTGAATACACTTTACTATCGAAATTGCTTTACCCAATACACGAATCTCATTTTCATATTTTTTCGAAATTAAAGATACCTAAAGTATTCAAAATAAGCTTTTACAAAAACAAACATTTTTTAAAGCATACTTTGAGGCTTTAAGTTGTTAAAATATTTGAGTTTACTTTTTTGACGTTATAGCGTCTTATAAATCAATAAACATGAACAATGGCAGCTTCCACGAAAATGTGACGCCATTTTCTCTCGTTCCACCTTAAACTTTTAGCAGTGTGGGATTATTTTCAATTAAAAATAAACTATTAGAGACAGACAAATTTTCTATAGCTCATTTGAAAGGCAATGACCTAGAAGTGAATACTAATAAAGGATTTTTAAAAATTCAATCATTAAATAGGGTAGCTATAGGGGTAAAACAAAATTGCAAAAATGCGGATATTTTCTGAACGCGACGTTGTAGAAAGTTGAAATTTTCTTTAATCGATACATAAATTTATTTAAAATCAAGTTATGAAGGGTTTTTTAACAAAAAAACGTGAGAAAGACCTTCGATAACATTCGTTTCAAAAAAAAAATTAAAAAATGGTTTTTCATAAAATTTCCAAATTTTGATATCAGGATTTCTTAAACTATTTTATGGGAACTTTTTCGTTAAAATCATTTTAGTTGTTGACAAGGAAGTCAGAAATCAAGAAAATGGTTTTATAATATTTACTGTTAATAACTTCTAAAAAAATATCTACTTTTTAAATCAAAATAGTGAGAATTGTTTTTTAACATTCTAATTTTATATTAAATGATTTTGAAAAGTTGTAATATTTAATTCAACATTTAGGCTGTATGTTAATTGCGTTTAATAGATAACCCCGTGTAAAATTTTTGACACTATTGAAGTGAATAACTATTTAACGCAATTCACACACGGCCTTAGTATGTCCTTAATATGTCTAAAGAAAGAATCCAGCCTAATTTCAAAAGTTTTGTGTTGTTTCTTATTCAAAATAAAGTTATTCTGGTGTAGCTTGTCAACCTGAAAAACACAAGCTAGAACTAAATAATTGACGAAAAGATTTCAAATCTAATGGTTTTATTCGAAAAATTAGTAAAATTTGTATTTTCCTACCACTGTTTTCTTGTTTTCCGTACAAAGTATTTAGAATTTTGAATACAAAATTCAGAGAATGTGGAAATACGGGACAATTACGGGACAAATTATTAAATACGGGACACTCATACGTCGGGGTTTCTTAAATAAAAACTTGGGACAAGCTATAGAAATACGGGACTGTACCGGGTAAACCGGGACGAATGGTCACCGTACTTATAGGTTGTATCAAACTGAAACTTGTGTACATAGAGTAAAACGGGCAAATATTCCAGTTTGGGTAATATGCCACATTTCAATATTTTATACTTCAAAGCTCATGTTGGTAAATCTGACAATGCAGTTCACTCAGTTCTCCTGAAACACGGGCGCTCAAGACATTTGGTTGTTTATTTCTGAAAATATTTGGGAAAATACAAATAAAATTGTCCTTTAATTAAACTCAGTTTGCTTAAAAGTGTTATTTTTTTTTTGGGTTTTTCAAAAAAATATATGAAAGTTACTTAAAAAAAGGTAAGATTCGGTTTGTAAGTATATGTGAACGCACAACACCATCCGGCCATCGGGCCAAATCACAATCAGTTTGTTCGGTAAGAAGAAATATATACGAGTATACAAAGAGAATATATTTGAATACACTTTACTATCGAAATTGCTTTACCCAATACACGAATCTCATTTTCATATTTTTTCGAAATTAAAGATACCTAAAGCACAGATAATAAATTATACAGATGTCTTTTTCATATACATAGAGAGAAACTGAACTGAAACTGAAATTGACCAAAAATAGCTTTACCAAAAGCTTTAAAATATTCAGTAAATACACACAAAATCATCTCGCTCATCTTCTTTCTTGAAAAAAAAACCTCTTCTTTCAAATGAGAGTGAGTGAGAAAAAAATGTCCAATTGAAAAAGAGCTTCTTCAGCTTTATTTTTGAAAGCCCCTTGTCTGGTAAGGAAAAAGAATGATTCATATTTTTCTGAGCAGACAAGATATCTGTATGATTATCTGTGCCTAAAGTATTCAAAATAAGCTTTTACAAAAACAAACATTTTTTTAAAGCATACTGAGGCTTTAAGTTGTTAAAATATTTGAGTTTATTTTATTGACGTTTTAGCGTCTTATAAACCAATAAACATGAACAATGGCAGCTTCCACGAAAATGTGACGCCATTTTCTCCCGTTCCACCTACAACTTTTAGCAGTGTGGCATTATTTTCAATTAAAAATTAAAAATAAACTATTAGAGATAGAAAAATTTTCTATAGCTCATTTGAAAGGCAATGACGTAAGAGCTTTGAATAGTTACAAATAGAAGTTGACACCCATGGAAACTTCCGCTGTTTTATCACTGTCTCTAGTACCGTGCGTTGAATTAAAAAAAATTAAGAAAAGCAAATCCAACTATCCAAAAGCAAATCCAACAATCAAAAAGTAAATCCAGCAACTCAAAATCAAAACCTAAACAGCTTATATAGATAAAAGTATTCCTATTTCAAAAAGTGGAGATAGCCTAGAGGATAAGGTGAATCATGGTATAAAAAGAGAAGGTATGATCATTAGAAAAAAACTCTGTAAAACTATCAAAACTTAAAAATGGCTTCTTAAGTTTTTGACAGCTGTCCATTGAAATTGTTGTTGTAAACAAATTTGTCTTGGAAATGGTTGTTGCTTTTGACTTTGCCAAATTAAACTTCAAAAACTTATTACTCCATTTTGTAAAATGGCTACTCTAATGATCATACCTTGTCTTCTTATACCATGAAGGTGAATGTCTCAGTCGATCTTGTACTGTGGAAGAGTGTGCACGCTCAAATCGGCTTTCATAGTGTTTTTATTTCGTAATCAGAAAGTGATTAGTAAACGAGAATTAAGTTTGCCAGTAAGGCTATTAAGTCAGCGAAAGCTCAGTGGTAGTGGCGTCGGACCCGAGAGCCGAAGGAACGGCGCACATAGGGATATTTGCCAGTTTTGCGCGGACAAATTTTTTTTTTTCTATTTTTCTTCAACGACAAGGTAATTAATACTGTAATTAAGTACTTTAACTGTTAATTTCAATGAAAATATATGACTTCCAAAATCTATTTTTGATCAAACAAAAAGTCTCAAGCATGGACCCAAATGGTTTGTTAAAACGCCTAAAAATGGAGTTTTACTAATGGTATCGCCAACATAAAGGTCTTAAAATTTAGGAAAAATTATGAGGGATCAGGTTTTGTAATTCAAGAAGTTGAATCTTAAAAAAAAAAAACTTAAATATGGGTGCATGAAACAAAGTATGTAACAGCTTGTTCAGTCGGCTGTCGTGTTGTGGTATCTTCCAAGCAAAACTCAGACACAAAAGGATATTTTAAAATAGTAGTTTAATTGAACAAACGAGGATTAAATGATTTACAAAGTTTGGTACTACTTCTATTGAAATGGTATTATTATGGTGTTCCTACCCTTTGCTAGTACAGTATTTATCACTTATAAGAAACACGCTTATAAGAAAACCTCGCTTAAAAGAAACTCAAACAAAAGCACCGTGTACTTTCAAATATATTTTAATGTTGAATTATGTGTTTATAAGAAACACGTTTATAAGAAAAACACTGATAAAAGAAACATTTTTCAAACCACGAACTTTCTTGCTCACACATAAATTTGGATGGATTTAAGAAACTTTCCAAAAAATCACGAAACTAAAAAAACATGAACCCTTAAGAAAAATTCAAAGCAACCTGTGCAAATGTCATTTGAGCAGTGTTGCCAATAAATTTATCTGCATTTTGCAGATTTTTAACCCATTCCCAGACTTTTGAGAACTATAAATCTGCAGTGCAGATTTAATCTGCAGCTGAAACTTAACCTTTAAAAGACAAAAAAAGGATAACATTCCAAAAACTCCAGTAAAATGTCAATTAAATTAAAGCCAAGGACGAACTAAAATATCATTTATTTTGCCAAAAACTACCTACAATTTTTCCTATTTAAATAATACAGTTGTCAAATCACCTGGAGTTTTTTCATAACGTTCAGTACATTTTTGATTTTATATTGGAAAAAGCCCAACAATACAATAAAACCACACTTCCAGGGAAGAAACTATAATGATACAAATTTATCAATTCAAGCGAGGAAAATTACTCTCGAAGTAATTTTTTTATGACATAAAAAATTCTAATTCCAAAATTTATTACTCTCGAAGTAATTTTTTTAGTTGAAATCAGTTCGAAAACTTTTTCAATGGGAGTCTCCCAAATTTTGAGAAATCTGCATTGCAGATTTTTTTCGTCATTTTTGCAGATTTTTCCAAATATTTTCATGGCGAGACTGTTTGAGTTTGACATTATTTGAAGATAATTTCAGTTCAGTGTTATTTGTTGTGTTTGTGTTCTTTATATCCCTGCTGTGTTTGCCTTTGCTAAAAATGTTGCGAAATAATGGCTGTGTTCCTTTGGGCTCAGCAAAGTACTTTTTATTGCATCTGAATCCATTCAAAGACATTTTTTCTATTGAAGAAATGGTGTTGAATACAACCAGAACTACTTAGCAGTAGATACTTCAGGCCAAAGGAACACAGCTAATATTTCACTTAAAATTAAATTGATACATAATCCTTGAATAAATTAAATCGGGAAAAAATAGAAAAGAAATCTGTGAAAAAAATATAAAATAGCTACATTCTATGTAGTTATATAATTGGATTGAATATTTAGGCGAGGATAAGTTTGTGGTACTATTGGGTAGGTATATTTGTATAAGAAACTTGTTTCTTATATCCGTATAAGAAACTTGTTTCTTATATCCGTATAAGAAACTTGTTTCTTGTATCCGTTCTAAGAAGCGTTATGTACTGTATGCGGTTGGTGTTCCGCAGTTATTACAGAAATCGTAAGGAAACACTGTAATAATACTTTCAGAAAAGAAGCCAAGGATAAGAAGCGGTAAGTGTTACATCTGTAATATCTTGACTCTTTCCTGGTCAAGTCGAAAGTGATTTAATTCTAATTTTGGCGCTCCTTTTATAGCAAGAAAACATTGATAAATTATTTAAAAAATAGGAGGCTTTGAAATTTAGAAAAAATATAAATAATAATAATATAGTCAAAGGCGACATTGATTTCAAACTTATATAAAATAAAATATAAAAATAAAAGGCAAAGGCGGTACTGCATGCTAACAACAATAATGTGTTGTTACAAGTAAGCATTTTAAAACCTAAAACGTTTAAAGGGGGCAAATGTGTCGAAGTTGCAATTAGCTGCATATTTTTTTAAAGACTCAATTTAATACGAGTTTAACACGTAATAATGTGAATTATAATAACTTTTACGTTTAATTTATATTAAGATTAAACATAACACTATTTTATTTTTAAAGTAATATAACATTTAGATACAGCTTCCAGTAGAAAGCTTCGTATCTCTTTATCAATATTGCATATAAACTTTTTTCTATAGCCACTTAAAAAAAAGTACTTCATTAAGCACTGTCACTAAACTATAATAAAATTTTATTTTATTTTTGGGTTGAAAACTCTGAACTCTAGAGCGCTGCTGTTACTCACCTGGAGTGGTAATCAATTTTAAAACTATAAGACAATGCTAAGTAAGTTATCTAATTTTAGTAGGAAGTTGAATTTTTACTTTTGGATCAGTTTAAAATTTCGTGTTTTGTCCGCCTAAATTGACCCCTATGTGCGGCATTCAAATCCCAGCTGATGGGTTTGGAGGTTTTTTGTTTAAACTAAAAAATTGCAAAAAGTAATCGCTTGAGCTAAAGCTTATGCAATCGGGCGATATAGCGGGGACATCGAAAGGTTCCCCAGCTACAGAGGAGAAGCCATCGGCAATCAAGCCAGCGGCAAGTGAGCCAACGACAACAACAGTCGATACGGGTAAGAGGAGACGGCAACCGCTAAAGCCACAGCGAAACCTTGTGAAGCGTCGTTCCACTAAACCTTCAGAAAGAGAAGCAACAAGCGCGCCGAGCCAAAGACAAACAAGAGCTCGCCGACAAGGAACCCGCTAAAGCAGCAAAAGCAGCGGAACAAAAACAACAACAAGAGCAGCTTCGACTGCAGCAACAAGAAGTCCCTCAACCCCAGCGAAAACAACAACAGCAGCAACAGCGGCAACAACAAGCAGCAGAGGCAAACAAGCCTAGTGGAAGTCAGCAGCAGGTGCGGACCCAACAGCAGCAGTGGCAACAGCGAGCGAAAGGACACCAGCAGCAGCCACAGATACCCAAACCAAAAAAAGAAAATGTGCCACCAATTAATGTGTTCAGGGATGGAGCCAGAGGGCACAATAAAGCTATGTAAGTCGGCCATAGGCGAAAACTTTTTTATTAAACGTTTAAGTAATAGTAGACATGCTATCCACTGCAATACAGTGGATGATCATAAAAAAATTAGATATTTACTTAAAGAAGCCACCACTGAGTACTTCAGTTTTACCCCTAAGTTGGAGAAAATCCAAACGGTCCTTCTAAAGGGCATAGATTCCTGCACGGAACCCCAGGCGCTCTATGATGAGCTCTGCCGCAAAGCGAGTGGTGATCTCGAGATCATCAGCATCAAGCCATTCCAAACGGCTTTGTCCAGACGGGAGAAAAGGAAACTAGCAATATTTTTAGTGCAGCTCTCGGCCAACAGCAAACTGGATAGTTTGAGGAATATCACTGTCCTCAACTACCAGGTTGTCACTTGCGATAAATTAAAAAGGCGGGGTGACATGCTTCAATGCGTGCGCTGCCAAAGGGTCGGCCATGCCGCAGCCAACTGCGAAATGCAGTCGCGCTGTGTAAAGTGTGGAGAGAACCACAATAAGGGGGAGTGTAAACTCGGAGAGGAACGGGTCGAAGATAAGGCCCAGCTAAAATGCGCAGTCTGCGGAAGCGTCGGGCACCCTGCTAATTATCGGGGCTGTCCGTGGTTTTAGCAAATGAAGCAACAGAAAACGGAGAAGCAGGCTGTCGTTGAAAAACGTCCAGAAGGGCGTGCTTCGATTGTAAACCCAAGCGTCTCTTTCGCCCAAATGGCGCAAAGAGCAATGCCAAAGGCGACACAGAAGCCACCAAAGGTTGCCCAACAGGCATCCGTGCCTAAAGCACCGGCGGCAGAATCAGAGGTTTTGACCTTGTTACTGAGCATACCTGAAACAGAGCAGCTTCAAAAGGTATTAATCTACTACCAAAATGTTAACGGACTTCGGACAAAGGCCAATAAGGTCTACAAGAATATAAACAACATTCCTCACGATATACTTATCCTCACCGAAACTTGGCTAAACTCATCTTTTATGGATACAGAAATTTTTGACTCCAGCTTTCAAATCTACCGTCGTGATCGTCATTTTGATCCTTCCGCTACTGTTGGTGGTGGTTTGCTAATAGCTGTTCGTAACCATTTCCTCTGTAGTCTTGTCGATAATTTTTTGGATTCCGATCTTGAAGTTCTGTGTGTGAAAATAAAAATCCTGTCTGGTTACATATATGTGGTTGCCTGTTATATCCCACCCTCTTCGAACAATGACGTCTATAATAAACTTTTTGACTGCTTGGAGACTATTCATGAACAAATTGATGAAGCAGATGAATTATTAATAATCGGAGATTTCAATCTACCTCACCTGAAATGGGCAAAATCCAATCACTGTGATGCCTTTCTACCTGTCGACGCTTCCAACAACAACGAGTTTCTCGTTATCGACGGAATGGCTGCTTTTGGCCTTGATCAATTAAATGGAGTGAGTAACCAATTTGGCAAAACTTTCCACCTTATCTATTTCTCTCATGTCTCCAACTCTGGTGCTGCAGTTTTATTGAGTGACACAAAACTTGTAGAAGAAGATCGCCATCATCCTGCATTATCTATTTCTATGAGCTTAAGTATCTATCATTCATCTAATATTTGTAAGGATCAGCATGAATTCAATTTTAAAAAATGTAATTTTACTCTACTTTTTAATCTACTCAATGACATTAACTGGGATTCTGTTTTCTTTAATGTTAATTTTGACGAAATGATTGTACATTTTTATGAAATATTATTTTTTTGCTTTTTAGAAACAGTCCCTCTACGCAAAAAACGTGTATTTAATAGCAGCCCGCCATGGTTCGATCTACATATAAAAAAGCTTAAAAACAAAAGAAACAAGGCTTGGATAAAATTCAATCTATCACAAACTGATGAAAACCGTAATAGTTACATTCATTTAAGGGATGAATTTATAAGCTACTCTAACCTTCTCTATACAAGCTTTATATCTAAAACAGAAAATGAACTTAAATCTAATCTGGAATTCTTCCAGGGTGCTTTTGAAAATGACTCTACAAATGACTCAAATATAACTTATTCAATTCATTCTCACATCTTAACTCGATTAATTTTGCAATTTCTGAAGCAACTATTCTTGACTATATCGGAAAGTTAGACGAGTGTTTCAGTCCCGGCCCTGATGGCTTGCCGTCTTTTATTTTGAAAAAATGTGCAATATATATGTCTTACCCGTTGTTTGTGCTTTTCAATACGTCAATTAGTAATTCTTCATTTCCCGCTATATGGAAAAATGCATTTCTTACTCCCATTCATAAGAAAGGTCCAAAAAAATTAGTGACAAACTACAGACCTATTGCCAAGCTTTCTGTCATCCCTAAACTGTTCGAATCCATTGTCTGTGATATTCTGTCATTTCATTGTACCTCTGTTATATGTGAAAACCAACATGGCTTTGTCAAAAAGAAATCTACGGTCACAAATTTACTACAGTTTACAACGTTCTGCTTAGATGTATAAGCAAGTAGATTGTGTTTTTACTGATTTCAGTAAAGCTTTCGACAAACTCAATCATGAAATATTACTTAAGAAACTAAGCACCATTGGACTTAACGATCGCTTTATTTTATGGATTTCTTCGTATCTCAAAAATAGATTATATAGTGTTGTATTTAGAAATGAATGTTCCCAATGGTTTAAAGTTAATTCGGGTGTACCTCAAGGTAGTCACCTTGGTCCTTTATTGTTTGTCTTATTTATTAATGATCTTCCTTCTGTTTTAAGTAACTCTATGTCTTTAATTTATGCCGATGACGTGAAAATATTTCGAAAAATTGACTCAGTAGCTGACTGTGAACTTCTACAAGAAGATCTTCAAAAATTCTGGGAATGGTGCAATACTAATCGTCTGTCTTTAAATATTGACAAGTGTAAAATAATGCGTTTTACACGCAAACACAATGTCCTGTCATATACTTATTTGTTGAACACGTCTCAATTATGTAGTCTTTCAAGTTTCTCTGACCTCGGTGTGGTGTTGGATTCAAAACATTCATTCACTAACCATTACAATTATATTATAAAAAAAGCTAATCAGATGCTTGGTTTCATTAAAAGATTTGCTCGTGACTTTTGTGATCCTTATGTGCTTAAAATTCTGTATGTTTCATTTGTTAGGTCTATTTTGGAATACGGTTGTATTGTATGGGCCCCATATTACGCGGTTCATGTCAACAGAATAGAATGTGTTCAAAGAAGATTTATGAGATTTTGTTTACGTTTTCTTCCCTGGTCTAGTATGATTGATTTGCCACCATATTCACATAGACTTCAACTAATAAATCTTCCATCTCTTTTAAGTCATCGAGAGTACTTGCAATTCTGTTTTATGGTGGGAATTGTTAGCGGAACTGTTACAGCTCCATCGGTTCTGTGTAAATTGAGTTTTAGTGTTAGTCGTTGCAGCTTAAGAAGGCAAGGCTCTTTGTAATATCTTTAGTAGATCTAACTATGGGGCCAATAGTCCTCTCAATATTTTGATAAATATCTTCAATAAAAACTATTTTAATTCAATCAATTAATGTTAACGTAAAATCAAAAAATGTTAAGAATATGTTCTTCATACATTACAATTAAATTTAAAAAATAGATTTAAGTATTTATAAGTATATTTAATGTACATAATGTCATACTATAAGAGATTACTGCGTTAGTATTTAACGTGTTGAATAAATTAAATAAATTAAATAAAGCATTCAAGCACAGTTAACATTGCTTCAAAGCCAGATAAGGAGCAGACAGTGAGGGTAGATCATATCTACTCTCAACTGCCTAGCTTAACGCAACCTAGGTCGTAATGGGCGCGCTGTCAGACAGGCCCCTTAGGATCCTAGTTGTGAATGTAAATTCACTGATAAGGGTCGAACGTAGAGCTAACCTTTTCCAATTGTTGAAAGATCTAAGTCCCGACGTGTTTATGGCTAGCGAAACTAAGCTAAACCAGAAACATAAACTGACAAATATTAATTACAAAATCGTAAGAAGAGACCGGCCGGGCTCCACTCAAGGGGGCGGTGTTGCAATCTTCAAACGTAAGGGCATTAGTTATAGGGTAATATACAATAGTGAAGTGCGAAAATTTCGATCGCTTGAGGTGTGCATTGTTTGCATCCCTCTCCAACATGGAAAGCGGGTGTATGCAGTCGCAGCTTATGAGGCAAAAGCACCTCAACCAGCTGACTTTACGGCAGAACTCGAAAAACTTTTTCAAATCCTAAGACTGAATTTGGAGGAAAACTATACCCCCATGGCCGGTGATCTGAACGCCAAACACTAAGATTGGAGAAATCAAATACAGAATCAGCGAGGTAATCATCTGTATAATTGGATGAGTCAAAACAATATAGAATATAGGGTTGATCTGCTGGCTACTGAGCGGCCATCGTTTCCAAGAAGCGGTTCTTTTCTGGATTTATTGCTTCTAGACTGACAATAACAGACTCTGTGGGCCAGCACCCAAGAAACTGCCTTCGTACAATTGAGTATGACAGCGACCACTGCGGACTCGCCGCCGCAATACAGCTTCCGAACGAACTTGTGGAACTGGAGGAGTATCTACCGGAGCATTCTTACAAAATGCGCTGGCCACGATTGATGGTTATCTCCAACAAATCGACGACGATACCATCCTACAAACGATGAACAGACCGATACCTAAATACAAAGACAATATAATACACAGACAAAAAAGCGGACTATTGACAAGACTTAAACGTTTATACCGGCGATTCACCGACCCACACGATCTGGAGATTAGAACACTGAAGTCATCGATCAAAAACATCAACCAGTTGATAAAAGAAAATTATAGGTTGTCTATTAATCTGTATTGGGACAAACAAATTCGGGCCATTAATTCTAGCGACCCGAGTATGTTTCCGCAGATTAATAAGATTTTTAGACGGAATGATCAAAACGAGCTTCCGTGTCTTAAACTCCAGAGAACTGTGGAAAACAGAGACGTACGTCTGACAGCAGGCATAAATCCAGGTTAAGCCTTGAAGATCCGCAAGAGAAAGTGGAGGCGGTGGGAGCTGCCTTCCAGCAAGTGTACAAGGTAAATGCTAGCATTAACCCGAACCATGACCTGGAAAACAGGGCCCTCCTTCATCACTTCTATCTACGTAACGATATTACGCAATGGCGATCTGAGAATCGCGGTTTTACCGGGTTTAATGAAGAACACTTGGAAAATGCTTTCATCGCCGAGCATGCTATGACTAACACCCTGTTAGTTACGAAGGTAGAACTCAAGCTCATCTTCGATACATTAAAGAAAAATAAGTCAATCAGGAGTCGATGGTATATCCAATATTGTACTACGACATCTACCGCAAGAAGCTATTGACATTTATGCCACTCTGTTCAACAACGCTCTGAATAATGCATATTATCCAAAGCGTTGGAAAACAGCGGTGGTACATCCTCTACCGAAAAAGAGAAAGGACAACTAAAATCCGGCAAATTTCCGGTCGATAAATCTCCTTCCAAGTATCAGCAAAGTATTTGAAAAGGTTATCGATAGGGCTCTGTCTCAGTGGGCTGAGGACAATAATATCATACCGGATAATCAATTTGGGTTTAAGGCAGGACATGGCACTATTCATGACGCGTCTAAACTTGTATCTGATATTCACTGGAACAAATCTTAAAAACAGTGCACGGGTGCCTGTCTTGTTGATTTGGAAAAAGCTTTCGACACCGTTTGGTTAGAAGGTCTCTATCTTAAATTAACAAGACTTGGTATAAGTAAACCACTTTTATATATGCTTTATGACATGCTCAATGGTAGAACGTTTGTTGTCAAAAGTGACAATGTAACTTCTACTGGAGTATTTGCACCAGCGATCTAATAGGATCGACGATCTAATTGCGTACAGAACAGCTCCAAAAGTTGAGGTCATCGGAATTCTTTTCAACGTGACCTTGACAAAATTCAGCGATATTGTGATGACTGGAAGTTTAAAATTAACTTTCAGAAATCAGAAACGATTCTATTTAGGACTCCTTTGGCTAGGGCTTCAGGGGATACGGAAAGGAACTGGCGAAAGCTGGCGATCGCTGGACCACACGGACATCCACTGCCGAGTAAAAGTGTAGTAAAGTATCTTGGCATCTGGCTAGATCAATATCTATATTTCAATAGACATATGGATGCTGCTCTGGCCAGGGCTAGGAGGTCTTTTGCCCTGACGAAACGGCTGTTATATAGCAGTCGGCTTGACACCAGGGTTAAGGTGATTTGCTACATGGCCCTCATCCGGCCGATGACTGTCTATGGATGCCCTGTATGGTTCAACGTTGCTCCATCTCAAATGGAAAAGTTTCGTGTGTTTGAGAGGCAGTGTCTTAGACGTTGCCTTGGTCTGCACAGAACACCCGAGTCTGATTAAACGCATTACTATTCCAATGAGGTTTTATACAAAAGGGCCTACATAAATAGAATTGATAACTTTATGCTGAAGCTTGTTCTTGGCCACGTTTCAAGAACGATGACCTCTTCAAATAGCTACATTTTTGGGGCTTACTACCCTAACGACGAATACTTAAAGAGTGTGTGTTTAAGCGGATATATATGTATATAGGGCCTGAGGCATTCCTCTATTTAGATAATCGGGGGCTTGTACAGAATAGATTGGCAGTTCCACTAATCTACCACGTAGGGCGAAGAACAGTGGGCAGGTGACTGCTGTATGACAGGGACATCCTCGCACTAGGCGGAGAAGGGCGTCTTCGGTTCAGTACGACTGTGTCCGATCGGGACCGAAGAGATAGGGTAAAGCAGGAGAACCAGTTTTGGTGGCTTACAAATAGTATTAATGTATAGGTAAAAGTGGTTTTCGTTTTGTGTGCCTTGGCCGGCTTACATAGTTTTAGGTGTTTAGTTTTAAGTAGGGACAATCGAGGTGGCACAAAAAAAAATACAAAAAATATATGTATGTACCTATATAAAAAAAAATATACAAAATTGCTTGATGTGGCTGTTCTAGTTTTAAAGTAGGTTTAAGTAGTTAAAAATGTCCAGGCTGGAGAAACGTTTCCCCACTACTTTCACTTAGCTATGACTTTCGTTGTAAGCTTCTACAAAACACGGCTTTAGTTGGACAAAACTGTACAAGCCTTTTTTTAATTTCGCGATAGGTCCGGCCTACATACTTTTTAAAGTTGGCAGCATATAAAAACAAAAAAATGTAATCAAAACTAAAGAATTTAAGTCTCAATAAAGAAAACTGAACTGAACTGAACTGACTTTACATAGATTCGAGTTTTTGTACCTAGGCGTACAAAAACAAAATGCACGACTGGTTCGCAAGAACTTGCTCTTTAGGTTAAAGTTGTTGGAATTTTTAGCACTTTTTATATAGACAACGTTGGTAGACAACGCTTTAGCAAAGATTTATGAATGAAAATGGTGGAAAAACCTATCCTTTTGGTCTTTTGACCGGAAATGGCGACCGTAAAATGCTGCGTAAGCAGAAATATTAGCAACCAACTTTTTTTTAATGAATTTAACGGTTTCATGAATTTTTTACTACTCGGGAAAGGAAAAAAGTGAAGGAGTTCTTCTTCATAGCCTCCAACACAATTAGAAAACCTCGCAAAATCTTGAGCGAGCATAGGGTTGCCAACCGTACTCTAAAAAAGAGTATTGTGCTCTATTTCAAGTATGTGTACTCTATAATCTATAACTCTGATAGAGTACGTCAAAATACTCTTTTTTTACTTAAGACTGTGTGTACCCTGTACCACCACATAAATTTGTATTATTAACGGCCATATTATTCACTAGTTTAAAAAATACATCTGAATGTAAAATTGTCAAATGTCAAAAATAAATCCAAATCTAAAATAGTTATTCCGATTTTAACTATGAAAATAGTTAAAAATAGTTAAAAATGACTTTTCTCTGTATGATAGTATTATGGATTTGGATTTATTTTTGACATTTCAATTTCCTTACATAAAGATGTATTTTTTAAACTAGTGAATAATATGGCCGTAAGTTTAAAAAAAACGAGGCTTAAAATATTCGACCTTATAATTTCTAAATTTCAACAATTGTAATTTAGAGAGTACAAATCACAATCATTTTGGTCGTTGTTTTAGTACGACCTATTTGTTTTGTGTTTGTTTCTTAGTCAGATTTAAAATTTTATTTTTTGGATAATTCTAAGGAGTAGAGCTACATATTTTGAAAAACTTAAACATTGTTTTTTTTTTTATCGAAAAAATGAATCGCAACTGATGCAATTTTCTTGACCTTGCAATGTTAATTCATCGAAATAAAAAGAAATAAGAAGCTTAAATATTAATACCTTGATTGTTTACCAAATAAAATCTTAAGGTTTTAGTTAATAAATAAGGTTAGGTAGAAATGGCTGTAAGGAAAACGACTGACACACTTAGACCACTTATTGGTCCGTTGTGATACCAAGATTTTGCAAGGAAATTACTGACTAATTAAACCAGTTGGAGCTTTTAATGAAACGGTGAAGGTTGAAGATGTCAGTATTAATTAATTCACTAGTATCTTCTAAGAAATATTTTTCCAAGTATTTTTTACGTCTACTGGAAAGGGCAGGACATGAGCAGAGAAGATGTTGGATTGTTTCTTCTTCTTCCTCATCAAGGCAACTGCTACAGAAGTCGTTAAAAACTAGGTACGCCAAGTCTTATGGCGTGTCTACCTTTGAGGCAGTATCCTGTTAAGACACCTATTACAGAGCTGATATGAAACCTGCTTAGAGACAATACATTTTTTGAACGTTTTGAATCTAGCCTAGGCCTGCTTGATATTAAATAAAAAAATATGAGTTTTGAATTTGAAATTTTGGAGTCATACACAACACATAATGTTAAAAACAACAAAAAAATGTTATGTACGGCAAGAAGAACAAAAAAATACATTTTCAAGACTTGAAATAAATGGTACTCTTCTTTTTTCAAAATGTACTCTTTTTTTTTCGTCTCTAAAATCAAATATACTCTATTCTTTCTTAAAAAAGTTGGCAGCCCTAAGTGAGCACCATACAATTTGGAAAGGAAGAACAAGAAATTCATATATCTAGTACTAATCGGTCTAACACCTTTCAAGAGAACTCAGAATTTCATGCAATCATTATAACCCCTTTAAAAAAGTTTATTACGAACGAACTATTTTAAATACGCAGTGTTTTGGGGTCTCCATTTCCGGTCAAAAGACCAAAAGGATAGGTTTTACCTATTTATAAACCTTTGCTAAAGCGTAGTGGCAGCCCAACCTGGTGAAAGACAAGGGTTCAAAGATGAGAATTCGGCCTTTGTCGATACAGTTAATTTCGGCAGTGTTTTCATCTTCAATCCACCCTTCTTGGCCAATAAACAGAATTTAAAAGTTTTTATTTGTACGAAAACAATGAAAATATAGGCATTCCTGGCATGTCTCGTGGTCTAATACTTATACTTACTACAGACACACTTTCAGCGCAAACATCTTCGGGGATTACCTTTGTATGATTTATGCAAAGGAATGACAAAATAGGTATAGGTAGATATATATAGCAAATATTTTACCTAGCCTAAATTTATATTATTCAGAATAAACAGTCGTGCCTCGTGTGTCTTGTGAATGGAAAAGGGACGATTGTGAAAGTCAGGGCTGGATTTAAAGCTGTGGGGACCCCGGGGCTGCAAAAAAGTGGGGGCCCCCCTCTCAGCTAACTTATTTCCAAAAAAAAATTAAGATTATTTTTGATAGTTTTAAATTTATAGGGAATAGAAGATAAATACCATAAAATGGTATGATTTTGTGACTCAAAGGTGGTTTTGTACCAGCACTGTTTTTTTACCTTCAATTTAATTTTATCAATAATTTTACTTAAACATGGAATTTCTTTAAATGTGGAAATTTAAATTGTATCGACTCAGTAAGAAACTTGTTGTAAAAAAAGGCTATCAGCGGCTTAGAAGTAACGTAGTACTAAAAAAATACTATTCTCTTCATTCCTATATGTGTTTCTTTTTAGATTAAATAAAATTAAATTTAAGCACTTGAAAACTTTGGATTAGATTAGATTAAGAGTATTTATTTGGCCTCCAACACTAAAAGGTTTTTAGGCCCTGATTCATTTAAGTAATTACATTTCACTTAATGCTAATTCTTACAATTATATTTATAAAGGAAACAATTTTATTTTTCATTTAAAACTCAAAAAAAAAAGAAGTAATAATAGGTAGGTACATAATATTTGTCATTTTTTAACTTAATATTTCGGTTTTTTTTTTTTTTTTTTTTTTTTTTTTTTTATATAACTAAATGAATTATAAAATAAGGGAGTGTATAACCATAAACAAATTAATACAAATTCAATATTATTAAACAATCGTAATTGAAAAACAAAACGATTCAGAAATTAAAGATTTTATTATTATTATTTTATTTTTTTTTTTTTTTGGATCATGTATTAAATTTTTTCATATAATTGAATAGATTTCAAAAATTCTAAAATGTACTCAATATCAATAGCTTTTTCAGAGCCAATAATATCAAAATTATTTATTTTAAACACTCTTCCTGAGTTTATGTAATGAGTACATTCCGAAAAAATATGTTTAATAGAAAGTATATTAGTACATAAACAATGTACTGGATCAGTTCTATTAATTAAAAAATTATGAGTGAGGTTGGTGTGCCCTATTCTTAATCTTGTCAATACGACTGAATCTCTTCTTTTAAGATTACATGTTGTAAACCATTCTTCAGTTGTGGCTTTCAAGGATCGAAGTTTGTTTGTAAGGGGAACGTCTTGCCATTTGTGTTTCCATTTATCGTGTATAGTAAATTTAATTTTTTCCTTTAAGTCTGTATAGAAAAACAAAAAAGATTCATCTAATGGTTCAAATATTGATTGTTTTGCTAGTTCATCTGCTCTTTGATTATAACCAATATTCATATGGCTGGGAACCCAAAAAAGTACGAAGTTTTTAGGGGATTGGTATATAAGTTCTTTTATTTTGTAAGCGATTGGATGACTGCTATATATTTTTTTTAGAATTTGAATAGAACTTAATGAATCCGTACAGATTAAGAAATTTGAATATCTGGTTGAAACTGCGTAAGCTACCGCATTTTGGATTGCGTATAGTTCTGCTGTGCAAATGCTTGAAAACTTTTGTAAGTGGAATTTTCTTTCAATTGAGTTGTGCTTGAATGCACAGCCCGTCTCAGAATTTATAACGGATCCATCCGTAAAAATCTGCTCATAATCGCGATATTTTAAACTACACGTTTCCTGAAAAGAAGCCATGTATTGTATAGGAAGTGTTTCCTTTTTTTTTAAATTTGAAAGAGTTGTGTCTATTTTAAAGGAGGTGGAAAGCCAAGGAGGGGAAATCTGGGTTTTTTCCTTACTGAAGATAATATTTTGGGTAATGTTTTCCTGATAACTACATTTAAGTCGGACATAATGCTGGCTGGTAATTTAGTGGACGTGTCTTAAGTTTAGTGAACATTTGCTCATTTTGAATTTTGTCAGCTAAAGGATGACTCTTAAAAGAGCTTATTTCAGCATAGCAAAAAACTTCTTGCTCCAGTCTTCTACATTCTAATGGGCGTTGTCCTGCAGCCACCATTACACTATCAATTGGACTGGTTCGAAAAGCACCTATACTAATTCTAACACCAGCATTATGAACAGAGTCGAGTGATTGGAGTAATGATTTTCGTGCAGAAAGATATAAAATGCTCCCGTAGTCTATGATTGGTAAAACGATCATATTATGTAATCTAAGTAACAGCTTTCTGTCAGACCCATAATTTGTGTTAGCAAGAAGTTTCAAAAGATTTAGACTTTTCGATGCTTTAGATTTTTTTCTTTTATATGTTCAGTCCATTTCAATTTTTTGTCAAAAGTCATTCCTAAGAACTTATATGAGTCAACAAACCTTAACATAGTTTCAGTCAGGTATAAATTAGGTGGTGTTATAATGTTTCGCTTTCTGGAGAAAAGCATTCCAACAGTTTTTTCCTGTGAAAAACTAAAACCTTTTTGATCACACCAATTTTTCAATTTATTAAGACATGCTTGTAATTTAATTGTATTTAAAAGTATTTATGTTTTTAGACGAGCTAAAAACGACTAAGTCATCGGCATACATAGCAATTTTGATAGGATCTTCCACTTGCGAAAGGATACTATTTACAGCAATCAAGAACAATGTCACACTTATAACTGATCCTTGAGGTATACCATTTTCGATTATATTTTCATTTGAAAAACAATCGCCTATAACAACTTGGAATGATCTTTCTGTGAGGAAATTATTTATAAATTTTACTAAATTCCCTCTTAATCCCATTTGATAATATTTCTCCTCCATACGGTCTCGTAAGCCTTTTTCATGTCAAAGAATATAGCTATGAGAAATTTTCTAGCTGCGAAAGCCTCCATAACTTCAGATTCTAAATACAAAAGGTTATCGATAGTGCTTCTATGTTTACGGAATCCAGATTGAAAATTATTAATTACAGAATTACTTTCAAGGAACCATTGAAGTCTTTTGTTTATAATTCTTTCTAAGACCTTGCAGAGGCAATTTGTTAGTGAAATGGGTCTATAGTTATTCGTATTAAGAGGATCTTTTCCTTGTTTAAGTATTGGTATTAATAAGGATTTTTTCCACATTTTTGGGAAAGACCCAGTACTAAAAATTTTGTTGTAAAAATTGAGTAAACAGGAAAGGTCGGTGCCGTGAAATAACGCCGAGCGAAATAACGCCGAATTCCAAAATTCGGCGTTATTTCACTTTACAAAAGCGAAATAACGCCGAATTTCAACATTCGGCCTTATTGCACTTTGTCAAAGTGAAATAACGCCGAGTCCCAACTGAGAAATAAGGCCGAATGTTAGAAAAGTCAGCATAAGAGCAGACGCAAGTTAACCGGTATGGTACCCTTTTTCTTATTTTCAAAGGCATATAAGTCCCAAATTTATTTGGGCACAATGGCTCCCATCCCAATTTGGGACTTATGTCCATCCCATCGAGGTATAGGTTCCAAAAAAGTTTTGGCTCTTATTTCTTATAGGTATGCCTCTTAATTATTCATTAACCTAGATAAGTTTCAAGATGTGATAAAAATGTGGCGCAGGGACATAAGACCCAAGGACATAACGCCCACTCTTTATTTTTGGGAGTTTTGTTCCACTTGAGTGGGACGACATTTAATTTAAGAATTATATCCCACTTGAGTGAGACATTAGCCCAACATATTTTTTATTTAACTGGGACATAAGCCCCACACTTTTCGAAATATAAAATAATAATGTAGAATAACTTTTGTTCTATTTTATTTGCGTTTTGTTTCAGATTCTTTAAATGAAAAAGAAACTTTGAATACAACCAACCTCGCATGATAAGCGCGGGTCATTTTGAAAATTATCTCGCAAATAGGGCGGTCATCACAATACAAAGATAAGAAACGAATAAATCCCACCTGTTTTAATTGGTGGAAGGCAAAGCGGAAAAAAATTTGCTTACATGAGAATATATTTGATTTTCGGAACCCAAACGCGAAGCGGAAAAAAATTTTGCCCACGGGAGAATCAATTTTGAGGTGTGAAAATAAAAATTCGCGCGAATTTTTATTTTCACACCTCAAAATTGATTCTCCCGTGGGCAAAATTTTTTTCCGCTTCGCGTTTGGGTTCCGAAAATTAAATATATTCTCATGTAAGCAAATTTTTTTCCGCTTCGCGTTTGCTAAGTTATAACACAAACAGGACTTAGGCGTATAAATAGTGAAGTATGTTTGTAGGCTGGGGACATGCTGTCCTGCTTTGGATACACTATTGGATAGGCGTATGTGCCAATAGGGTGGGACATAAGTGCAAAATCGAATTTTGTAACTATCCCAAATCCAGTTGGGAAATAATTTTATAATTTGTGAATTCTTCGTTAGTGAGACATAACGTCCATCTTTTATTTGTGGGTCTTATGTCCAACCTGAGTTTGACAATTAATTTGGAACTTATGTCTCACTCAATTGGGACTTAAGTCCACAAATATTAAGTGGCTGTTATGTCCATGGGCCTTATGTCCCTTTGCCAAGAATATGGCATTTCAATACCAAACTGACTACAGGTGGTTACATTGCAATTTTTCCTAAGCTCCACTTAGCAGGATTTGCCTCACCGAAAAAGTGAAATAATGCCGAATCGGCGTTATTTCACTTTGTCATTGTGAAATAAGCCCGAATGTTGAAATTCGGCCTTATTTCGCTTTTGAAAGTGAAATAACGCCGAATTTTGGAATTCGGCGTTATTTCGCTCGGCGTTATTTCACGGCACCGGAAAGGTCAAAAGTGTTCATATTTTTTATCATGTCATAATGAATCATGTCAGGGCCTGCAGAAGATCCCTTGCATTCTGAAATAGCGTTTTGAAGTTCTTGAAAAGAAAATGGTCGGTTACAAATATCTGTTTGGTTTGAAGGGATATTCAAACTGACTGATTCGATATGAATTTTATGACTTAAAAAATCTGTGCTGTAGTTTTGTGAATTAGAGTTTTCAGAGAAAATTTTCGAAAATTCTTCCGTAATGTCTTTCTTATTTGTTAATATTTGATTGTTGGATATAATAGATGTAATAGCTGTAGATTTTATTTTTCCGTTCATATTTCTTATTTTTCTAAAAACTTCTGAGGACGGTGTCCGGCTAGTTATTGTACTTATGTACTCCTCCCAAGATTTTTTTTAAACAAACGAGTCATTTGTCTTGCCTTATATTTAGCTGATATAAAGTTTTTGAAATCGGTTAGGTTTAGTGTTCTATTATAAACTCTGAGTAATTTTTTCCTTTTTTTTTAAATAATTTTAATTTCACTGTTCCACCAAGGAACCTTTTTGTTTGTAGGGGGGTGAGAAAGTGACAGCGGGATAGACTTGTTAGCTGCTTCGAGAATATTTGTACGTATGAAATTTTCATGTTGATCAATGTCATCAAAATCGATGTTCTGAAAATCTAAGGATAAATTTTGTCTGTAAATGTCCCAGTTTGCTTTTTTAACCAAAAATTGTTTACGTTTGTCATCTCCATTTGTACTATCTATGATGGGTATTATGATAGTGAAATGATCGCTACTGTGCAAATCATTACAAACAAACCATTCGAAATAATTTTCTAAAATAGGTGAAACAATTGTTAGGTCAATACAACTATAGGTTTTATAGGCTAGACTGAAATGTGTAGGATCGCCATTATTTAGGAGACTTAATTGATAACTATTTAATATACCTTCAATCATTTTTCCCCTTCTATCTATTTTTACAGATCCCCACAAATTATTGTGGGAATTAAAATCTCCCAATAGTAAAAAAAGGGCTGTCAAATTGGTTAATAATATTTTCCATATCAAATTGAGAAATATTTTCAGATCCGGGTAAATATATGTTACAAATAATAAATTTAATAGGAAAAAACATTCGTATTGCCACAGCTTGAAGATTGGTTTGTAAATCTAGTTTTTCACAACAAAAGGAATCTCTCACGAGTAAGGCAACACCACCATGTGAAATAGTATTGGAATTGAGATTTTTATAAAATATTTTATAATTTTTGAGTTTTGGATCGTGATCAATTTTAAATTTAGTTTCTTGTATGCTACAAACTAAAGGCTTATAATTATTTACTGGTAAGAAGTTGAAATTCATTATAATGACTATAGAAGCCATCACAATTCCATTGAATTATATTTAAGTTATTCATAATTATATAAATTCTGATTCTGAGTGTAAGTCACTGGATAGACTATAGTTATCGTTGGTGTTATTTTTGATATTTTTTTTATTTGTATTTTTAAGGTTACGCTTTGCTCTGTTCGATAGCTTAGTAGGAAATATTTTAAAAGTACCTTGATCTTTAGTAATAATTTTCTTTATAGGGACGTCCAAAGAATTTTCGTCTGATGACTTTATGGGACGTTTTGTTGTTGTTGGTGAAGAGCTGGTACACATATCCATGGGTGTTGTTGTTGATTGTGAACTTGCTTCAGAATGTGATGTCATCTGTTGTATTCTGCTTGTTTCTTGATTCTCTAGTGGTTCCAGTTGTATTTTCTCTGAGCGATAGGTTGAAAGCTATGATCGAACAAAAGAGAGCGGATTTCTCTCATGGTATAGTTTTTTAGCTTCTCTTATGTCTACTTTTTCTAATACTCTTATGCGCTGAATTTCCTTCTCTTTAATGAAGATTGGGCATAGCCTTGAAAAAGCATGATGACAGCCAAGACAGTTCACACATTTACTTGTTTTTTTTGCATTTTTCCTCATCTTTTAAGTGGAATTTCTCGGAACAATTAGAACAGGTTTTTGTTAATCTGCAAACAACTGCGATATGACCAAAATGCAGACAATTCATGCATCTAAGTGGGAAAGGTATATAAGGTCGCACTTTTGCTCTCATATAGCCAATGTCGATGTATTCGGGAATACATGAGGTAGAAAAAATTATTGTGTACAGACTGCTGTCTTCTAAGACACCTGTTGATTTATTTTTTTGCTTCATGCGTCTTATATCGATGACATTTTGATTACTTAAATTATACAGAATATAATTTTTGTCCATATAATTAAAATCAGGGCATAAGATAACACCTTTCACATTGTTTAGGGTTGGATGTTCTGATATTTTAATTAAAATGTTTGAATCTAAATTCGTCAATTTGATGAGTTTGTTAGCTTGTTGTAAGTCTTTAGTGTATACTAGGACAGTTCCATTTTTAATTTTCACACACTTTAGAACGTCACCACAAACAAGAGAAATTATTTTTTTTAACAAAAAGGGTGAAACTTTTTCCATGTTCATATTTTGTTCAGATCTTTCAATTATTAAAAATTTACGGCCTGGTGAAACATTAGCTAATTTCTTAGTTTCGTCGAATAAAAGTTTATTCCACAATAACTGCGCCTGTTCTTCCATTGTAGATGAAAAATATAGAAAGCAAGATTATACTGATCACTCTTATTAACTTCTTTCCTCTTTGAAAGCGTAAACCAGACTGTGAAAACTTTGGATATTATATGCTTTACACCTTATTCATAAAAGAGATTAATTACAAATCTCATTTTGACTGGATATCTTACATATTTCGAATTACTTTGTGAGTAAGTTTGGAGGCTTCCAGTTAAAAACGGGAATTTCTGAAATTTAAGATAGTTTTTTGAATTGCTGATACTTTCAGAAAAAAAAACTCTCATACTAGGTTTTTTTCTTTACGTACGTTGAGGTGAGCTTTCTAAAAAGATTTGAAATTTTTGGATTGGAAATACATATAATTTTCTTTTTTTTATTTTGAAGTACAAACCGATAAAATTGAATTTATTTCAAACTGTCCACAAAACAAAAAAATATTTTTTGCATCATTCTTTTTTGTGGTAAAATTCACTTAAGATGTTGTTTCCTGGCTTTGAAGAACGAATTTTACATGTTTTCTCATAGTTTTAAACAAATATTATGAACAAAAATTAAAACTTTGAGCAACCCAGTTATACATTTTATTTTTTATGACGACAAGAGCTGCGTTCCTTTGGGAATTAATATTTATCCACTGCTTGGTACTTAAAGCTGCTTTGAACTTCTTTTTCAATATTGCAAAAGAAGTTCAAAGTAGTTTTAAGTACTAAGCAGTAGATAAATGTTCCCAAAGGAATGCAGCTAATGATGCAGGTTCTTTGTTTTTTTTTTTATTTTGTGGGGGCCCCTATTTTGTGGGAGCCCGTGGCTGTAGCTCCGGTTGACCCGCCCTAAATCTGGCCCTGGTGTAAGTAAAAGTTGCAGAGTTTGCAGATGATCCAATAACAGGGCAGCCACATCTATCTTTTATTGCTTTTATCTAAAGCAAAAGGGATGGCAAATGACATAATGTGACATAATATGTTTATGAATGCTATCATTGATTTATGAGGGTTAGTAAAATCCTTTTTTTTATTTGTTGCTCATTTGAATGCTGCAAATCTAGGCTTCAAATATGTGTGGTTTTTCGTTCCAATTTTTATTTTTGTCTTAACTGTATAAGGAATTGGGCGAAGCGAACTCCTCACCAGCCTCATCGCCAGTGGCGTATTAAGGGGAAAGGAATAGGGGGGCTTAGGAGGCACAAGATCCCCCCCAAGCCTTCCAGATCATTTTATTTTAGAGGATTTCACAATAATGTGTTATGGTTAACGAAAAATTTTTTCGTATATCTTATAGATTTAGAGGGAACTCAGATATTCGAGGTCCCTGCAAGTTCTGAAACTTTTGTTTATTTAAATAAGATCCCTAGCTTCATCATTGGGTAATAGGGTGTGTCCCTTTTGTATGGTCGTAAAGTAACGAAACATACGAGATACGAATCATACGAGTAACGATGCGATTCCAGTTTCAATATTAAATCCGATGTATGAGATACGAATTGAAGTGATACATTCAATTTGTCACATATCGCATCTCTTATCGGTATCGTTACCGTAGTCAGTTAACTACAAATATATCTGGAACTTACTTTTGTGTCCATAAACACAGTAGTGCCAACGTTCAACAATCGTTGTGTTTTCGACAATTACACTAGTTTAATAAAATCTTGCGATTCCTCATAGTTTTATATTTTGTATGTGTGGTGCACTTTCTGGCAAAGATTAAAAATCTATGAATAAGTTATAAAGATATGATTATTTTTAAATAAATTTCCTTTAAAAAAAATTTAAAATTAAAATATTGTAAAAAACTAATGAAAAACTAGGTCTGTTTGGGTTCTTTTTGAACAAAAATATGAAACCTGTCAAATTTTGAGGAGTGTGGATGAAATCCTCCCAGAGAAAAAAAATTGAGCAAAAGTACCCAAACACTTTTTGACAAAATTTTCTGCTTTTTTTAACAACAACAAATGTAAACAACAACACCAATTGAAAAAAAAATAAATAAAGACACAAAAAATTTAAAACAACTTTGTATTATTTTTGAAACACTTTTTTATTATTTTTTTCATAAAAACACTTATTTATTTTGATTATTAGGTACACCACTAAAACGCGATAAATAAAATTAAAAACACAACACAAAGCCACACTGCCATGTTTGTAGTTTGTTTTATTTTTGTTGTACTTGTCGCACAAATAAGAAAAAAAGAGAAAGCACTACCTTTTGACAGATTTCAGATTTTTGTCCGAAGAAATTTTTGGGGCAGAAATTCGCACGAAGGGGAAATTTTTTCTCTCTCGCGGCCATCTTTTTTGTGAAAAAATGCACAATTTCCAATACCCAAACAGAAATTGGGCTGGAAATGTTGAAAAAAGTTGAAATATTTCTGTTTTAGGCAGTACCCAAACAGACCTACTATTCGAAAAAGAGAAAAACATGACATTTTTGGTGTTTTTACTAAATAGTCTATTTTTATCCTTTAAGCATTTATAGATATTGAACATGTAACGGAGAAAAGAAAATACTTTATCTTTCAACATAATGGTCACAAAAATTGAATACGGCTGAAATTAGATAAAATATGGACTTTCAAAATCTACTGTTTTTGGTCTCTTTGAGCCATTTTTCTTTAACACATTTTACAAGTTGTAATTAGGAGTTTTGTATGTTTTTATGTTTATCAATTTATACTTTATTTTCTAAAACACTATCTCATATGATATCGTTTATCCTAAATCCCAAAACTATTTTCTAATTTTACAAAATGTTTCAAATGAAAATAGATTTAGTATTTGTTTTAATATTTTCTAAATTTTGCAAATATGTTTGCATTAAGTGGTTTTATGGTTATAATGATAAGGAAGTAATTTTAAATTTATTTATCTGACTTAATTCAAGCGAAACAATATATATGAATAACAATAAAAATAATAATAATAACAAACTAAAAATATAAAAATATAAATACAAATAAAATTAATATTATATATATACATTATGTACAGGTCAAAAAACAAAAATTTTAATGACAACAAAAAAATAATCAAATTAATTAGAGGTTAAGGTAAGGAGACATATAGTTCCTTTCGAAGGGATGATAGGCTCTTATTAAAGTCGAGGATATTATGTGCACTATTGGCAAGGCGTAGCATTCTAGTGATAGGGTTAAAATGACCATAGTTGGTGCGATGAGTGGGGAGACGAAAAAAGGGGACTGATCTAAGGTTGCGTGGGTTTGTATTTATGGAAAACAACTCAAGGAGTTTTGGGGAATCGATGGTACCGGTAATAATTTGATTTACGAAAAGAATGTCTGCTATCTCACGGTGCCTGGCAAGGGTAGGTAGATCAATTAAAAGAAGACGATTTTCGTAAGGGGGCAAGATAAGAGGGTCTGACCATGGAAAACTACGTAAAGCAAAACGGAGGAACCTACGCTGCACTGCTTCAATTCTGAGGGATTGGGTTATTTGATAGGGGGACCAGACCTGACTTCCATACTCAAGAATAGGTCGAACGAAAGTGATGTACAAGGTCTTGGTTACATAGGGATTGGAAAATTCTTTTGACCAGCGCTTGATAAAACCAAGGGATGAGTTTGCTTTCGCAATAATTTGATCAATGTGAGCCCGAAAATTGAGCTCTTTGTCACATACAATCTCGAGATCACGAATTGAGGTAACAACGGGAATGATATCATTTCGAAAGTGATAAATTCTAGGAGGGGATGGTAGACGTTTGCGGGAAAAAGTCATTGATTGGCATTTGTTCACATTTACTTCTAAGAAATTATGTTCACACCATATAAGAAAAGAATTTAAGGTCCATTTTCTTCACTCGGAGTTGAACATAACTTGAGAATTTTTAATATAAAAATTCTCAAGTTTTGTTCAACTCCGAGTGAAGAAAATGGACCTAAGTCTTCTTGAAGAAAAGAAGAATCAAATGAGGAAGAGATTACCTTAATGATCTTTATATCATCTGCATATATAGTAAGTTCGGAGTTGGTTATAATACTGGTTACATCATTTATGGCTAAAATAAATAAAAGAGGTCCAAGATGACTGCCCTGAGGAACACCTGACGTGGCAAAGATGGGATTGGACACAGCACATCTGAAAATAACGTTATAAACACGATTTTCTAAGTAGGACTTAACCCAAGTAATAAAAGATGGTGGGAAACCTAAGGCTTTTAATTTTAAATAAATGATTTGATGGCTAATCTTATCAAACGCCTTGCTAAAGCCGTTTGTTATGACATCGACTTCATAACCTTTTTCTAGAGCGCACAGCGTTGTCGAGACGAATTGAGAAAGATTCGTCGTTGTATATCTTCCTTTTAGGAAACCATGCTGAATAACGAATGCATACAATAAAACCACTGCTAATCACCATTTTTTAAAACACGTGTTAAAGAAAAATAGCTTAAAGAGACCAAAAACAGTAGATTTTAAAAGTCCATATTTTATCCAATTTTAGCCGTATTCAATTTTTTTCCTTTAAAAAGTCGATTTTTTTTAAGTGTTTTGATACAATACAGATTTGTTGTTTATTACTCAAGATATAGCCCGAATACTAAGTATGCTAAAAAAAAAGACAAGAAACTTATAAATTATATCTCGAAAACGTATCCATTGTTATTTTTTTTTTAAAGTGATTTCCGAGTTCCTAAAGTCACACAACTTGATCAAAACCAAATAGTTTAATCACCAGTTGAACGAACACCGCGCACATGATAAACTTCACAAGCAATCAACGAAGTAAACCAACACATTATGTATGCAGGTACACAAAATCTATAATCTATCTTTCTCATTAGTCCAGACAAAACAAAACATAAAAAAGGGCAAACCCAGAAATAATTCACATAGAGCTGAAAATTGGTACAGAGCATTTAAATGTCGATTAAAGTAAATTGTCAAAAGTCCCCAAAAGTTCTATGTGTGCATAAAAGTTATTCAAGTTTTAATGTCGAAAATGTAGGTTTTTCATATATAACTTTGAAACGGGAGAAGCTATAAAAAAAAGTATATAGATGACTTGTTGGTTTTGCAATTTACTAAAAAAATGAACAAAACGACTAGATTAAATGCCCCAGGTGGCAATCCAGTTAAACTGGTAAATCCACTCTCTTTAGAGGTCAGTCCTATGGATTCTGGGGAGGACCAATTACACAGGTCAACACGAAATTTGTGCTTGGGTTGTGACTATGAAATTATGATAGATATATTGATACTCATCTGGAAAATATTTTTTTTTTTTTTTAATTTGCTTTTGAGGTCAGCAGAGCAAGTTCCAGTTTTCAAGTAAATCTGTTGTAGCATTACTTGTGCACCACATTGTATACACATCTGGTGTGTGTATACAATGAACGGTTTTGCATAAAGCAGAACATTACACAGTTAACATTTATCGTATGATACCTATTTCTTATCTTTGACTTGTGCCAAGATTTGTTAATAATGTATCATTCGTATTCAGGTCGTCAACGAGAGAACATCTCTTTAATAAATATAATTACTTAAAATACACAGAAAATAATAAATTTCGTAAAATTACGAAAATCCTTTCATACACTACATTTTCGTTGGCCCAACGAAACTTTCGTTGGCTCAACGAAAATATGTAATTTTTCGTAATATGAAAACCTTCATCAATTAATGAAAACGTTTCATACACTTTTTCTCCCTACCTAGTGCCAAAAAATCCAACTTAATGAAAAGATTCATCACTTAACGAAAAATTTCATACTCATTTTAAAGAATAAAAATGAGAATTTTTTCCTTACTTTATCAAAGTTTTAATTAAGTAACGAAAAAATTCATTAACTTATGAAATTCAACATTAACTAACGAAAATCTTCATAAGCTTATATAAATTCTTCATATACTAATGAAATATTACATCGGCTTATGAAAAAATACATCAGTTAACGAAAAAAAATCGTTGCCTTACAAAAAAAAATCGTAGACTTGGGTGCATTTCTGTTTTAATGATTAAAAATTGAATCTTGCTGGATATAGTTCACATTATGTTTTTGTTTAAAAATCTATGTAAGTTGGGCTGAGTATAAACAATATTTGCGTATTGACAAGGTGTCTCACGATAAGTCAGTCAACTGATGAGTCCAAGTGAGTTCCACCGGGATAAATGCCAATTTTTTGTTTGGACTATTAAATCAATGATTTAACAGGTCCAATTAAATATTTATAAAAAGAAAAATGAATGAAAAAATTCGTAGGTTAACGAAAAAATTCGTAATTCTACGAGAAGAATGTAAAAATAATCTACTAAAAAAATAATGAATACAACGAAAAGTTTTGTTAGCTAACGAATATTTTTTCGTAATTTAATTAAAATATTCATAAAATTTACGAAAAACTTCGTTAGCTTACGAAAGTTTTAATTAAATTTTACGTTAATTGATGAAAAAAATTCGTAAAGTGATGTAAAAATTCATTAATTCTCGATCAAAAATAAAATACCAAAGTTTTCGTTAATTGATGAAGTTCTTCATTAACGTATGAAAGCCATTTCGTTGAGCCAATTAAATTTTTCATCGGCTGAAAATTAATTAAATTTTCGTTGGCTCAACGAATTTTTTCGTTGTATTTACGTAAGGATTTGGTTCAGTGTAAATAAGTTTTTTTTTATTTAATATTAATAATTTATAGTGGATAATCCCACAATTGGTGACCCCTACGTAAGTCAACATGCCTAATGATACAATTTCGTCCAGCGACGCCGCAGCCAACAACACATCACCACCGCCTCCACCAGCTCCAGCACCAGCTCCATCATCTGATACCACACCGATGCAGCGCTTCATCGTCCGCCCACCTGCATTTAATGCCGATCGTCCAGCTCTGTGGTTTGCGCAACTCGAAGGGCAATTTCATCTTGCTGGTATAACCGATGAGACCACCAAGTTTTTCTTTGCTTCTTCCCACCTGGATGCTTTTGCTGCCGCTGAGGTGGAAGACATTATTCTTCATCCACCTGCAGCAATTCCGTATATGAGGTTAAAGGGTGCTCTCATCGAGCGATTAACTTCATCGCAGGAGTCGAGACTTCATCAGCTGCTGGACAAAGAAATTTTGGGTGATCGCAAGCCATCTCAATTTTTGCGGCATTTAAAAGGTCTTGTGGATAATGTCCCAATTAGTATTCTTCGAACCAAGTAGCTGAGCAGACTCCCAACTGGAGTTCAAAGCATTCTAGCGACACAACAAGAAACATCATTGGATAAATTAGCCACACTCGCCGACCATATTATGGAAATTTCGTCTTCCAATCAACAAGTGGCAGCAGTAGACGCTTCTATTGCCAGACAACAAGATGTTTCACCACTCGAACCGCGGCTATCTAGACTCGAAGGCGTAATCAGCAAGCTGGTAAGTTCAATTAAAAATTCAACTCAACAACATCCACGTGCTTTCAGCCAACCACGAAACCGTTCACGATCCCGTTCTCGACCACCATCACCTAACGGCCTTTGCTGGTATCACGCCACATGGGGAGAGCTAGCTACAAATTGCCGCTCTCCATGCAACTTTTCGGGAAACGGAGCAGGGAGTCGATAATAGCGGTACACGACTCCTCACTCAAATCACACCGCCTCTTCGTTTCTGACAGCGCTACAAAAATCCACTTTCTCGTGGACACTGGTGCTGATCTTTGCGTCTATCCGAAAAAACTTACCACAGGTCGTCGACCAGAAATAGGCTATTCTCTTTACGCAGCAAATGGGTCGCAAATCAAAACGTTTGGTTGCTTCGGAATGCAGCCCAAACCTGTCAAAGGTTTATTGATGAGGTGACAAGGGAACTCGACTTTGTTTTCCCGTATATAGACGACATTTTGGTTGCATCTAAAGACGAAAATGAACATCGAAACCACCTCCGCATTCTTTTTAAACGTCTTTCTGACTATGGAGTTGAGGTCAACACTGCGAAATGCTGCTTTGGACAAACTGAGGTTGATTTCCTTGGATATCACGTATCCACTGAAGGAATCCGCCCGCCACCAGATAGAGTAGAAGCCATCGTCAATTTTCGACAACCAGAGACCGTCAAACAATTACGTGAGTTCCTTGGCATAATTAATTTTTATCGTAAATTTCAGAAAAATGCAGCAACGTGCCAAGCTCCTCCACACAAGTGTCTTCAAGGTCCCGATGTCAAAAGTTCAGACAAAATAAACTGGACTAAAGAACGTGAAGATGCTTTTGTTGCTTGTAAAGAGCAACTTCGGAACGCCACCCTACTGGTCTATCCAGACACAACATTGCCGTGGGCTGTTTTTACCGATGCTTCTCTAAGTGCCGTAGGTGCGGTACTTCAACAACGAAGAAATGCAATTTGGGAGCCCCTCGCATTCTTCAGCCAGAAACTTCAACCATCGCTGAGTAAACGTAGCCCTTACGACCTGGAGCTACATGCAATTTTCGCTGCAGTTCGAAAATTTAGACACTTGCTGGAAAGGCGTGCAGTTACGATCTTTACAGATCACAAGCCACTTCTGCATGCATTCTCTCAAAATCCATATAAGGCCACGCCATGGCAATTTCGACGTTTGGATTACATCAGCCAATTTTCGACCGACATTCGAAACGTATCTGGCAAGGACAATGTTGTAGCCGACGCCTTGTCACTAGGGATGCAAAACATCGACATCGTTCATTTTGTTACTCGTTTTTCTTTTTTTGCATAATAACAGAACTTGAACTCTCAAACTCAATCTTTTTTGTCTAGTGTTCAAAGCTTCAAAGTTTTTTTTTAATGTTTTCATTCAAAAGACTGTTTCTGTGTGTTCAGAAATCAGAACGCGACCATCAGAGGCTTACGTTGAGTTGCCGGGGCTCCGGGACAATATTAATTTTAAGGGGCCATTTCGACATTTTTTTAAAAAGGATATGTATACGCCTTTCTCTTTTTTTGGGGGCCCCAGAAGTATTATTTGTTGGTCGCTTAGATTATTTTAGTAGCATTTTTTGAGGTCCCTGAGGTAATATTTTTTCTACTTTATTTATAATAACAGTTTCCTTCTCTGCATTGTCTCCAGTCAGGGCATTAGCTTCAGTTGGGGCCTCGGGGCACCGCCCCCCTTGGCCCAATGGTGTGTACGCCTATGGCAACCATTATTGACATGCTTGTGAGTTACGTTCAGAGCTCTGAACGTTAAAAAAATTGATTCCATTTGATTAGAATTGATGGTATTTATATATAAATAAAAACGAAAATCGTATTAAGAAAATATGTTTCATTTTGTTGATAAATTTGTCTGTTTTGTGGTACCTAAAAATTGAATTCAACTTAGGTTTTTGGGTTTTAAACAGATAAGACATAAATATTTTGTTCTTTAGATACAGTAGAACGTATTTATGTCCAACAAAAATACATCGGGAAAACATCGATGTATCGAAGATAGAACCGATGTTTTTTTAAAATCGATGTTGTAAATAAAACATCGATGTATTCAAACATCGATGTTTTTTTAACGATGTTGCATCCCTACTTGTCACGTGTTGAATCCATCGCTACTGCTATCTCTTCGTTGACCTGGCGCAAGCACAAGCTGATGACAACGAACTACAAAAGCGACTACGGAATCCACCACATGACGCATTACGTCTCCAGCCTGTGAGTATTACTGAAAGTGAACAACCAATTTATTGCGATGTAAATGGCCCATTACTGCGCCCTTTTGTGCCCGTCGCCAGAAAATCTTTTCATCTCTTCACAGTGTCAGCCATCCTGGAGCTAATGCGTCAGTTGAACTGGTTTCACAGCGATATGTCTGGCCCGGACTGAGAAAAGATTGCCGCCTTTGGTCTCGTGCATGTCTAGCATGCCAACGAAATAAAATCTCTGGCCACGTTGTGTCACCAGTGAACGATTTCCCCTCTGTTCGAACCCATAGATTCGAGCACATTCACGTCGACATAACCGGACCATACGTTCCATCAAGGGGATATCGCTACTGCCTTACGATCATCGACCGCTTCTCTCGTTTTCCTGAAGCTTTTCCATTAGAAGACACCGGAGCCAAATGCGTGCCTGGAAAATTATTCGCTGGTTGGATATGCCGTTATGGTGTGCCACTTCGGATAACCACCGATCAGGGAGTTCAGTTTGAGAGCCAGCTGTTTAATGCCCATAGTCAACTACTAGGCAGCAAACATATTCATACTACCACATTCCATCCACAGTCAAATGGCATGGTCGAGCGCCTGCACCAACAGTTAAAGGCCGCGATTCGGTGCCATGAAAGTTCATCTTGGATCGACACACTGCCGATAGTTTTGCTTGGCATCCGCACAGCATGGAAGGATGACTTAAAAGCCACACCAGCTGATATCGTCTTTGGTGAACCGCTGAGATTACCTGGTGAGTTTCTTTTACCATCTCCTTCTAATCATTTATCGCCCAAAGATATTGCCAAACGTCTGAGAGTCCAGTTTGCAAATCTTGCCGAAGGGGATTATTGTAGCATTACTTGTGCACCACATTGTATACACATCTGGTGTGTGTATACAATGAACGGTTTTGCATAAAGCAGAACATTGCACAGTTAACATTTATCGTATGATACCTACTTCTTATCTTTGACTTGTGCCAAGATTTGTTAATAATGTATCATTCGTATTCAGGTCGTCAACGAGAGAACATCTCTTTAATAAATATAATTACTTAAAATAAATAAGTTCTTTTTATTTAATATTATATAATAATTTATAGTGGACAATCCCACATCTGTCTTTTACAAAAATTGTCGTGCGTAATTTTGCCAAAAACTCGAGAACGTCTTAACCGATTTGGCTAATTTTTGTTTTGTTTTCTTCATTTTAATGCTGTTTTCATATTCATATTCAGAAAAATAAAAAAAGGGAAATTTAAGAAGAGAAAAGAAAAATTAAATCGAAATTTTCGTTTTGTTCGAATTTTTATCAAATGGGAGCTTGAGGCATCATTTTCATTTGATACCTTCTATTTTCAATATTTATTGTAAAAGTAATTCACTCTGATGGTATTTTTACTATACAAAAAAAACTGCTTACACAAAAAACTGTATCCAAATTGTAGCCAAACTAGTTCATATTGAAATTCTTTATTTATTGAAAAGTTAAATTAATTTGTTTGCATAGTTTTTTCTTATTATTTTGTTGCATATACAGGGTGTCTAAAAAATAATGGATTAAACGGAATGGGCTGATAGGCTTACTTAAGATCTCTCAGAGTTTGGTAACTTGTAAAATTGTACATCCCAAATAATTACAGTTCTTGTGAAATTTCGAAAAATCCCTACTATGCAACAGTATTTTGCTTCCTCTGCCCATAATTGATTTTTTTCTTACAATTCTTTCACAATTAATAAATAAAAATATGTCTTATTTCATAAGCCATTTTTCTGCAAATTAATTAACAGTTCCGAGTTTCATAAAAACTCAATTTCTTACTTTTATTTCAGAGCATCATAGGCGGATCCAGGGGGGGGCACGGGGGCACGTGCCCCCCCCCCCCCCCAGAACTTAAAGTTCATACTTAAAGGAAATCAAACTATAAGAGTTTTTAAAATATATGAATAATAACACAAAGAACTTGAGTGAAACTCTTGTCTATTTCTGGCTGAAAATGCGAATTTTATTGTTTGTTGCATCCCTTTCCCATGAAAAGCTCCACCTCACAAATAAGTAAACGGCTATTTGTTGGGTACACACGAATTTTTTTTTCGATTTAAGAAAAAGTGAATTTTCAAAGTGATTTTGGTGAAAAATTTTGATATGGACATCGAATGACATTGAATGATATTCTAAAAAAAAAAAATAATTGTATATGCAACTCTATTTTTTCATACGGAGGGGTTAAAAAATGTCCACTTTTCTCGTTGTTTTTTTTAACATTAGTGTTTTCAAAATAGCGGAACACGCCACAACATTGCATAAACTATATATTATAGAACTGCTGGATATGTAGAACAAACTTGCATTTTAGAAGTTTGCCAAGTTTGCACCCCGAAAATAAAGACCCCTTGAAAAAAACTCCTCAAAAGCGACCCTTACTTATAGATTTTTATAAATATTATTTTATTGAGAAAATTTCTCCAGGGATACCTTTAAAAATATGTAAAAAAAAATAGTGTTTCAAATTTCAAAAGAATCGGTGCAGTAGTTTTGAGGAGCACCGGCGTTGATAACATTAGTTGTGGGGATAACGATTTAAAGTTTTGAACTCTGGACTAAAAGACTAAAACGTTCCTAAGGGAAGTATTAAAATACTCAGAACTTGGTCAATTTGGCTGCAAGAGACCTACAATTTGAACACAATATTCTTGAGATATAAAACAATTTAACCCCTTGTAGCCCCATGTGACATTTCTGTAACAAACCGAAAAAGATTGCATAAAAGCTCTACAAACTATTTTTTTTCTTTTGAAGCTTCTAATATAATCTTTAAGTATTGCTTTATCGAAATAGTACCTACTTCAAATTTCTAATAAATAGCACCAATAGTTTTTAATTGACAGTTAATGTTAAAAGTTGGGCTTTTTTTTGAAAATAAGCTAATTTGTGTAAAAACTACGAAATTCAGAAAAAAAAAAGTTTTCATTAGTTTATTTTATTTTATTTTATTTTTGGATTTTAGGAAAGTGCCTAAAAATTAATATTAGATAGTTTTTTGCCTGAATTTTTGCATTTTTATATAAAAATAAATTATTTAAACTTTTTTTTACTCCCTAAATATCAAAATAACTAAGTAAATAATGACTTTATTGAATTTTTAAAAAATACGTGTTTTATTAAAGATAAAGGCCATTCGATTGACTTATTAATTTTTAAATTTACGACCTTGGGTTACAAAAGGTTAATGCAAATAAAAAAAAAACAAAACTGGGTTTCCCAGCAAAAAAGTATGATTCAGTTTTTTTGTTATTCTTAGGAACTTTAATATTTATTAGATTGAAGTCTTTAGTATATGACTAAAAACTACTAGATCATTAAATAATATTATAATTATGTGGATAATATTGCCAAATTTTATAAAAAATCAATTAAAAAACATAAACATTTTTTTTTTCAAAATTTCATCTTTAAAACTTAATTTCTCAAAAACTATTTGATGAAACAACTTAAGTCAAAAAATAAAATAAAGAATAGATTACTAACTTTAATATAGCACAGGATTGTAAGTGCATTTTCAGATTTTTTATATTTTTTTTCTCCCGGCTAATCCAGGGGTAAGTGGGTAAGCACTTAAGTGGTTTTTACTGTAACAAGAAAATGAAAATTTTTCCTTCCCAATAACTTTTTGGTCATTTGGTACCTATTTGATGTGGGAAATGTGCCTAAATATTTTTGGCCAGGTTTTAGACCACTGTGGGTCGTTAAAATTTTCTGCTTGTTAGTCAGTCGTATGATACTTCACTTTATTTCTAACTGTTATTGCTGTTTTTTTGCCAATCCATCCCTTGTGCCCCCCCCCCCCCCCCAGAAAAAAATCCTGGATCCGCCCCTGCAGAGCATTAAGACGACAAAAATTTGTATTGTGTGACTCTGGTTTATTATTTTTAAAACTTGTCCCACTATTGCAGTTTTCGAAAAAGTATAAAAGTTGCCAAAGTTGAAGTTAGATAAAAAAATATTACAGTTTGAACTCAACAAAACAGGGTTTTTCGGAGCAAAAAACCCTTGTATTCATCATAACTTTTTTCTTATAATTTAAGTCGAATAAAGTGCTTTGGCAAAAATGTAGAGCTTTAAATTATCTACATTTTATACCTTAACAGTTTTTTTGTACAATGCACGGTTCTTGCACTACAGCTCATAAGACTCGGGTTAGGCTCACAGGGTATGAAAATTGTATTTTTGCTCCCAACACTACAAAAGCAAATCTTAGAAGGGGAAAGGGTGATTATATTTTTATTTTTGTCGACCTGTGTTATTGCTTAGGTATAAATATTGAGGGACGGAGTTCAAAGATGCAAAGAACTCCCCCAAACAAATTTACAGCGAAAAAGGGACCAAGAAAAATGAAGAGATCGACATTACAGATCAACAGAGTTTCCTCGAAGACAAAGGGATAGACTAATCAAAATCAAAGAACTACTTTGAAGAATGGCAAATTGAAATAGTGGCAAGAAAACAACTTGAAGTTCTAGTTCAAAGTCTTCAGCTGCAAGTGAAAAAACTCGAAGAGAAAGTTTCCTTACTTGACAAAAAAGATTCAGAGTCCACGCTTCAGTTAAGTCCAAAACATATTGAGCGTGAATATCAAACTGATGAAGAAGAGCTCTTGTTTGAAACTGAGAAAAAGAAAAATAAGCGTATCACAAAGAAACGTAAACCAAACGGGATGCCTGAGATTTGTTCAAGAAATCAGAAAAGCTCTAAAACCGAAAATAATAAGGAGTTGTTTACAGAAACTAAAGAAGCGAATAATGTGGTAGCTGTTGTTAAATCAAATTCTCACGCTAAAGGCAGCAAAAATTACGCCACCAAAAATTATGATCTCAGGATTTCCAATTTTTGGAGATCTTAAGAAAATAATAGAAAAATGTACTAAAAAAGCTTGCAAATACACATCGTACAACAAAGACAACTGGAAAGTCACAGTCGAAGAAGCCGACGAGTATAGATCTGTCACTGAAGAACTGAGCAAACACCAAATTCAATGGCACTCATATGTGAACAAAGCTACAAGGCCAATAAAAGTAGTAGCCAGAGGTCTTCATTCCTCGTGCTCTCCCGAGGAAGTAGTGGAAGATCTTGTACAAAAAGGCTTCCAAGCCCTTGATGCAGTCAATCTATTTAAGAATGAGACAATTAAAAACTCCTCTGGAGAATCGACGACAAGTAAGAGGTTATTACCTTTATTCATGCTAACTTTTGACAGTAAACAAAGTGTCGAGGAGATTTAAAATTGAACCACTCCGAAAATCTAAAGTTGTTCAGCAGTGCAAACGTTGCCAAGCTTTTGGTCATACCCAAAACTACTGCAACCGGGAGTTTGCTTGTGTAAAGTGCCAGGGTTATCACCCGGCAAGCTATAGAGGCTGCCCAGTTGCCAAAAAATTCCAAGAGTTCAGAATCAAAAATACATCTGCTAGAGACAAACCCAGAAAAACAGTAAATACCGATTTAACTGCTGAAAACAATACTAAGAATGAACCGCCTAAAAAAGCTGTTCAAAGTAAAAGCGATGAAAATAAAGCCTATTCTCAGATTCTAAAAAATGTGCGGAAGAATGAAGAGACTTCCATAAAAGAAATGCTACAACTCATTCTCCAAAGAATTGATAAACAGGATTTGAATATCAAACAGTTAAGCGAAAAAGTCGCTTTTAAAAAACAATGATGGACAGAACACTTAAAATCGCTACATGGAATGCAAACGGTCTTTTACAACACTTATCCGAATTAAAAATCTTTTTAGATCTAGAACATATAGATATTTGCCTGGTGTCCGAAACTCACTTCTCCAATGAGCAAAGTCTAGATAATGTAATAGAACACTATTCATGTTACCACGCTCCACATCCAGCTGACAAGGCAAGAGGTGGATCGGCGATTCTTATAAAAGAAAGCTTAAAACATTATGAAGAAACCAAGCTTACTAATGAAAATATGCAAGTAACAACTATTAGTATTGGTATGAAAAAGAAAGAGTTTAAGATAGCAGCTATATACTGCCCACCAAGGCGCTCCCCGACAGAAGATGACTATACAGATCTATTAAATCTTCTTGGGCATAACTTTCTTGTTGGTGGAGACTTCAATGCGAAACACACCCATTGGGGTTCAAGACTTATATCAACAAAAGGCAAAAGACTTTTCCAAGCAGGCCGTAAATACAATTGCGAATTCTATTCCTCCAGGTCGCCTACTTACTGGCCTTCCGATACTAACAAAATACCAGACCTTATTGACTTTTTCGTAGCTAAAGGAATCAAACGAAATCACATTTGTGTCGAAGGTAATTATGACTTGTCATCAGATCATACTCCAGTGATTCTAAAACTAAGTGAATCGGAAGTAATAGAAAAAAGTAATCCAAAGCTTGTAAATAAGAAAACAAACTGGAGTGATTTTAGAGAAAGGCTTTTAAGTTTTATAAATTTAAGATCTCCCATGGATACAATCGAGCAAATTGACCATGAAGTGGAACAATTTATTGCTAATGTGCAACAGGCCGCTGAAGAAAGTACTCCAACATTTTCTAATAGAAGACAAAATGAAATAAAATATCCTTTAGAGATAAGAGAGTTGATAATAGAGAAAAGAAGAGCTCGAAGAAAATGGCAAAATACTAGATTTCCAGATGATAAAACAACGTTTAACCTTATAAGCAACAATCTTAAAAAACAAATTTATAAATTCAAAAGTGATTCACTCAGTACATTCCTAAAGAATTTAACGACTGATGCTTCAATCGATTTTTCGCTATGGAAAGCAGCCAAGCGCCTGAAAAGACCGCAGTTACAATATTCGCCCTTGAAATCTCAAGATGGGAAATGGATCGGTAACCCAAAAGCCAAAGCTAACCTTTTCGCGGGCGGAGCATCTTGCGAATGTTTTTAAGCCATACCCAACAAACGCGGCTGAAAATAGCTTACAGTTTGTTGATAAGATAGATGAAAGTGAAATACCAATTGTAAGATTAAAAGAAATAAAAAGTTTGTGTTTACATAAACTATCAAATAAAAAATCACCAGGTTACGATCTAATTACTGCCCAGGTTATGAAAGAAATGCCATTTAAAGCCTTCATAAAACTCCAATATATAATAAATGTATGCCTTAAGCAACGGTATGTCCCACACCATTGGAAAATTGCTGAAGTTATTGTCATACCCAAGCAAGGTAAGCCACCTACAGAAGTGACGTCTTACAGACCAATATCGCTTATACCAATTATGGCAAAAGTTTTTGAAAAACTGCTTCTGAAGAGACTTAGCAAAATCATAGAAGAAAGAAGGTTAATCCCAAATCATCAGTTTGGCTTTAGAAATAAACATTCAACGGTCTATCGTGTTCATAGAATAACGGATGTAATAGAAAAAGCATTAGAAGAAAAACAAGTATGTTCAGCTATTTTCTTAGATGTTGCTCAAGCATTTTGACAAGGTTTGGCATGAGGGAATTGAAGAAAATAGAAGCCGGTGTACCACAAGGAAGTGTCCTAGGTCCTACCCTGTATTTACTATATACAAGGGATATCCCAGTTGGTAATCATACCATAATGGTTACTTTTGCAGATGATACCGCAATTTTGGTACCCGACAAATGTGTCTCTAAGGCAGCAGTAAAACTACAAAATGCCGTCGACACAGTCAGAGATTGGACCGAAAAATGGCGTATCAAACTCAATGAAACAAAATCTTCACATATAAAGGACATCATTTTTCTCTAGGAGTTATAATTTCAGAGTTACAGTACCGCAAATTGTATGTTTTTTTATATTTTAAATATTTTAAACAACCCTTAGAGTTAAGTGCGGAATTACTGAGAATGAGATACTTTGCGGTTCTCTTACTCTGAAAGTATAACTCCTAGAGAAAAATGATGTCCTAGGAAAAGAAAGATTAATTAATTTCCAATCTAAAAAGTCCTCTCTAGTTTTCTGTCCGACTAGTCTTTCTCGAGATATTGAGACAAATGCGTTTTTCAAAATGGCGGTCGCCCCACAAGACCAAACAATACGCAATCTGAGATTTGTACTTGGGATAAACCCCTCTTTAATACTGCATTCAAACTTAGCTGACGTCATAGCTTTTTCCAGATTTTTCCCCATTGACTGAACTATAGTTTCTATTCTTATTATTTAATAGGCATATTTAAGCGCGTTTTTTGTGTATTTTGCTTATTATAAGGTTTTTGTATGTTTTATAGAACTATTTTATATATAGAATTAAAGGTAACACATTAAGCTATCGAAAAATTCCAAAAAAAAGTGCATGTCACCACTGAATATTTTGATATTTCGATGTGCCAAATGCCTCGCTTAAAATCAAATTTTGAGAAGTAAATACCTAATATGTATTATTTTTTTTTAACAAACAAAAAAACTTTTGATACAGATTTATAGACAAGAGAAATACCTTTCATTTGATACCAATATTATTTCTGTAAACCCATTATTACGCATTCTACGATTAATTGTTCGAAAGATTAGCTGAAATCTTGATTGTGAAATCCGAAACTTCAAACTCAAATATCTCCAAAACCCCACTAACGAATTTGAAAATATTTTACCCACGTAATGTGCTTACCGTCACCTTTCATTTGATACCAATTTCGTTAGTGAACACACTGGGCCCAAGCTCCATAGAAAAATGTGCCATCTCCTTTACAAATAAAAAGATAAACAATATTCCAATATTCATTAATAATCAAGCTGTACCTTACGCCAATACGGCCAAATACCTTGGAATGACTTTGGATGCTAAGCTAAAGTGGAAAGAGCACATCAAAAAGAAAAGAGAAGAACTAAACTTGAAATTTAGAAAAATGTACTGGTTACTTGGTAACAACTCTGATTTATCAACCCAAAACAAAATAATGTTGTATAATCAAGTACTAAAGCCTGTTTGGACCTATGGTATCCAATTATGGGGCTGTACAAAGAACAAATACCGAAATCATCCAAAAATTCCAAAACAAAATCCTTCGTGGAATAGTTAATGCACCTTGGTACATAAGAAATAGCGATCTACATTGCGACTTACAAATAGAAACGGTTACAGAAGTTGTTAAAAAATACGCTGTATCGCATAATCAGAGACGGCAAAGTCATACCAATTCTGAAATGGTGTCCGTCTTGAATGCAAGAAACCATGTTCGGAGATTAAGAAGAACCAAGCCTCATGAGCTTATGGTCTAAAAAAACATGGGAAAGTATTAAAAGTTTAAACTTCCCTCAAAGTGATTTTACAAAGCTAAGAAAGAAAAATCTGATGTCGATCTCTCAAGATTGGTCCTGATAAAGAGGTGGTTTTAGTGGTTAAGAGTCCCACACTACTTGGTGTCGAATACTGCCAAGTGTCTTTTGAGGATTTCCTCCCGTCACAAAAAAAAAAAAAAAAAAAAAAATGTTATGACACTTTTTTTCTAAGAGATTATTTTATTATTTTTCTAAGAGGTTATAAAATGTTTCAAAAGTCGAAAATATCGGTTTTTTGCTTACTACTCTTAAACGATAAGTCCTATCGAAAAGTTGTCTTTGAAGAACTGGTATATAATGTCTTTGAAGAACATGTAGATAATGTGCTTCTGCTTCTTAATATAACTACGTTTTTTGTTTTTTGTTAAAGTGGTCTTTCAAAAAGAAAAAAAAAATTTTGATTTGGCCAAAATTCAAAAATTTTAAATTCTTGTACCTAGCTTCTAAAATACGAGTTTTTTGACATATATTTTTAACACTAACTATAACGTTTTCCACAAAATGGCTGAAGATATGCTTTAGTAACACTTATCGTTTTAAAGGTAGTGCACTCAAAAGAGTGGTATATATATATATTTTTTTGCTTTTTTCGTCAAAATTTTCGTCAAATGGTCAGTGCTATCTAAACAAATTTTCATAGTATGTGTAGATTATGTGTTTTTTTAACAGAATTTAATTCAGTTTTTATTTCTAAAGTAACAGTTTTTGAGTTGATAACGTCTTATAAATCGATGAACCATGGCAGCCACCACAAAAAAGTGACGCCATTTTCTAACGTTACACACTCGCACTTTCGCAGTGCGGCAAAAAATTTCAATTAAAAATTAAAAATAAACTATTAGAGACACAAAAATCTTCTATAGCTTATTTGAAAGATAATAACCTAAAACTTAACCCAAATGAAGGATTTTTAAAAATTCCGTCATTTAATATTGTAAACAGGGGTAAAACGGAAAGATGAAATTAAGGCTAAAATCTAAACGCGAAGTTATAGAGATTTGTTTTTTTGCTATAGATAGATGAGACTAATTTAAGAATAACTGCATTTAAGAAAAAATTCTAAGCTATAACGTTTTGTTTGCAATTTGCACAAGTGTTGGGGCTATGACAAAATGATGATTTTGGGTAAAGGACATTTTTTTGACAATTCTAAAGATGCCAAGTGAAATATAAGGGAAACAAATTTAGGTGACTGATACGGAGTTTTTTCCAACACTCTGCGTTTCGAAATATGAATTTTTGAAAAACACCTTGTTTTTTAGGGGTATTTTTGGGTAGTTTTTGATTTTTTGCTTTTTTTTTGGAGCGTTCAAAAAATTTTAAACTTATAGGGCATGTAAGGCTTATACACATACTTGTGCAAAAAATTGAAGTGATTGATTAATTTTTGACTGAATAACGGAAGAAACAAGTTTTTAAAAAACAGTTTTTTTGACCGTTTATAATCGATTTTCATCGTTTTTGATTTTTATCTTTTTTCTTCAACAGTTAGAGAAAGTATACAGAGCAATGATAGATCATAACCAGGAAAATTTCAATCATTTATATAAACACAATTTTGAGATAACGGTAAAATAAAATTTTCAAATTCAACAGGTTATAAATTTTGATCTAGAGTAGATAGAAATTTTATGCGCATCCTGATACAATTACCTTTCATTTGGTATATCACTCATAACGGTACACTAAGCAAAAGCTTCAGAATGTTAAATCAAAAAACTTGCGAAAAACCTCAAAACATCAGTGGAGATCTGTTGCCGATGACCAGCCACAAGTGTTGGAAGTACCGTAATCTCAGTCTGGAATTTCGACATGGTTGACTTTAAAAAACTCTTACTCCTCTGTAAGCATCTCAGGAATATGATTGAAGCCTCATATAAAAGGTGAAACAATAAGCTTTCACATGGTATAATCTTTTTTATAGGTTGTCATTGAAAAAAATTGATAAAATAACGTGAGGACATAAAAATAAATGTTTTTTTTTTTCCTTTTTTTGATCGAGTTCAAAAAATTCTAGCTCTTTTTGTAGATGTCTCATAGACCTGATCGATATATGTATATGTTTTGAGCTAAGACAATAAGCTTTCAGATTGTATATCATTTTGTATAGGTTGTTAGGGAATAAATGGAATTAATGACGTGAGAAGATAAAAGTTCATGTTTTTTTTTTTTGCTTTTTTTGATGAAACTGATTGTTTTCCATAAATTATTTTTAAACTTTTTGCGCATTGTAAAAATTTAAAAATGGTTTTATTCTCAAGAAGAAATACTTGGCATTTAAATAATAAAAAAAGTAAAACATATAATGAGAAAATAAAAAAGGTATTTTTTTTTTAGCTTTTTCTTGTAAATTATGATTGTTTGAAATAAGTAAACGCTTCAACTGACTCATTTTAAACAAAAGCACACAACCTGTTTTCTGACGACGTTATCGCGTAAAGTCATCGTCCGTAAATCGGCTTAACAGACAACCTCTTTTTATACTTAACTCTTCTAATTTTTTTTTCTTTTTGAAAGACTACTTTAACAAAAAACAAAAAACGTAGTTATATAAAGAAGCACATTTATTTACCAGTTCTTCAAAGACAACTTTTCGATAGGACTCATTGTTTAAGAGAGAGATATTTTCGACATTTGAAACATTTTAAAACCACGATATCTTTTAAACGATGTCTCTTAGAAAAAAAAGTGTCATAACATTTTTTCAGGAAATTGCTAAACCTACAAATTATCTATAATTGGCATTTAAAAGCTCTGTACCAATTTTCAGATGTATGCGAATTGTTTCTGGGTTGAATGTCTATTTTGTCTGGACTACGTACTTTTCTCGCAAATACCTACTTTTGACAGCTGTGGTAAATTCCGAAAAAAAAAGAAAGAAAAACTAATTTATTTTGCGTGAGATAGCGATATATTAAGAAAAAGGTATATTACTTAACTTGTCACTCTTCAAAAAGCTGAACTTATACATATACATATACATATCACGAAGAAACTATTTACATTGTAAATGAATTTTCATAGTAGGTACTCTCACGTGACGAAAATTTACTAGCGCCATCCTAAAAGAACCATTTTTTAATGCAGTTTCCAGTTTTGTTGAAATCTGCACAGAAAGAAGAAGCCAAGTTGGATCGAGAAGCGAAAACGGGGAAGGAGAAGGAATCGACAAAGAAAGAGAAAATAAAAAATAAATAAAATGCACGACTGGGTCGCACGAACTTGCTCTTGGAGTTAAAGTTGCTTATTTTAAATTTTTTTATAGAAATTTGGAAAAAAAAAAAAAATAAAATTCGTTTTAAAAAAAAAATAAAATAAAATCTGAAATTAAATTGCCCTCCAAAACAAGTATGCAGTTTTGATTGATATATTAACGTGCATTTTTAGAAAAAAAAAATTTCAAAACGTTAGAGCCGTTTTTTTAAAAAACAATTTTTTATAAATACTTTTTTGGAAAAAAAGTTTTAAAATAAAATTGTAATGCCATTTTGTAGAAATCACTAATCAACATCTAAAAACAAAATTTCAAAAAAATTCAATGTCCCGTTTTCGAAAATTTGATTTTTCAAAAAAAAAATTTCAAAATTTTTTTTAAAAATCCAAAAATTATTTTTTTGGAAATTTTATTTTTGGTTTATATTTAAATTATATAAATGCTTCTTTCGTTGAAATCGAATAAGAAGTTTCGGAGATATTCGAATTTGAAAAAAAAACGGTTCTATCGCAGGTACCGTTAATAAATGATTTTCAAAAAAATTGAAATTATAGACCTTAGCTTAAAACTAACATTTGAATTTTTTAAGCAAAATCGTAAGAGCCGTTTTCGAGATATTTCAATTTTACTAAAATCGGTATATATGACAAGTACCGTTATTTTAGGTCCAAAAAAATTAATTCCAAAAACCCCCCTGGAGAGTCGCCAAATAACGCTACATACCATGTTTGACATTAATCGGTTCATCCGTTTAGGCTGTAGCTCCTTATACAGACAGACTGACAGACTGACAGACTGACAGACTGACAGACTGACAGACTGACAGACTGACAGACTGACAGACTGACAGACTGACAGACTGACAGACTGACAGACTAACAGACTGACAGACTGACAGACTGACAGACTGACAGACTGACAGACTGACAGACTGACAGACTGACAGACTGACAGACTGACAGACTGACAGACTGACAGACTGACAGACTGACAGACTGACAGACTGACAGACTGACAGACTGACAGACTGACAGACTGACAGACTGACAGACTGACAGACTGACAGACTGACAGACTGACAGACTGACAGACTGACAGACTGACAGACTGACAGACTGACAGACTGACAGACTGACAGACTGACAGACTGACAGACTGACAGACTGACAGACTGACAGACTGACAGACTGACAGACTGACAGACTGACAGACTGACAGACTGACAGACTGACAGACTGACAGACTGACAGACTGACAGACTGACAGACTGACAGACTGACAGACTGACAGACTGACAGACTGACAGACTGACAGACTGACAGACTGACAGACTGACAGACTGACAGACTGACAGACTGACAGACTGACAGACTGACAGACTGACAGACTGACAGACTGACAGACTGACAGACTGACAGACTGACAGACTGACAGACTGACAGACTGACAGACTGACAGACTGACAGACTGACAGACTGACAGACTGACAGACTGACAGACTGACAGACTGACAGACTGACAGACTGACAGACTGACAGACTGACAGACTGACAGACTGACAGACTGACAGACTGACAGACTGACAGACTGACAGACTGACAGACTGACAGACTGACAGACTGACAGACTGACAGACTGACAGACTGACAGACTGACAGACTGACAGACTGACAGACTGACAGACTGACAGACTGACAGACTGACAGACTGACAGACTGACAGACTGACAGACTGACAGACCGACAGACTGACAGACTGACAGACTGACAGACTGACAGACTGACAGACTGACAGACTGACAGACTGACAGACTGACAGACTGACAGACTGACAGACTGACAGACTGACAGACTGACAGACTGACAGACTGACAGACTGACAGACTGACAGACTGACAGACTGACAGACTGACAGACTGACAGACTGACAGACTGACAGACTGACAGACTGACAGACTGACAGACTGACAGACTGACAGACAGACGGACTTCCGGGACTCACTTTTTTGGCATAGTACCTATACCTATCGCAAAGTAAAAATAAAGAATAATAAAATGACAGCTGTTTTTTTTTTTTTTCAGTAATAGGTGGAAGAAAATAAAGATAGTAAACTGTTTCTTACTAGGAAGTTGCTGCTAAGTTTTTTTTTTTTATGAGAAGTAGATGGAAGAAGATAAAGAGAAAATACTGTCTCTTGCCAGCAGATAATGTGTGTTTATGAATATTTTTTTGTCGTTTGGTCTTTGTATATGAATTTTCATGTTCATGAGATTTTGGGTGTGTATTTTCATTTGTGACCTTGTTGCTTGGGTGTGTATGTAGGATTTTTTTGTTTTGATGTTTTAATTTTCAGCATTTGGTATTTGATTTAAATTCTGATCTTAAGCTTTAGTTTCTTGATGATTTTGTTTCTTTTTATAGGTAGGTATGCTACGCAAAAAGGGCGTAGAGTTATGGCACTAAAGTACGGGAAAGTTACATAGATTTTATTAAATGCCTTATGCATTTTTCTGTAAATCCAATCGTTTTCGGAATAGAGCTGTTTCAAGCACAGGCATAATACATGATACGTAATAATAGGTTCGTTTTATTTAAGAGTGAATAATGCAGTATTTGAATACTGAAAAATACATGTGTAATCTCTTTTGCTTTTTATTAATTCGTTTTTATAAGTTTCACTTGTAATCGATATTCAAACTAACTTACTAACTAACTTACTAACTAACTAACTAACTAAGTTACTTAGCTACTAACTAACTATTTAATAAAATCTTAGCAATTAATTTTGACAATATGCATAAGGCAATATTTGTAGATAATTTTATGACGAACAGATTTTCCATAGACCAGTATTGACCTCCGAGCAACAGGTCACGAGATAAATGCGAAAAACTGATTTTAGTGACCTTTTGACCTCTATAACTTCTAACGCGGACGCGATATCAATGTCGATTTTTCACATCTTCATTACAACTCCGTAAGGAAGGTCTATACCAATATCGAGCCCAGTAGGAATTTTTCCGCAGATTGGGGTAAAAAATGCCTAAAATTACTGGGCTAAAGTAAAAATAAAGAATAATAAAATGACAGCTGTTTTTTTTTCAGTAATAGGTGGAAGAAAATAAAGATAGTAAACTGTTTCTTACTAGGTAGTTGCTGCTAAGGTTTTTTTTTTATGAGAAGTAGATGGAAGAAGATAAAGAGAAAATACTGTCTCTTGCTAGCAGATAATGTGTGTTTATGAATATTTTTTTGTCGTTTGGTCTTTGTATATGAATTTTCATGTTCATGAGATTTTGGGTGTGTATTTTCATTTGTGACCTTGTTGCTTGGGAGTGTATGTAGGATTTTTTTGTTTTGATGTTTTAATTTTCAGCATTTGGTATTTGATTTAAATTCTGATCTTAAGCTTTTAGGCTATTGATTATGTAGTTTAGAAAGGAACTAAGACGTTCACGGGTTTTTATTGCAGGAATTGTTCAATGGGTTATAAAAGAAGATGAAACCGCGGAGAGCTATTAAATGAGAGGGTGGAAACTGGAGATAGGGGTGCAAAAGCCCCCTTTTTGGTTTTTTCAACATACCTCGTAAACCAAGCAAAATTTTGATATATTGCACATAAAACTTTTTGTAGAAAATTAAATTTCCTATTGGAATAATGTTTTTTAAAAATTTAAAAACAAAATTTCCATACCAAAATAGTCATAAAAAAATATCAAAAATATCAATTTTTTGAGTTTTTTTTTGCTTTTTTACTTGTACATTTTTTTGGGTTGAGATAGACATAAACGTTGCTCCAAATTAAATTAAATTTCCTTCAAAATGCTGTACTCACTAGATTTTTCATTGAAAATTAACCGAAGTATGGCCATTTTAATCTATCTTTTTTTCGCATTTTTAGTTTTACTCAAGTAAAACAGAAACATTTGAGGGGAAAGTACGATAACTTAAGCACCAAGAACTGATAACGAGATTTTGTAGATTGGTTAAATACAATCATTGTTTAATATGGGAGGGGGGTCGATGTCCCCCCGTTTTGGCAGGAGGGGCAATTTTCTAAAAAAAAATACTTAAAATAAAAAAAATTATTAAAAAACAACGGCAACACTTACAGTTTTGATTGATACTTTTTTCAAAAGCTAGAATTAAAAACTTAATATTAATTTAAAAATGAAGTTATTTTAATCAATTGTTTTTGAAATACCCGATTTCAAAGTCAAAACTTGTGAAAAAAAATTTTAAAAAGCACATTGAGTACAATTTTCACAAAGACTGTGGACTTCTATACGAAATTCATCGACAAAGTTAGCCTTAATTGATTTCTTATCAAATCATAAAAATCATAATGTTCCTATGCCTTCTACTCTTTGAGAAAATTGAAAAATAGACAAAATACTTTCTTTATCGGAATGACTCGTTTATTTCAAAAACAATTGATTAAAATAACTTCTAAAATTAAGTTTTAAAATTAATTTTGTTTTTTAATTTTGTTTTTAAATTTTTAAAAAACATTATTCCAATAGGAAATTTAATTCTCTACAAAAAGTTGTATGTGCAATATATCAAAATTTTGCTTGGTTTACGAGGTATATTGAAAAAACCAAAAATGGGGCTTTTGCACCCCTATCTTCAGTCGACCACCCTCTCATTGAATAGAACTCCACGGTTTTATCTTCTTTTATAACCCATTGAACGATTCCTGCAATAAAAACCCGTGAACGTCTTAGTTCCTTATTACCCTGTTTTTTTTTTCGACATAATCAATAGCCTATTTAGTTTGTTGATGATTTTGTTTCTTTTTATAGGTAGGTATGCTAAGCAAAAAGGGCGTAGAGTTGGCACTAAAGTACGGGAAAGTTACATAGATTTTATTAAATGGGGTCTGGGAAAAATTAATAAATGCATTTTGACTTCAGGACTCGAAAAAGTATCAAAACACGAGTCAAAAACCATATTTTGCCCAATCGCACCTAGAGTCATTTGGCCGTCATTTTGATTTATAAAAATTTTACTTTTTCTCATAACTCGTGTGTTTTTGAATCTACAGAAATAAAATACGGCAAACTTGAAGATAATTAAATTTCCTAAAATATATGTTAAATAACTTTTTTTGATTATTTCTTCGGCTTAAGAGTTAGGGTGGTTTTTTTTTAAACACGTCAAAGGGTGATTTTTTATTTTAGTCATATCTCTTTTATTTGAGCTTTCTTTGAAAATTACTTTGAAGTAAAAGTTGTAAATCTATTTATTACCTTAATTTTTTACATTAACGGTTTTTTCGGTTAGACAGACCGTTTGCCATCTGTAAGCAAAAAACTTCAAAATTGTTCTACAGTAACTCTCTATTTGCAAAGTGGATACCCTTTGAGAAAAGATTTAAAAAAACGCTATACTTTGGTATGCCCTTACTCATGTTAATGTTAATTTCTCCGTTAATGCGTTAATACATACTTATATTAGAAACTATATTAATGTCTTAATTTTTATAAGAAATGCTATTCGTGAGTTCAAGCCTCGCTCGGGCAATTTTCAAAATTAATTGAATATAAGCGACTTAGCGAAAGGAGTCTGATGATCGGGTTGGTCCCCGTGAAATAGCTATAACTCCAGCCTATGAGTGGGAACAAAACAAAATAGAATAAAATACAGATTTTTTTTTGCTCCTCCCTTATTCTGCACACAGCGTTTGACAAAAAATCTGCAAGAATACATCGCGACTGCAGCGATCCGGTGGTTTGGACAGTCGTGATGTACCTATTCATGCTGTTTTTTGTCAAATGCTGTGTGCAGAATAGGCTGGAGTCAGTGCCGGATTAACCATGTCATGGGCCTCTAGGCAAAATAATTCTTGGGCCCTTTTCCTATGCTTTTTCAATATCATAAGCTATTTTTAAGTTAGGTTAGAAATTTGTGCAGGTAACTTACTAGAGACTAATCGGATATAATCTGGTGTCCTATCATGTCATTTTATAAATGTAAACTAAAAGTTTTGAAATAACTATAATAAATATTGTAGTGATATCTCAACAAAAAAATTTAAGCAACTTGATGGTTCACAGATAATTTTTATTAACGATAAGTTATTAGAAAATATATTAGATTCAAAAGGTATAAGTAGGTATACCTATCCCGACTTTTCACGAGTCGATTTTAACCATATGATATGTCTCACGGCTTAAGTCGACTAGGACTCTAGTATGGGGATTGTCACTTTAGTCGCGTGCGGCTTACGTTCACACGACTCGACTGACGCCAAAAAGCTTCGCCGCACGGCGAAAATCGACTCGTTATAAGTCGGCATTACGGTTTCATTATAAAACTGGAAAGAGAAATCATACGAAAAAGTTTCAATTTTGATTTTACTATTATTATAGACAAGGCAAATTACACAAAACAGAGATCCGCAAAACAGTTCCAAAGCCGGAACGAACATGGAACGGTTCTTTTTTCGGTCGGAACAAGTTCCTGGAACTTGTTCCGCGGAACTATCTAGAATTTTAGTTTTTTTCAGGAAAATGCATCAAAAAAAGAAATAGTATGATATTGAATATTTTTTCCTGATGGCCGTTTAAAGCGGCCAGAAAAACTTATGTCAGTTGAAACAAACTTAATCTACCTTTTAAAGCGGCCAGAAAAACGTATGTCGGTTGACACAAACTTAATCTACCTACTAGTTCCTGGAACTAGTTCCGCGGAACTATCTAGAATTTAAGTTTTTTTTTTTCAATAAAATGCATCAAAATAAGAAATAGTATGAATTTGAATATTATTTCCTGATCCTGGAACTGGAACTATTAATGTAGTTCCATGTCCGTGAGCATGATTCATAAGAAAGTAGTTGTGGTTTTGGTTTGTCAATTTTTGGCGCTCAACTCGTTCGCATCCATGTGTGTTGGCTTTGGATGAGAATTCTATGACATGCGTGTGTGTATTGTGTATTTCAAACAGAGACAGAGATATATTCGCATTCGTTTTGTTTCTTGTTCCTCTTCTTCTTTCTTTCTTTTGTGTGTGGCTGTGTCTGAACGATGGAACTGTTTAAATTAATTTTGGGGAACTAGTGGAACTAGTTCCGAGTGAGGAACTAGTGGAACTAGTTCCGAGTGAGGAACTAGTTCCAGGAACTATTTGGCTCCGGAACTATCCATCACTAGTCTGAAACGCGTCCGAAACGCGTCTGAAACGCATCTGAAACGCGTCCGAAACGGTATTTGTTATTTGTGAAGACTATTTTCTCTAAACAATATCTACCACACAAATTCGTCAGGCACGCCACAAAAATTTATTTCCACCATCAAAATGCACAGCCTCAGCCTTGTGCATTTAGAAAAAAAAGTAATACAAAAATGATACAAAAACAACCACCAATTGATTTGGAAAATAAAGGTATGCTGATTATAAAATTGATAAATTATAAAGTTGTTGATTTTTCTGTCTTTTAGTGGCGATCAATTCCAGAAATCATTGACTGAGTTTACAGCAGCTTCAGCCTTGAGCATTTAGAAAAAAAAATCAAAACAAGATACAAAAACTACCACCAAAGTGCAGACTGCAGACGCAGAGTATTTTTCTCTTTTTCATTTTTTTCAACTGGCCAGGCCACAGTCGCGTGCCCAAGGATCTTTTTTTTAAGTGTATTTTGTTTTCAAAAAAAAAAAACTATTTTGTGTTTTTCCAATAAAATAGTTTAAAAGAATTGTTTGTTTGTTTTGAAGATTTTTTTTTTTTTTCAGATGAAATTAAAATATGGATTTTAGCAGTACGGATATAAACCCATGAAAGTGCTTCAAATAAGTACTTTAAAAGTACAAGTTTCAGTGCTTTTTCTGTAGGTAAAAAAGTACTGGAAAATGTACATCAGGACCACTTCCAGAAGTGCTTCGCTGATGCACTTTTGAAGTACATTTGTCTGTACTATTAATGGAGGGGAAATTTATTTCATCTTGCATGCAAGAAAGAGATAGCTGCTTCACGTATTCTTATATACAGAAAGTATACAACTGATTTTTTTCCCGAGCTCCTATCTTTTTTCAGTGGAAAAGAAGTACTTCTTTTACGTACATATTTCACCGGTTTTTTCTGTAGTTCTGCGTTTGCTGGGAAAACACATCTGAAACGCGTCCGAAACGCTTCCAAAACGCATCCAAAACGCGTCCTAAACGCGTTTGAAACGCGTTCAAAACGCGTGTGGGTGGTTTAGTTTTTTTTTTAATTGATATCACTTTCCTAGTAGTGTTGGATGTGTTGAACTCGAATCTGAAGTCAAAATTTTTTTATTGGCATCCGTTTTTGAAATATTACCGTTAGAAAATGCCAAAAAACGTCATTTTGGCTGTTTTCGAAGTTATGTTTTTATTTGGGGTAATTCATTATGAATAAATTTGTAACGGTGCCTATATTAACTTCTAACTTCTCTGCATGCACAATCTCAGATTTTTCTGACATATTATCTGATTGCAACATGAAGAGCTTTAATGGCACCATCTCGTTACTAAACTCTGGTTCGATGTCGTTGGAATAATATTCGAATAGACCAGTATTTGTCTTGGTATTTAAACGTGATATATTTTGGGCTGACTGTTCTGGGTTGATTTTCCATTTTTCCATAATCAAAAATACCGAAAAAAAAAAACAGGAAAAAATCCCTCAATCTGGCATCGCTGGGTTGGGCCCTTCAGGATGGGATGGGAGTCATAATTCATTATAAACACATGTATATTAAGGGTACCCAAAACCCCTTTAGTGCGCGCTCATTATAAAAAAAAAAAAAAATAGAAGATCAGTGGTAGAAGTAGAAGATCATGTGGTAATTATAGTACTAGATCAACTCATGAGTAAACTACCACCTCCAATGGAACGGGGCTAATGTTTAATGATTTGCAAACGTTTTTTTATTCTTCTTTTTTCTTATTTTTACAAATACAAATGTAATGCTGTTTTTTATTGAAGGTACAACTCCAAGAAATTTTGTTTGTTCGTAGTCGGGGCGAGGGGCCCCTAGCTGAAGTGGGGCCCCTAGGCAGCTGCCTAGTTTGCCTTGAGGCTAACCCGCACTGGCTGGAGTTATAGCTACGGGTACCAACCCGATCATCAGACTCCTTTCAGTGGTGCTAAGTCGCTTATGTTCAATTAATTTTGAAAATTGCCCGAGCGAGGCTTGAACTCACGAATAGCATTTCTTATAAAAATCAAAATGACTTCCAAATGACGATTGGGCAAAATATGGTTTTGGACTCGTGTTTTGATACTTTTTCGAGTCCTGAAGTCAAAATGCATTTATTAATTTTTCCCAGACCCCATTTAATAAAATCTATGTAACTTTCCCGTACTTTAGTGTCATTACTCTACGCCCTTTTTGCTTAGCATACCTACCAGAGAACCAAACGAGTCGAGTATTGTTCACGAACATCCAGTACTTACTCGAAAAAAACGATCTCGAACAAACAGAATCAACACAACTCAAATATGTTCGAGCTTTCCTGTTTAGGAGTATGATGACTCGTAAGTTATCCTACATTTCTAACGAGTTCAAACGATCATTTTTCTGTTCGAGTAAAATCGAGTAAAATGATCGTGAACAAAATGTTTATGATCAATGTGATCGAAATTACTCGAACTGGAAAGGAAATGTTCATAGTGTTCGAGGGTGGTTTTTCTTGTAGCATAATTAAAAGAGAATCAGTTTGGTACACAAAAGCAAGTTACATTTGTTTTATTTAAATTAATTAATTTGACAAGATAATGAAATGAAGAAAAAATATTAGAATAAAATTAAATTAAATACAGAAAAAAAAGAAAAATTAAATAAAGCTTAATTGCTAGATAGAAAAATTTATATTTATTTATTATTAAAAAAAAAATATTTAAATTGGATTTATCTTTAAGTTTGAATTCGCAATCATCAAATTATTTTCAGTTTCTGGGTTCAACTTCGATCGTTTTTCTGTAATTATATTTCCAGCCTGTGAAAATGCATTTTCACACCACCATTGAAGAATATCCACAGGGCCTTTCGAATTAAACTGAATCAAGGGGCACGGTAGTGCACAGCCAAGTTCTCTAGTACTTTGGCACTACACCCTTATTTACAGGAAACAACTCAGGCCATTTTCGACCCCCCTCTAACCGCCCACACCAAAGATGCCAGAAATTTCAAACTCGCTACATTTGTTGAGCTGGCCGAACCCAAATTCCTCACAAAATTTCAGCTTCTTACGATGAGCAGTTTCTGAGGTATAGGGCTTCAAAAATCGCTAAAACCGTAACTGACTCACTGACAGATCATCAAAATTATGGAGAACTTCCCGCTATCGTAGAAACTTGAAATTTGGTAGAATGGTAGAGCTGGTAGTAGCTTGATAGAATTAGAAGTACGAAGATCCGAGGAAGCCTTCATGTTAAAAACACCATCTCCCAAAAAATTGAACACGAAAGACTCAGTTGGTATTGCCATGTTCAAAGGAGAGATCCTGAGAACCCCGTCAAAAAAGCAATATCATACAACGTTCCAACACGAAATAATAAGAAAGGTAGGCCTAAAAACTCCTGGTACAAGCAAATGCAAAAACACCAGCATTCAGTTGGCCTTAGAAATGGAACAATACAAAACCGGGAGGCTTGCCGCCGATTTCTGAGGGCAACCCGGCGAACCCCACAAGCGGAACACTTGTGTGAAGCAGTAACGTGGGATATAGTACAGGAAAGTTAGTAAAAAAACAGGCATTTTGTGGAACGAAATACAGGACGGCTGAATTTTTCAAATCTGAAAGAGTTGTATTAGAAAAGCTTAAGTCCTGGTTTTCGGGACGCCACCCCCCTGGCGAAATCCGCCATTTTGGAAAACGCGAATCACTCTATATCTCCAAAACTATGGGTCCTATACAAATGGTTATCAGACCAAAGTTATTGGAAATTTAATTATCTTTTTCTTTGTAGTACATTATTTTTCTGAGCGGGCAATAGTTTTGAGGTTATGTTGTTTTAATTTATTTTTTTTTCGGTTTTTTAAAGATTTTATCATTCCCGGTATCAGTTACATAGTTTTTTAAAGAGTAAAAGTTATAGACCATCAAATTTCTAATAATTAGGTATATTTTTGAAAGTCATGCGATGTATAAGTCGAAAGTTATTGATCTGAAAACTATAATCTAAGTGCAGGAAAGTTAGTAAAAAAAACAAGCATTTTGTGGAACGAAATACAGGATGGCTGATTTTTTCAAATCTGAAAGAAGGGTATTAAAAAACCTTAAGTCCTGGTTTTCGGAACGCCAACCACCTGACGAAATCCGCCATTTTAAAAAACGTGAATTGGTCTATATCTACTACACTATTGGCTTGAGCGAATAAGTTACTTAACCAAAGTTGTAGGTAATATAAATATCTTTCCTTGTGCATTCACTGTTTTTCAGCGAGGACAACAAATTTGAGGTTTTGTTGTTTTATTTTTTCGTTTTTTTTAAATTTTTCTCAGTCTCTATGATAGAAATATAAAAGTTGGATGTTTGACTTAAAACAAAATATGTGTACCACAATATTGTACATAAGTCTTACCATTACCCACCTTAATAAATCCCTCTCATATCATATTTTTCTTGTTTTTACATAACGTACACGATTTATACTTATGCAAAAATACCTTATGCAAAAATATAGGTATTAGTGGGTATATTTTTTGAAAATATCGAGAGAGATTGCTCTTAAAGTTCCTTATCTTTGGTTTTAAAAGTCATATAATCTTCAAAAGTATACCAAATTAATAGAAATTTGATGTTCTACAACTTTAATGGTGCTTATGTTTCATCATAGAGACTGAGAAAAGTTAAAAAAATAACGAAAAAATAGAAAATAAAACAACATAACCTCAAAAGCGTTGTCCTCGCTAAAAAAGAGTGCATGTACAAGGATAGATATTTATATTACCTACCTACAACTTTGGTTAAGTAACTTATTCGGTCAAGCCAAAAGTGTAGTAGATATGGACCAATACACGTTTTTCAAAATGGCGGATTTCGCCAGGTGGTTGGCGTCCCGAAAACCAAGACTTAAGCTTTTCTAATACCGTTCTTTCAGATTTGTAAAAATCAGCCGTCCTGTATTTTGTTCCACAAAATGCCTGTTTTTTTTTACTAATTTTCCTGCACTTAGATTATAGTTTTCATATCAATAACTTTCAACCTATACATCGCATGACTTTCAAAAATATACCAAATTATTGGAAATTTGATGGTCTGTAACTTTTACTTTTTAAAAAATCATGTAGCTGATACCGGGAACAATAAAATCTTTGAAAAACCGAAAAAAAATAAATTAAAACAACATAACCTCAAAACTATTGCCCACTCAGAAAAATAATGTACTACAAAGAAAAAGATAATTAAATTTCCAATAACTTTGGTCTGATAACCATTTGTATAGGACCCATAGTTTTGGAGATATAGAGTGATTCGCGTTTTCCAAAATGGCGGATTTCGCCAGGGGGGTGCAGTGCCGAAAACCAGGACTTAAGCTTTTCTAATACCCCTCTTTCAGATTTGAAAAATTCAGCCGTCCTGTATTTCGTTCCACGAAAAAGTCTATCTTTCCTGTAGGTACTAATAGTTATGATCCCCTCGACATCGAGATCATAACAGCGCCGAGAAAAAAGGAAGAAGAAGAAGGTAGAGCTGGTAGTTTATACAAAGGAAAAAATATAATATTTAAGAATTTTATCCAGGGCGTGGCAACCGCCCATTTCATCTGAATTTTCATCAAATATAGAGATTTTCAATTCTACAGCCACACCTTGCAAAAAGTAGTGAAATCACAACAAAAACATTACTGTTAAAAAAAGCCAAGTTCTATTATGTTGAAATAATGCTGGCACAAAAAGTACTGAGATGTAAAAGTGTACCAAGTTCTAAAGTTTGGTTCAAATTCGTATCAATAAAATTTTGATTGTTTACTTGGCAATTTTTGAAATAACTTTAAAAATCGGTAATTAAAAGAAAAATTGTGAAGTAAACAATCAAAATTTTATTGATACGAATTTGAACCCAAACTTTAGAACTTGGTACACTTTTAGATCTCAGTACTTTTTGTGCCAGCATAATTTCAACATAATAGAACTTGGCTTTTTTTTTAACAGTAATGTTTTTGTTGTGATGTATCTTTCTATTTCAATATCAATAGAGTTCACGCTCGTTGTTGTATTTTCATTCATAAGATCCGAGAAAATATAACTGGCCCTGGAACTAGTTGTTGGTTGTTCGTCCAAAATATCTTCGGATGCCGCAGCAGTAGCAGGAACTATTGACTTTATGTAATCATATATTTCAGTCTTTTCAGTTGGGGACAATAATTGCATTTTATTGCACGGGGGATATAAAAATGTCGCACTTTTGAATGACATTTTAATTTCGGGATAGAACAAATTCATTAAATAATGTTTTACTTTATATTTTAAATCACTTAAATTTTCTGAATTTTCCAAAATTTCAGTCCACAAATCTTTTGCTGCCGAAAAGTTTTTAATAAAACCGAGTTCTGTTTTCACTATTTCCACTTTAATATTTTTTACATTGTTGCTTATGGTTGTTCCAGTGGGAAGCATGTCTTTCACGTTAACATGTTCTCCATATTTATCACCGATTTGTATACACTCTTTAACAAATGCCTGCATTCCAGAGCCTTCTACAGTAGAAAACGGTCTAATATCTTCAATACACAGCTTCACGGACACATCAAAAACTGCTTTCTTATCGGCCATCGACACAATCACTTCTTAGTTTATATTTGGCAAGGTTTCTTTAAAACATCTGTGCATCAAAAGGTTCGTCGTTGTTTTAAAACTTTTCATCACTTTTTTGCACGATCTGCATGCCACAAAGTTTGGTATAGTATCACCATTTTGATTTTTTATTTCGCCAAAAGTCCCCCATACCTTAGTTCGGCAGTTTCTTTTGTCGCAAATAGAAAATATATTATTATTTATTTAAGCTAATACTTTGTTCTTCCATTGTTTTTTATAAAACTATTACTTTTTTAAATGAACTCAGAAGATTACTGTTTAAATATTGTTCTCGCAAGAAATCAGCTTTTGAACTAAAACATTTCATTCATAACTTTCCCTTTAACCCTTTCATGCTGACTTGTAATTTCCCCAATATACCTACCCGAAAAAATAGTAATTTGTTTTAAAAACAATCATCCCAAATCGCATTATTGCATATTTTTTAGGGATATGTTTCTACTACGCACCTACCTGCACAAATTAACTGGGCATTGCCCACTATTTGTATTGTTACCTAACGACTAATTACTTTTTTATTTACTCAGTCATTGAAAATCCCTTTCTAAAACCACAATTGTAAAATTAAAATAACGTGCTTTAATTGCAGTTGTACCGCAAACAACCAACCCTCAAAACCTAAATAAAAAAAATATGCAACAGGTACCTATAGGACGTAGAAATTGGAAGTGGTTGTTTTCATTGTTCAAACTGTTCATGATTTTTCGATCACGTTCGAACACTTCGATCACTTTCGATCATTTCGAGTAAAGCCTAGTGTTTATGAACAGTCGATCTGTTTACGAGTAATTTTGTTCGTGGGTATTGAGGATCGAGTATACTCATGAGTTCAAACAATTTGTATGGTTTTGTTTGTGAGTATTTTTGTTTATCAGTTAGATGATTTACGAGTATAGAGAGAAAACGATCGAGCACGAACGATCATTTTAAAAAATTGAAATTGTTCGAACAGGTTCGAACATACTCATTTGGATCTCTGATACCTACCTATAAAAACAAACAAAATCATCAACAAACTAAAGCTTACGATCAGAATTTAAATCAAATACCAAATGCTGAAAATTAAGACATCAAAACAAAAAAATCCTACATACACTCCCAAGCAACAAGGTCACAAATGAAAATACACACCCAAAATCTCATGAAGATGAAAATTCATATGGGCAATTCCATGGTAACTCACGTTACATTCACAAAAATTTCCAACACATAAATAATTTTTTTTTTTTCAATTTTAATGTAAATTGATACGAAATTACTATCCATGAATGGAGCATAACTATTACTTTCATTATTAACAAAAAAAATTGTCTTTATTTTTAACATTTGCTTGGGAAAAATAAAAGTTTGATGGTAACTCACGTTACAAAAATCGGACACGAATTTTAAGAGTCCGACAGTATGAAGTTTTTATGTGATAATTAAGAATCTTAATTTGTTTTCAATGAAGATTCCATACATACAAAATTACAAGCTTTTAATATGAGTGACAAAACCAAACATTTTTTCAATATTTCGAGGAAAAATTTTAAAATATTTAGGTAACTCACGTTACATTATTTTGGTAACTCATGTTACCTGCGATTTGTGGTTCCAAAAGTAAAGAAAAGATGCATTTTTACTCAAGTTTTTTTTTAATCGAATAGTGTGTAACGAAGCTTGCTTAAACGTTAACTTATTTTAGCACTCATTAGGGGATATTGTCATCGTCACTATTAGACTCATCATATTTTCAGTTTGCTTGTTTTTCCGTCATTTTCATGTGAAATTCTTCTGTTGTTGTCAAGCTTATGCTATAAAAATGCTTTAAGATAATTAAACTCCCTGAATTTTATGTCTATCCATAAGGGAATACAACAAAGAATCTTTTGCATAATTTGTTCAAAATTCGTGTCCACTTTTTCATGGAATTACCCATATACAAAGACCACACGACAAAAAAAGATTCATAAGCACACATTATCTGCTAGCAAGAGACAGTATTTTCTCTTTATCTTCTTCCATCTACTTCTCATAAAAAAAACCTTAGCAGCAACTACCTAGTAAGAAACAGTTTACTATCTTTATTTTCTTCCACCTACTACTGAAAACAAAAATAAAACAGCTGTCATTTTATTATTCTTTATTTTTTATTCTTTATTTTCTCTTTCTTTGTCGATTCCTTCTCCTTCCCCGTTTTCGCTTCTCGATCCAACTTGGCTTCTCCTTCTTTCTGTGCAGATTTCAACAAAACTGCTAACTGCAATAAAAAATGATTCTTTTCCAGGCGTTAGGATGGCGCTAGTAAATTTTCATCGCGTGAGAGTACTATGAAAATTCATATACAATATGTAAATATGGATGAGAGGAAAATATTGGCTTCATTTTTGTTCTCTCTCTCTTGCACTAATGCAAAATTGCTCTACTATCTAGTTGAAAGTGCGCGCTGTTACATACGATTCAGTACGACACAAACTAAAAATCTGATTTGGCTCAAACGTGATAAAACACAAATCGTTTAGTTGATCAAACCGAGAACCAGATAGTTTCTGCATGTGCGCGGGGTCCCATACAAGACCGTGTATTACATTTTTTCAACCAAACAGTTGAGTGACTAAATGTTGAATGTGCGCGACTAGCCTTATGGCCTTAAAAAGTAGCTTAGTTTTTTTTTTTTAATTTTTACACCCAATGTACGAAACATGCATAAAATACCAAATATACGAAACGTATCAAATAAACATACGAAAGAAACGAATAACGATATTATCAATTTTCGATTGGAGGTGGTAGTTTACTACTAGTAGATGTTTTGGTTAATCTAGTACTATCAGGGGCGTAGCGAGAGTCCAAGCCATGGGGGGGGGGGGGGGTGAGATTCAGTGAAATGTTTGTCTGTAAAGCCGATTTACGGACGATGACTTTACGTGATAACGTCGTCAGAAAACAGGTTGTGTGCTTTTGTTTAAAATGAGTCAGTTGAAGCGTTTACTTATTTCAAACAATCATAATTTACAAGAAAAAGCTAAAAAAAATACCTTTTTTATTTTCTCATTATATGTATTACTTTTTTTATTATTTAAAAGATAAGTATTTCAGGTCCGTCAAGATAGCACCCACACCCCCAAATTTCCAAAATCTGAGTATGCAATAATTTGTTGCTAATTTGTTGCTAATTTGTTGCTAATTTGTTGCTCTAATCTCGAATTTGTTGCTCCACTCCTTCCCCCTCAAAATTGATGGAAAGGGTGTGTTTGCTATCTTGACGTCAAGATAGAACCCACACCCATTAAAAACCCAACATTTCAAAAAACTGAGTACGCAGTAATTTGTTGCTAATTTGTTGCTAATTAGTTGCTCCAATCTTGAATTTGTTGCTCCAAGATTTGACCATGAAATGCACTTCAACAGTTTTCTCAAAAAAGCTAAAATCCCCAAAATTTAACGCACAGCAACAAAAATGATATCAAATTAAAGGGCCTCTCAACACCTTTTCAAAAAGATCTCATTCAACTTTTAAATCCATCTCCTTCATGTCCAAAATGCGTTGTGGAACTTGTGGAACATATCAAAACGTCAAGATAGCACCCACACCAAGAAAAACCTAAAAATTAAAAAAAATAAGTATGCAATAATTTGCTGCTAATTTGTTGCTAATTTGTTGCTAATTTGTTGCTAATTAGTTGCTCTAATCTTGAATTTGTTGCTCCACCATTTCCCCCTCAAAATTGATAGAAAGGGTGTGGGTGCTATCTTGACGTTTTGATATGTTCCACAAGTTCCACAACGCATTTTGGACATGAAGGAGATGGATTTAAAAGTTGAATTAGACCTTTTTGAAAAGGTGTTGAGAGGCCCTTTAATTTGATACCATTTTTGTTGCTGTGCGTTAAATTTTGGGGATTTTAGCTTTTTCGAGAAAACTGTTGAAGTGCATTTCATGGTCCTAAATTGGAGCAACAAATTTAAGATTGGAGCAAATAATTAGCAACAAATTACTGCGTACTCAGTTTTTTGAAATGTTGGGTTTTTAATGGGTGTGGGTGCTATCTTGACGTCAAGATAGCACCCACACCCTTTCCATCAATTTTGAGGGGGAAGGAGTGGAGCAACAAATTCGAGATTAGAGCAACTAATTAGCAACAAATTAGCAACAAATTACTGCATACTCAGATTTTGGAAATTTGGGGGTGTGGGTGCTATCTTGACGGACCTAAGTATTTCTTCTTGAGAATAAAACCATTTTTAATTTTTTACAATGCGCAAAAAGTTTAAAAATAATTTATGGAAAACAATCATTTTCATCAAAAAAAGCAAAAAAAAACATGAATTTTTATCTTCTCACGTCATTAATTCCATTTTTTTCCCTAACAACCTATACAAAATTTTATACCATATTGTCTTAGCTCAAAACATATATATCGATCAAATTTCATTAAAAAAAGAAAAAAAAATTTATTTTTATGTCCTCACGCTATTTTATCAATTTTTTTCAATGACAACCTATAAAAAAGATTATACCATGTGAAAGCTTATTGTTTCACCTTTCATACTATGCTTCAATCATATTCCTGAGATGCTTACAAGAGGAGTAAGAGTTTTTTAAAGTCAACCATGTCGAAATTCCAGACTGAGATTACGGTACTTCCTACACTAGTGACTGGTCATCGGCAACAGATCTCCACTGGTGTTTTGAGGTTTTTCGCAAGTTTTTTGATTTAACATTCTGTAGCTTGTACTTAGTGTACAGTTATGTGTGATATACCAAATGAAAGGTATTGTATCAGGATGCTCATAAAATTTATATCTACTCTAGATCAAAATTTATAACCTGTTGAATTTGAAAATTTTATTTTACCGTTATCTCAAAATTGTGTTTACATAAATGATTGAAATTTTCCTGGTTATGATCTATCATTGCTCTGTATACTTTCTCTAACTGTTGAAGAAAAAAAAGATAAAAATCAAAAACGATGAAAATCGATTAAAAACGGTCAAAAAAACTGTTTTTTAAAAACTTGTTTCTTCCGTCAAAAATTAATCAATCACTTCGTATAGCTAAGCCCTACAGCAAGTCCTATAAGTTTAAAAATCAAAAACTACCCAAAAATACCCCTAAAAAACAAGATGTTTTTCAAAAATTCATATTTCGAAACGCAGAGTGTTGGAAAAAATCCGTATCAGACGCTTTAATTTGTATTCCCTTATATTTCACTTGGCATCTTTAGAATTGTCAAAAAAAAATGTCCTTTACCCAAAATCATCATTTTGTCATAGCCCCAACACGTGTACAACGTGCAAATAAAACGTTATAGCTTAGTTCCAAGTTTTTTTAGAATTTTTTCTTAAATGCAGTTATTCTTAAATTAGTCTCATCTATCTATAGCAAAAAAAAAATCAATTCTCTACAACTTCGCGTTTAGATTTTAGCCTAAATTTCATCTTTCCGTTTTACCCCTGTTTACCCTATTAAATGACGGAATTCTTAAAAATCCTTCATTTAGGTTAAGCTTTAGGTTATTATCTTTCAAATAAGCTATAGAAGATTTTTGTATCTCTAATAGTTTATTTTTAATTTTTAATTGAAATTTTTTGCCGCATTGCGAAAGTGCGAGAGTGTAACGTTAGAAAATGGCGTCACTTTTTTGTGGTGGCTACCATGGTTCATCGATTTATAAGACGTTATCACGTCAAAAAAACATTTTTACATATAAAACGTTTTTTTTCTAACAATTTCAACCGATTTGAGCGGGCAAAGACGAACGATATTATAATTTTTGTTTACATATTATTAAACCTTAGACCCTAATAAAACTTTTGACCACTATTACATTGCAAAATTAGGGTACTTTTTTTCGGCCATACAAAATTGACACACCCTAATATACAGGGTGTCCCAAAAGTCAACGTCGAAATGGAAACTGTAGATAGGGTAGGTGGTGACAGTTATCAGAAAAATAATAAAAAATATCACAGCCATATATTTTACATGACTCTAATTCAATGAGACGTAGTCTAAAAAAAATGCACTACGATGTTACGGCAAGTTACATTAAAAGTTTGTGTATTTAATATTTTTTTTTTTTACTTTACTTGTGGAGGAATGCGTTACGCACCATAAGGAGGTATCCATACCTCCCCGTGTGTCGGACTCACCAAGGAAAAAATGTTAAAACCTTATAATGGCATACGGACTAAACCTCCAAAAGTGTCTCGAAGAACCCCCCCTCGGGACCACAGGATTGCACTTCTTCAAGAGGGGGTGCTGTTGTAGCGCCCATTCTGGGCTCACGTCTTGTAGCGGGATCTTTTCTTCATCTGCTTTCTTCGTTCCTAGGTTAGGGAGGGTTAGGTTAGGTAGGTGATCTTAGGATAAGGTTAGGTTAAGGTTAGATTAGTTGGGTTTCGTTAGTTTAATATTAGTCTTTTATTAGGTGAAGTTAGGTGACGTTGGTAGAAGTTGGTTTGGTTAGATTTAATTAGGTTAGTTGGTCAATAGGTTAGGAAAGATTAGGAACGCGGAACTGTTCTTCTTCCATCTTCTTGATTCTGAGGACCTGGTTGGTGTATTTACAGGTCTCATTCCAATTATGTTGGCTAGTTAGCATCTTTTGGACTATATTTTCTGGAGTGATGGTGCCAATGCTTCTCTCCAGTTCTTGTCTTTGTGTTGCCCATCTGTTGCAGGCGAAGAAGGTATGTTGTGCATCGTCTTCTTGGGAGTCCCCGTACTGGCATGCTGGACTACTTGTTTTGCCGATCTTGTGGAGAAATGCGTTGAAGTAACCGTGTCCGGTGAGTAACTGGGTGACGTAATAATTAACCTCACCGTGTTTCCGGTCTTTCCACTCAGCTACATTTCTGATCAGCCTCGCCGTCCATCGTCCTCTGCTTTCTGCACACCAACGCTCTTGCCACTTCTGTATGGTCAGCTGCTTAGCCTCTTCTGCTGCCGCTTCCACTCCCATTTCCGCCTTCTTGTCGTAGACGTACTTCCTTTCTGTCGCTAGGAGATCGATAGGGGTCACTCCAGCGATTACAAGGACAGCTGGTTCCGACACCGTTCGATAAGAGCTTGCCACGCGTAGAGCTCCGCATCTTTGTACAGCTGCCATCTGCTTTCGGTACTTCTCCTGCTTAAGTGCGTCCGCCCATATTTCGCTGCCATACAGAAGGATGGAATGCGTTGTCGCCATCAGTAGCTTCCGCTTACTGGCCGTTGGTCCCCCCACGTTCGCCATCAGTCTGCTCAGTGATGTGGTAGTTTTTGATGCTCTTTCCGTTGCTGCCTTTATTTGTTGCCAATAGGTTAGCTTTGTGTCGAGCCTCAGTCCCAAGTACTTCACTGCCGCGCTGCTTCTTATTACTTCGTCCCCAATTTGGAAGTCCGTTTGTGTGGGAATCCTCTTCCTCGTCAGAAGAACTATCTCTGTTTTTTCCGTGGCTAGGCTGAGTCCATGCTCTTCCATCCATGAATTTGTCCGTCGCATGACCTGGTTTAGCTTTCTTTGCGCGCTATCGGTGTCTCGTGCCGTAATCACCGCGGCGATGTCGTCAGTATAGCCAACCAGGAAGGCATCGTCAGGCATCTCCATGCGAAGGATATCATCATAGGAGATGTTCCACAGGTCTGGTCCTAAGATTGATCCCTGCGCTGCCCCAGACGTGACTTCCTTTCTTCGCTGGCCTTCTGCGGTATCGTAGATCAGCTCTCGATCCCTGAGATAGTTCTTCGCCATCCGTAGCAGATAGGCAGGAACGTGGAATCTCCATTCGAGCGCATGTAGAATATCGCTCCACCTGGCCGAGTTAAAGGCGTTTCGAACATCCAGCGTCGCCAGGAAGACGATCTCCTTCGAGTAGTGGTTTCTTTGTTGGGCAATTTGGGCTGCGTGAACTACTTCTTGTATTGCTCCGATAGTAGAGCGGCCTCTCCGGAAACCGTACTGTCTCTCTGATAGATCGCCCGAAGCTTGTACTGCTGCTGAAAGTCGTGGTTTCAAAAGCTTTTCCAAGAGTTTCCCCGCAGTGTCTAGCATGCACAGAGGTCTGTATGCCGATGGGGAATTCGGGTCTCCTTTGCCTTTGCTGATGAGAACCAACCGTTGTTTCTTCCAGCTCTTAGGGAAGACGCCTTCTATTAGGAAGCTGTTAAACATGTTCAACAGTAATTGGGGACATGCTTTGGCGGTCGCTTTTAGGACTTCTGTGGGGATTCCATCGGGGCCAGGAGCTCTTCGGTTTTGCAGGGACTGCACAGCTATGCTCAACTCCTCCTCGTTAAAAAGTGGGATATCCTGTCTTTGGACCGGTGTGTTGTCGGGTGGTCTGACAGGATGAGTTGGGAATAGAGTTTCGACAATGTGCTCCATTTTTTCTTCGCTTAGGACTGGGGGTGCCATCTGAGCTCCTAGTTTACGCGTGACGATCTTGTAGCCTAGTCCCCAGGGGTCGCTATTTACATCGCGGCGGAGATCCTCCCATTTCTCTCTCTTGCTCGAATTAATGGCCCTCTTGAGCTCGGATCTCTTGGTTCTGAACTCCGCTATGGCGTCTTCCAAAGGTACAGCGTTTCTTCTCCTTCTCCCCCTGGTAACTATTCGTCGGAGTTGTAAACATCTCCGGCGTAACGCAGCTATCTCCTCTGTCCACCAGTACACTGGATCTCTGTTTCTGTTGGCACCTCTAATTCGGGGCATTGAGGAGTCACAAGCGAGCCGGATTAGTTGCATCGTGGCTTCTGCCTTGGTTTCAGCAGGACCTTGTACTTGCAGTACAGCATTTGCCCCTTCCTCGATCGCTCCCTTAAAAACATCCTCGTTTAGCCTGTTTAGGTTCCACCTTGGAGCCCGTGGTTGGTGACGTAAGTTTAGGGCTCGTTGGTTATCCTCCAGGTCGAAAACGATATACTGGTGGTCGCTACCTGTATAGTCCTCGATTACTCTCCAGTTCTTGACTTTTGCAAATGCGGTGCTCGTCGCAAAGGTAACATCTGGAATAGTGCCTCTGTGTCCTGGTCTCCTGAAGGTTGGGGTATCTCCTACGTTAGCTACGTATAGTCGTAGGAGATACCCCAACCTTCAGGAGACCAGGACACAGAGGCACTATTCCAGATGTTACCTTTGCGACGAGCACCGCATTTACTATGCTCATATTATTTATACGTAGGTTGTACATTTGAGAATTTCTGCTAGGTATATTACCGCTCTGTTTGAAAAACTCTCTTAAAACTTTAAAAATATACAAATGCCTCATTGGTAGAATTCGCAATTCCTTAAATAAAGGCCAACTTTCAAAAAACCTATTTTTATTACAAATAATACGTACTAATAAGGCTTTATTAAATACATTTTACGTGTGACCAACAACATATAAGATTTAATCAATTGGGTATGATATTTCCAATTAAGGTTGAAATCAATAATGACGCCTTTCAGTGCATTGCAGGTTGGAACTATAATTACTTCTACCACATTTATGAATGGGTATTGAAAACTGTTTACAGTCGTGAACGTGAAACCATAGATTATAATCAAAAAGACTGTTTCCAGATATCTTAAAGCACATCAATTTAGTTTTTTCACTAATAACTAATCTATGTGAAGTAAACCATAGCCTTAAATTTTCTAAATCTTCCTCTATCTTAGAGACACAATCAAATATAGTTTCGAATTGATATGTTAAAGCAATATCGTCCGCAAATGCAGTTGAAGTACCATTTAACTTGAGTTTGAAAACAGAATTAATGTAAATTAAAAAGAACAAAGGGCCAAGTACGGATCCTTGTGGAACACCATTTGTTAAAACTCTAGGTTCACTTAAGATTCCGTTAACACTTACTCTTTGTTTTCTATTTTTTAAATACGAACGCAACCATTCAAAAATGTTACCACGAAGACCAGCATTATGGAGTTTATTTAGTAAAATGTCGTGGTTCACCAGGTCAAAAGCTTTTGTCATATCTATAAAT